>NW_017306320.1:833066-871316 GCF_000935625.1 Nanorana parkeri | reverse complement strand
GATGCGTGAAATCACCAGATGCTGAAAAGTGAAAAATAGGCATAAATAATTATATGCCTCCAGCACGTTTATCCAGTGTTTTTTTTTTCAGAATATTTCAAGATGGTCTCAGTACTAAAGCCGCATTACACTTAAATATATAAAAATAGAACCTATCCAATAAAATCAAAACCTGTCTATACGCCTTCTATAGTCTTGCTAGTCTCTACGTCAATTCTGCATTTGGAAAAATGTTCTGTTTATTTCATGTATTGATATGTGGCTGACATAATAGGCAGGGCTGTCCAGAGTAGATAGAACCATTTGTATGAACCTGTGCCTGTGCCTGGAGAAGCTTACAATCGAAAGTTCCTTTCACATTCACCCTACATTCAGTTTGCTCAGAGGTTGATTGACCAATCACTTTTCTTTGAATGGCGAGAAAAGCAAAGACTACAAATTCCATGAAGCTAATGCCCTAGTGGAAGCGGAACAAAAGTGCCCTGTGCTGCATGACCACAGTGTTGGCCACTGTATCACTATGCTGCCACTAAAAACTGATCTATGGGACAAACATTAGCTTGTGAAAATAATTATGGATCCTGCCAATAACTATAGAGAGAGGCCACTCGGTAAAATTTTACAAGGCAGTGTCACTCGACTTGTTTACCTAGGGACTGGCCAAAAAAAACTTTTTTTCATTAAAGTGACACTAAACGCAGGATTTCAATCTTAGAATTACATTCAAGTACCTTAACTATTAACTAATATGTAGCTTATTTGTGTATCACTCAGCTGTAGATCCTGAAATCATCTCTGAATTGGTGCTGACACTGTCCTTCCTTCTGGAGGGGGTCTACTTGTGTTCCCCATGGTCCCTGTGTGTGTTGTAAAGTAGCCACCGCTCCAAGCTCACTCCAATGATGGACTACAATCTCAATACAAATTAGTAAACTAAATGTGAGATTGTAGTCTATCACAGGAGTGATCTTGGAGCAGTGGCTACTTTACAGCACAGAAAGACCTTGGGGAACAAAAGTAGCCTCCCTCCAGAAGGAAGGACAGTGTCAGCACCAATTCAGAAATTATTTGAGGTTCTACTGCCGTGTGTTAAACAGATAAGCTACATTTTTGGTAATAGTTAGGGTACTTGAATGCATTTTTAAGGTTTAACTCCTGAGTTTAGTGTCACTTCAGTTCTAATTGTATAACAATACATAGCACACAGTATCTAAGTTTACAGTACAAAGACCAAGGTTGACTTTATATTTTAACTTAAGTGTAACTACAGGGAGCTACAGAGACTTCCAGTATGGCAGGGCCAATTGTGATAAGGCCAAACATAATAGCTATCCTGCCTTACCACCCATGTGTCAGAGTATTCTGTAAAGAACTGATACTTTGCTGTTGTGACTTCTTTTTTGTTCTGTTAACATGACTGGCTGAGTCCCAACATGCTTATTTCCTCAATCACTGTGAAAATAGCAATGTAAGTGTATGGTGTGTTTTCATCAACCGAAAGGAATAGGGAAAAAAACGGAAGGTTGTCTTTGAAGCTAATATGGTGTTTTCTTCCAGCTAAAGCAATTGCATACACACGAGCACAGAATACCATTGTAGCCAGCTAGTGGAAAAGCTAACAACTGACTGCTGGTCTATAATTGTACCATTACTAGGGCTGTCAATGAATGGCCATGATTGCTCATGTCAATGAATGCTTGCTCCTTAAAAGATTCTGTTGAAATCTAGGTTTGACAGATTCCTGCACTTCCTCCACCCCTGGCCTGGATGTAAAAATATGCTGGCAGAAAAGGTAATGTCCTTGTTTTGCATTTAGAGGCGTTTCCACTTGGCACACAATACAATCAAATTAACTAATCTGGCCAACCCCATCAAATGTTCTGAAGAAAATGAGGAGGGGGGTGCATGTAGAGGATCACACAAAACACAAAGACATTAAGCAAAGAGAAACTGCTGGGGGCACCGGACAATGTCAACTATGGGACAAATGACAATCTCTGGGAGGGAAGAACAGACAGAGAGAAGGACAAGCACTATCGTCATAAAGTGTGGAGGAAAAACAAAGCGTGAAATAAGTATTTGTGAGTAAGTAAAGATGCTTGAGATGTAAAAATTATACTAGTGGGTTAATGGGCCCTAAAATAACATATGACTTGATGATGATTACGGGATAATTTCTTTCAATTTTTTGGGAACTATTTTTATCATTATTACTATTATGGGGCCTTTAAAGACAGGAATCACAAGAAGGTTCAAATCACAGGATCACCTTCAACCTCCAACCCTAGTAGCAAATCTGGATAAAAGTCTTCAAAGTTGTCTTATCACCACCCATAGATTTTAAAGAGTTCACGTTAGTACGTAGATCATGGCAAAGTGAAATGCACCTTGGATGGCCAACTTCTTCACACTGACTAGCAGTCATTATAAAACATTTAAATCTGCCCCAGTAAAAAAAAAAAATCACTGAGGCTTCTTAACAAAAATCTCCTATGATCTTATCCTGCAAAAGGAAGAGTAATAATGAAGAATGGTAACCTGTAGCAACCAGCCCGATCCAACTTTTGCTTTAACTATTGTTAACTGAAATCTGATTGGCTGTTATGAATTGCTGACCCTTGCACATCACAGCTTTCTCCTCACTAATTAAACCTGTTAAAAATGCCTTTGCCAATAAGTGGACTGCATATAATGTATGCCCCCCCATCTACAAAAAAAAAATACTGGTTGGTGACCTTTAGCTATGAGAGTACTGTAAGTCCCAGCACACACTTCTAAACGATCAGTCTTAACATGGCCTTCTCAAGCTATCTATATCTATGGCCTGTTCAAATCACAAGTTCCAATATGTCCTGGGGGTGGGGACTGGCATCCTGAAGTCCATTCATCTGTGCTGGAACTACAAAACCATTCCTTATTCATATTACATATGCAGGCTTGCTAAGAATCCAAGGCTCACGGAATATCTTAGCAGTAAGACGGAAACCTTGTATTATGTCATAGGCGTACTGTTCAGCCCTTTACTGGAAAGGCGCGGGTTAGCGAGAGCATGTGAGCCGCTATTAATCACTTCCCCCAAGTCAAAAAGATGACACCCAACGTATAATAACTACTGCTAGGAAGAGCTGTGACTTCGCTCTGCCTTTCACTCGGCTTTTTGCTTCAGGATAAATGGAGGTTTTGCCTGGCAGATATATCATTGTTTCAATGTAATCAATACACCAAAGGAAAGCAGGCAAGGATTGTGCCTACATTGCACCTCCAGCCAGCATCTCCTACTTAAAAGGCAGTGTGGGTACCCAGCGCCTGCAAGAGCTCTTTCTCATGCAAAATGTGACAAGCACTAGCCTGCCTGAACTCAGTTACGCTGCCCATAACGTACCAGAAAGCAGTCAAATGATACTGCAGCTGCTTCACACACCAATGGAAATTTGAATTGAATTTATGACCGGAAAAGAAATCATATAACCAAATTAAAATGAGACTGCCATCCCAGAATATTTATAAGGGTATTTCGCTTTTCAACCTATACACGGCCATGCCATCCAGCCCTCAGCTGCACAGTAGGCTCATACTTTAGCTGCAGCATTTAAACAGGCCTTGGTGCTTTTTTTAATTTTCCATAAACAACCTGTTATGGGGCCAGAGGGCACAGGGGGAACTCTAATTTGCCTATAGGAGCGTGACAGCACAGCTGTGGCTTCATACAGAATGCCATTCATGACTAGGATTGTCATCCTCTCAGCTCATTCAATTTATTTTCCTTTTATTTTTCCAAAAATGGCCTGCAGTGCCCTCAGGGACCTTGAGCTAGAAGCAAATCCAGGTGTTAGAGCAGAATATCATATCGGATATAACTGTACTGACCGTTGTCTGATGGAGGTCCTATGTTTACATTCTTTCCCGAACCTCACATATTTCATAGCAGTAACTGGATAACATTGCTTGACCATCACTTGAGCAATTGCATTGTCCATTTCAATTCAGACAGAGGCGGTCTGGACCTGGACACTTGTCCAAATAAAGAGACATTTCAAATAAAACCTCACCTGGGGTGATGGAGCTAAACACCTCCATCAACACAAGTAATTATCAGCAAATGACTTCATCTACGAGTTTATGCTGTCTAGCCATAGAGTTTGAGAACTTAAAATCACCCAAAAAACCTTAGGGGGCATGTGGATATGAGCCATATTACAAGTCCCCTTGGCTTTGTCAATGTCGCAGATGCTGCAGAACTTCTTGGAAGAGTTATTAATGGTGTTTCTGATAGCATCCTACCTCTTTTGTGAGCTAGGATGGTGATTGACAGCTGCACTCACAAAGAGGTTCTGTTTCAGCAGACGTGTGTTCTACAAGTCATTCTGGCCAAAAAGGAGAAGTGCATTTCCTCAACCCTGCCTATGCCTAAAATTCAAGAAGGAGGAACACTGATGGCCTGCTATCCAAGATCCCGAGGTGAATCTAAAGCAAGTCTAAAAATACCCCGGCAGAAGACGGATCCGGCAGCACTGGCCCCTCTAGCAGTTATGGGGTAACACAACCTCTATTCTAGAGGGTTATTAGATTTTCTGCAGTGCACTGAGAACATAAAACCCAGCGATAAAGTGATTAATGGAGCAATGCCTTGTGGGTCTCTTTAGCAAGGAACAGGTCAATGGACTGGTGCCCTACAGCATTATTGCAGGGAAAGAAGTTTAACCCATTCAGGCTTCTCTGTGGTTCCCTATCCATTAAAAGGGAAGCACACAACAACGGTGGGTTCATACAGGGTGCCAGCAGTATATCCTACGCTATTCTATACCTTCCCAAAGATGACTTCAGTATTCTATAAATAATACCATGCAGTGGCGCACAAACATAATGAATATGTACATGCCTGTGTCATCCTATGGAGTATTCATACAGCCAATTGTTCGTACTACAACTGGAAAGTATCCACTTTTACCTCCAGCAATGAAAGCTTTTACATTTGACGTGAATCCTATCTCCTTTCCAGACTGAAACACATACCCTGAGAGATAATTTAACTGTCTTTGTTGTTTTTTAGACTATGCAACCCATGTAAGCTTTTAACTAAGCAAGTCATTAAAGTCAACTTACCCAAAGGGCAATATCAAAGGGGGCCCCACACCACCTCGGCACTGCCAATCAATTGTCTACAGCTGCCTTGACCAAAAAAAAAATGAAAAATGAAAAAAAAAAGAGAAAGATCCAATGATAGCCTGTGTAGTACCGGCTGATTCTTGATCCTTGTTAGTTTCCCAGATTCCAGACTGAAAGTTCGGGGGGGACTAGATTAGCTGCAACTCAGTCAGCTCGTTGCTTCCCAATGTCAGCGAAAAAAATCCAAACCTGTCAGGAAACAATTCAACAGCGAAGGTTGATGTCCAGGTCGAAAAGTCACCTAGGGACAGAGGGTCATGTGCACAGTCCCCCTGCACCCCCTGCAAGGGAATCAGCTGTGTGCTTGCAAATGAGTGCATAGAGCTTGGCATGCCCTGCTTTGCTGCTAGGTGTCAATCATTCTGTGGAATGTGTGGAGCCCAGTGTGCGTTCTCTCTATAAGGTCACTGTGAGCATCCTGCTCCTTTTTCTTTTTTTTTTACAATGGATCAAGGTCTGTCTGTTTCCCATTGTCTTGCCATGAAGACGATGATCTGTCAGTGATGAGATCTAGAAGGTTTCTGCAATTAGTGGCATTTATGTAGCAATGCTTCTTCCTCCCATCTCTCCTCCTTCCGTGCCTGCCTCTTCTTTCATATCCCTCTGAGTTTTTCCGTGTGTGTCTCTCTCTCTAGCTCGCTCGCTCTCTCTCTCTGCTCCTAAGTGTGTTACCTGCAGGATTCACTCACAAGCACCAGTTCAGCATCAGCACCAAGTCAGTGTGAAAACTCGCTCTCCTTCCATTGCATGCCTGTCCCAGCGCAGCCAATGGCTCTGAGCGTCACGCCTCCGCCACGCGGCGATTGGCCAGATCCTTCCCTGGGGCGACACTTGATTGGAAGACTTTGGGCTCTGGGCTTTAACCCTCTCGATGCTTTCCAGAGCATCGCCGTTGAACAATATCTTATAGAGGATTGCAGTAGGGGGGAGTTAGGGCTGCAGCTGCCTGGATTTACAAATCTATTAAGTCTCTTATTTCCACTTAAAGTAGCTGAGTTTGAAACCAATTGTTCTACAATCCCTGATCCTTAATGTAATAAGACACCCAGGAGATAATATATCATGTAATAACAATTCGGAGCAGCTATTCCTGCTCAACACAGGTTGTAGTGCGAAAAGGGACAGAGCAGGAAAGTGGAATGACAATTATTTCTGCGGTGCCATGTTGGAGGAAATATTGATGCGAAAACTCAGTTCTCAGTGAAGACTTTCTAGCTGCCATGGATCGGGATTATGAAGTGTTTATTGCTTAGCGATATCCTCCCACACCTTGCAATGAGCAGAGCTGCCGAGGTGATGGGAAGGTGCTTCTGGAAGGCCAGATTTTGCCTTCCAAGGACATCTGAATTAGCTTTTTATGAACTTCTTCTAATCAGACTCAAATGCTGAAACACACCCAAACCTGTCAATGATTACAGCATCGTTTCAGGACTGCTCTAGACACTTGCTGATATTGTATAAGAATTTCAAGGGACACTTGCTGCTTGGCTGATTCAAGTGGTTTACCCCTTAGCAGCACAGATTATCATAAACCCCCTGATCATTGCATGGCTATATGACCTACCTCCCAGCAGCACCCCCTGATTATTGCATGGCTATATGACCTACCTCCCAGCAGCACCCCCTGATCATTGCATGGCTATATGACCTATCTCCCAGCAGCACCCCCTGATCATTGCATGGCTATATGACCTACCTCCCAGCAGCACCCACAGATTATTGCATGGTTATATGACCTACCTCCTAGCAGCACAGATCACTATATACCCCCTGATCATTGCATGGCTAAATGACCTACTTCCCAGCAGCACCCCCTGATCATTGCATGGGTATATGACCTACCTCCCAGCAGCACCCCCTGATCATTGCATGGCTATATGACCTACCTCCCAGCAGCACCTCCTGATCATTGCATGGCTATATGACCTACCTCCCAGCAGTACCCTCTGATCATTGCATGGCTATATGACCTACCTCCCAGCAGCACCCCCTGATCATTGCATTGCTATATGACCTACCTCCCAGCAGCACCCCCTGATCATTGCATGGCTGTATGACCTACCTCCTAGCAGCACCCCCTGATCATTACATGGCTATATGACCTACCTCCCAGCAGCACCCCCTGATCCTTGCATTGCTATATGACCTATCTCCCAGCAGCACCTCCTGATCATTGCATGGCTTTATGACCTACCTCCCAGCAGCACCCCCTGATTATTGCATGGCTATATGACCTACCTCACAGCAGCACCCCCTGATCATTGGATGGCTATATGACCTACCTCCTAGCAGCATAGATCACTATATACCCCCTGATCATTCCATGGCTGCATGACCTACCTCTCTGAAGCACCCACAGATTATTGCATGGTTATATGACCTACCTCACAGCAGCACCCCCTGATTATTGCATGGCTATTTGACCTACCTCCTAGCAGCACAGATCACTATATACCCCCTGATCATTGCATGGCTAAATGACCTACCTCCCAGCAGCACAAATCACCATATGCCCCCTGATGCATGATTATTATATGGGCTGATTCATGTGACTTACCTCCTTGTAGCACAGCTCACAGTATACCCCCTCATTATTGCACGGTTATAATATGGGCAAATTCATGTGACTTACTTCCTACCAATTGTCTTGAGTTTCTCTTTGAGAAAATCCTGCTTCAGCTTTTTTACATACCTTTTTCATCTCAGTGTTGCTGATCTCCTTCAGCCTATTTGCAGCCACTTCATGTCTACATGCGTCACATCTCTGCCCTGATGAAGGGACCCTGCGTGGTCCCGAAACGTTGGATTATGCGATATGTGTGACGTTTAGTCAAAATAAATGGACTTTTTTTTAATTTAATTTACGGAGTGCTGGTGATTTCTATTGTTCATTGACATGATAACAACACTGAAGAGTAGACAGGGACACAGAGCATTTTAATGCTTGGTCGCTGTATAACAGGAAGTGTCTGAATAATAAGTGTCATGGCAGGGTCACATTGTATTATTTCATTGAAATCTGCAGATTTAAAAACTGAACCCAAAGTCATAACACGATCGTGCACGCGTGCTGCAACGTAACGCGCATGCGTGATGACATCACGGCGGGGTGTCACCCGGTCTTCACTCTTGGTGACACCCAGCCTCGGGACGCCCCTGCCCAAAGTGCACCCGTCATGAGAACAATATGGGGCAGCCATTGTTCAACTCCTTCTGAAAATTCAACTTGACTGGTTGCTACGGTGACCTTCTGTATTATATTATTTTTGAGTCACTGACCTTGAAGAGGCAGACAGGTCAGGATGAAGAAAAGTCCTTATCTACATATTTGTACTATTTTGTACTTCGAGAAGGGAGAAGGAAGGAGGATGTAGGGAGGGGGAAGTAGCTTGACTTGCTATGCTTGGGAAGACACACACAGCTCACTAGCACAAACAAGGTGGCTCCATAGGACCCTTGAATGTAAAGGAGATGCCCTAAAACAGGATATCAGGACCAGTGACCAGTTAATTGGCATTTCAAACAGCCTAAAAAATATTTAGACTTTATTATACCTTTAAACGGAAACAAATAATCTAATCTACAGAGGACATAAGGAAGCTTAGACCTGATTTTCAGAACGTTGTCAGTGTTATGGGCAGTGTACAACCATAGTGACCAGTCATTACCCACTTGGATATTCTTCAGGTTGGGTGGTAAATCCAGCTACACCTTCCTGTGTATGAGGATACCATGAGGAATGTTGTAAGAAAGGAGATGATCAAATCCAATGGAATACTTTGGGGGCTGTCAATATCGATGTACACTGCAATTCCCGTGTTTCACCACGGCACACAACATTCACCCTTTTTAAAGAGACACTAAACTCAGGAGTTAAACCTTAAAAATGAATTCAAGTACCCTGATTATTAAAGTTAGATCCTCAAATCATCTCTGAATAGGTGCTGACACTGTCCTTCCTTCTGGAGGGTAATTAATTTTCTTCCCCATGCTCCCTGTGTGTGTTGTAAAGTAGTCACCTCTCCAATCTTACTCCCGTGATGGACTACAATTTCAATACATATTAGTAAACTAAACGTGAGATTGTAGTCCATCACTGGGGCAAGCTTGGGGCGGGGACTACTTTACAACACACACAGGGACCATGGGGAACAAAAGTAGCCACCCTCCAGAAGGAAGGACATGAAAATAATTTGGCATGTAGAGGAACATGGTGATGGGGTTGTTAAAAAATTACACACCTCGGCTGACAAATATTCTAGCTATGATCCTGACAAAATCTAAAAAAGATGAATGTGAATAGGGAGGTCCAAAGTGTGCATCCTATACTCAAAAAGACATAAATGCAAACGGAAATCGTCATGCTTTTAGGTTGTCTTCTCTCTCTTAAGCTAGCCATACAAGGCTAGATTTCTGTTGTTCTGCCTCAATTTTTCCATCCACGCTAATCAGCATAGATGGAAAAAATCTTCTCTGCTGGCTATTGTATTCAGACAACTGGCACCTGCAGCTGTCTTAATATATGAACAGGGACTAAAACTGTTTGCCAACTGACTCCTTAGATTTTTCAGTCGAAGTTTGTCAAGCCGGGTGGTGCCAACAAGGAGACTCACAGCTGGATTTTCAACTGACTCAGAAAGTCTTAGTTGAATTTGAACAGTGCATGGCTAGCCATACCCTGATAACCGGCTGTAGGTGCTGGCCAACCATAGCCTTATGGTAAACACGACCCTGCCTATTTTAGGTCTCTTTCGGTGTAAAGCTTAAAAAAGAACACATCTTGAAATGAAAAGTACAATTTAACTCCTGGTATGTAAGTGCTTTCCTACAGTATGCAAAATATTAGTCATTTTGTTCTAGCTGTTGAATTGCTGTATTTTTTTTATGGAAAAGTACTTAAGCTGTGAGAAACAGAACAGACAATAAGCATTTCCTTTGGGTTTTAGACAGCTGCTTCCATTATGTAGTTTTTCCGTTCTATTCTGCCTTGCTTTTCTGCATGGTAAACATGTAGTTTTAAGATAATTATACTGCCCATCATGTAATGCCTCCAAATTGGGTTGTCTTTTTATTTTCTGCAAGCTGGTAATGGGACGAGGACCTGCTTATCATGGAGAAGGTGTAGTCGCTCTTAGAGCAATGTGCTTAGAGATGCTGTAGCAACATTATAATGCCTTGCACATGGGCTAATTCAATGCCCTTTAATAGTCAACAGAAAATATTCAACAAGGATAATTGAATTAACCCCTGTACTGGATAGGATGAAAGAACTTGTGCAATACCTTAGGAAGGTCACCTTCACTTATGACCAAAATAAGTACTCTTCCAAGAAATGTTATTTATATGGTCTGAAGACACATTAAAAGGAAAATAAACCATGTTGTTTTCAAACAATACAAAATGACAAAGCTTCTACTATATAATGTTTCTTTAATGTAAACATATCTTGACACATGTTATCAATTTGTTCATATAACCTGAACTGACACTTAACTCAGGAGTTAAAGAAGAACTATGAGGTGAGTGAAAATCACTCATCCTCATAGTTCGAGCCAACAATGCAACTGTCACACGTCGGCTCAATCCTCCCATGACCCAAAGCTCAGTATATAGTAAACTACAGCTCGCTATATACTGAGACCGAGCCAGCTGTGCCCGCCCCCTTCCCCTGTCCATTCCTCCACTCAGCACTTTAGGATCGTAGAGGGGAGGGGGGAATCCATGCGGGGAGCCGTGACAGACGGAAAGTGAGTGAGCGACGGTATGTGTTCGCTCACTTCCCCATCTATAGAGCCGACGTGTGACAGTTTCATTGTCACGCGCCGGCTCGAACTATGAGGTTGAGTGAAAATCACTCACCTCATAGTTCT
The DNA here is from genome assembly GCF_000935625.1 of Nanorana parkeri. Classification (NCBI taxonomy): domain Eukaryota; kingdom Metazoa; phylum Chordata; class Amphibia; order Anura; family Dicroglossidae; genus Nanorana; species Nanorana parkeri. The sequence continues at coordinate 860,280 of NW_017306320.1, read as the reverse complement.
CCTTTAACTATTAAGTGAAATGTACCTTATTTGTGTATCACTCGGCTGTAGATCCTCAAATCATCTCTGAATTGGTATTGACACTGTTCTTCCTTCTGGAGGGTGGCTACTTTTGTTTCCCATGGTCCCTGTGTGTGTTGTAAAGTAACCACCACTCCAAGCTCGCGCCTGTGATGGACTACAATTTCAGTACAAATGAGTAAACTAAATGTAAGATTCCAGTTCATTACAGGCGCAAGCTTGTAGCGGAGGCTACTTTACAACACACACAGGAACCATGGGGAATGCGTTTGTTCTCCATGGTTTTAACATTTAATTATTGGGTTTAGTGTCACTTTAAAAAAAGAAAACTGGGGGTCTATCCACAAAACAGAAGAGGGGGGAAATAGAGGAGCATACCAAGCCACAAATAACAACATTAATAAGCAGTTTGCTATGGCAGCAAAGTAAACAGCCATGTATAGGTATCTTGCTTTACACAGCAACAGCTTTACTTTTGAGTGGAACTAAAGTCCAGCGACAGGAAATTCTAAGGGGGTGTCAGAAGACATGCAAAGCCTTTTTCTCCTTTTATTTGGCTCCCAGTGATTTTCTGCCTTGTGTGTACGCAGCACATGCACTACGCAATGCACATCTCAGCTTTATTCTCAGCATGCCTGGAATAGAGCCAGGTGCTGAGGACAATGTAATTCCTGCACACAAGTCCGAAGAGGATCACCATAGGTCCCAAAAAAAGTCAGAGCAGAAATGTTTCGTATAGGTCAGCACAGCAGGAGGTAGGTTTGCCATAATGTGCAAGTATGCATACCTGTACCTTAAGGCAAGAGCGCACCCCTACAAGGAGAGATTACTGCCGCTGTAAAGGTGGTCTCTGCAAGTGTCTAGATTTGCCTTCTATTTGCTCACCTGTTGCTCATTTTGCCTGGCCTCATCTGGGGAATTCAAATCACACATCTGGTCGAAGTAGAGGGAGCGTGCGATTCACTCCACTTACTCCCACTTGAGAATACCAGTGCTTGGTAACTGACTGCTCAGACTCCCAGTAATGTCATACGATGGTGGGAATAGAGTCCTCAGCCCTTTGTAAGTTCCAAACCCCAGTTTGGAACAGAATGAAGATGAACCTGTTTTTTATATCCTGTATGGGAAAATTACAGGTTCACTAATAGTAACTATATTGCTATTTTTTAAAGGTAAAGAGTAGTATTCCCTCCAAAGCAAGCAAGTAACACTCATCTGTCCTGCTGCCTGTACTACTAAACGTTTCTGCATCTATCAGACCTTTGGTCATGTTGGATGCCTAGTTCCCCTGCTCTGCTCTTTGGTCCCTTCCTTGTGCTTTGCAAAGATGTAGGGGTTAGTGGATAGAAGCAATGAGTGGTGCAGGGACACCAGTATCTAACACTCACGGAAGTGTTGAATGTAAAAGATCTTTTAGCAAGAGTATCTCTTTAACACAGAGGAGTTTGCGGTGCAGACAATGGGACAGGTGAGTAATAACTGCCACTGTTCATCTTTTAAAAAAAGCAACAGAGTCACTTTAGAGGTCAGTTTGCACCAGGGGGGAACCCCTGGCCCTCCAGCTTGGTGAAACTACAAATTCCATGATGCATCTGTCTCTGGGTGTTATTCCTGTGGCTGTGAGAATCTTGCAATGCCTCTTAGGATTTGTAGTTTCACCACAGCTGGAGGACCAGAGGCTCCCCACCTCTGGTTTACACCTTTACACCCTTTTCGGTAACATGAAGAGTTCTATACCATGTTAAGTACAGTTCTCTCTTGTGCATTTTCATGGGCTGCATTTTAAACAAATATTGCATGCTGCACTTTAGGTACACTTTAGGTACAGTATGCTGTAAGCACGTGCACATGAATAGTTGAATGGTATCCATGTAAAATGATAGATGTGTTTTATGTGCATTTTAACATGCACAACTTAAAACAAAAATCAGGAAGTAAACTAGACATGTGCACAACAAAAAAATATGGCCGCCGGCATGTTCTGAAAACAAATTTATGTATACCCGAATATTATTTTAGTATATTCGGGCATATATTAAATTTGTTATTTTAGATTCGGACGAACCGCCGAATCAACTGATTTTCCTTGATTTGCAGGTTTGTCCGAATCCGAATGCACATGTCTAAAGTAACCTTCACTTCCAGAAAAAAAAAGTGTGTAAAAATGCATCTCCAGTAGACATGTGTGATTAATTTTGTTCCGAATCAAAATTCAGATTCATTTTCCTAAATTCGGACATTCGGACACATCCAGATTTCCAAATCACAATGCATCCAAATGTGTCCGAATCCGAATTTCGGTTTCCCAGTTTTGGATCCCGTCTGAATTTTGTTCAAAAACGAAACTGAATCAGACATGTGACTTTTCTGGCCAATCAGATGTGTTTTTCGGTTGAATGCATCCGAATGGGTCTGAACACGAATTTTCGTTACGGCAACATGGGAGCCATATACACTATATACTGTACATATAATACTAAAGCTGAGGCTCCCAGTCCCAAATGGCATTCGGGTTCCAAATTTCTGAATTGCATTCGGGACCTCCCGAATGCCATTCGGGTCTGGGAGCCTCAGCTTTAGTAATATAAGCTTGTGAGCTCCCGAATGCAATTCAGAAATTTGGAACCCAAATGCCATTCGTGTCTAGGAGCCTCAGCTTTAGTATTAATATCTGATTAATATATGGTTTTCGGTTTTACTCGCAACGAATATACGGAAACTTACCTGAAACTAACGAAATTCATATTTCAGCTGAATCCTAAGCTTGAACTGGATTTAATTTTGGATCCAAATCCTGAATTCCAAAATAACGAAATAACCGAACTCAACGGAATGTTTCCGCAGCTTACATGTCTAATCTCCAGTACACAGAAAAAGAGCACAGCCTATAGAAAAAGGGCAGAAACAAATAAAAAAAAGTAAAAAAACAGCACAGAAAATCTTCATTTATCCTTAGCGCCCTGTTGCACCTTTTAGTAAGCAGACCTAAATTCTACTTCTGTGTATTCATTTTTTTTTTTGCATGCAGTTTTATCTTTGTTGTGGTCCACAAATGCTGATTGTGTCATGGTCTCTGCACAATTTTTCTCTTTGCACATTTACAGTGCAGATTTGTGCTAAGCTGATTGAAAATCCCGAGCCAATATGTTACACGTCTCCCATGTGCTCACTTTTCCGAGGCTGCTTCTCCCCAGAGTAAGTGGGTTGCTGCATATGATGTTTTGCATGAGGGGGGTGCCCATGAGCTTCCTACAGGTTGTAGTGATGTCACTAGGAAAGTCCCTTAGTTGCCAACAATTAATGATCATCCTTGCATATGAAACAGGTGTGATATCTTGCATTGCTTCTTCTCTCGTCTCTCAATGGTAGGAATTTGACACAGATTAACTTTTTAGAACATTTCCAAGCAACAAGTATAACTAATCAGGGAGCTACTAATGCAGCAATTACTGCAACTATGATCAAATTCACTCAGTTGATCTTAAAGGGACCCTGTCAGTCACTTGAAAGCGTTACAATATGAATGACAGTTTCCTGCAATACAAAAGCCATTATACTCTCCTACTTTTGCTCGTTTATTGAGGAACTTTAACCACCAATTTATTGTTACCCCAATATTATTCCCACTGACACAGGTGTTTTTTTTTACTCACTGACCACTGACGCGAAGGCATTTAGTACTCCTGCTGACACTTGGGCATGTTTTACCCCCACTGACCAATGAAGTAGGGGAATTTTTTCACTCACACTGACCCCCTGAGCAAGAACTTGTATTACTCCTACTGACCAGTGATGCATGGGAATTTTTTTTATTGAGGGCATCAAATGATCATTGATGTAAGTGCGTTTCCTTAAGCCTTCAGTCTGGCCCCCATACTGTGTGATGGACATTGAGCTGGCTTTTGTTTAAAAAGTTTGGGGACCCCTGAAGTAGCTTGTGCTTCATGTATATATTTATATTAAAATGTTTCGGAGTTGGCTAGAGGGTACCTTCAATGGTATTTGGTAATTGCAATGGCAATTTTTTGTATGGTGTTACACCTTTCCAGCTGAACGCCTCTATTTAAATAGATAATAGACATACAGTGGTTCCTCGGTTCACGAACTTAATTCGTTCCACGATTCTGGTCGCGAACCGAATTGGTCGCGAACCGAATCAAATTTCCCCAAAAGGTTCAATGTAAATAAGGTTAATCCGTTCTGACCCATACGAACGTGGTCGCAAACTGATTTTGGTCGCGAACAGAATCACATTTTCCTATAAGGTTCAATGTAAATGAGGTTAATCCGTTCTGAACCATATGTAATTTTTGTTATAACCACAAAAATATGAAACAAAGTATAGTACAGTATGAAGAGAGTGAACACTAACCTCTGCACTTTTTTTGGAGCCATGCTGGATTGAATAATACTGTACAGTACTGTATGTGCTATAAAGCACACAAAAAAGCTTTACAGCAAGTGTGCACAGGTCTGTCTGCAACCGCGATCTCGACTAGAGGAAGCAACGACCACGTGTCAGAGTGGGGAAGATGGCCACGGTTGTGTTCGTCATCTGATTTAGAGTTTGGGGCAGGGAAGCAAAGGGGAGCTTGGAAAAATAGTGACAATAAGCTGTAGAATTGCTCAGATGAACTCTGAAAGCTCCACTGAAATTGGCAGCCTGGGATCTTGGGAAAATTATAAAACGTTTGGATAAGCTAAATTCTGGGGGCTTTCTGACTTTAGCATTCTGCAGTGGCATTGCTTCTTTGACAGCTTTATCAGTTCCCCGAATTATTATTTTTTCTTGTTGTCTAGACTTGCTCTTTAAAAGATTTAGTTATGTGTTTCCGTTCATGAGCTGTCTAGGCAGATAAATGTACCCCCTACCTCTCAGGGTAATGGCATAGAGTATAGGTGCAGACTTTTCTCTGGAGTCAGTCTATTAAATTCACCAAGGATTTTTAATGTACATCCAATGCAATTTTATTGCTTAACAGCTCAGTGGGTAAAGCGGTCCATCAAGGCCAAATTAAGAAAGTCAGCGCTTGGTGCATATTTCTTCGTTTTCTTTACTCACTTGTAAAGCTGCGGCTTCCTAAGCTGCTTTGAACTGGCGTTGAGATATTAATGTAGCCCATGTAGTTTTGCCTTCTTTTAGTTACCAGATATTATTATGGGTTTAATTGTGCTTATTAAAAATGATTTAGCAGTAGCCTCAGTTTTATTATCATATTTTCTTGTTTACCCAATATAAAGCAAATTACATTTTAAAAAATGCATTTAAGTACCTTAACTATTAACAAAATTGTACCTTATTTGTGCATCACTCACCTGTAGATCCTTAAATCATCTCTGAATATGTGCTGACACTGTCCTTCCTTCTGGAGGGTGGCTACTTTTGTTCTCCAGTAGTCACTGTTCCAAGCTCGCTCCCATGATGGACTGCAATCACAATACAAATGAGTAAACTAAGCATGAGATTGTAGTCCACCAGTGCATTTTTAAGATTTAATTCCTGAGTTTAGTGTCACTTTAAAGCTGAAGTGTAGGCAGGGCTGGCGCTGCCACTAAGCAAACTAGGCAGCACCTAGGGCTCACTGCCGCCTAGGCTGCAGCCTGGAGCAGCGGCTTCCTTGCACTCTGCCGGCTTCCCATTACTGCTAGGTTATCCCAAGACATGTGAGTGGTCTTCATAAAGATGGCTGAGGAAAAAGGACAGTTTGAGAACATTTTTCCCTCTAGTGTTCAGAGCCCCTCCTTCGTGACCTCAGCCAGGTACTGTCCTCTGCTGAAGCCGGCTAATGAGCCATGAGGGGGGTGTGGTGGGCTCAGTGGGAGCAGTTGCTTCCTGTGCTGAACCTTTCACAAGCTGACCGGGTGTCACAGTGAGAGGCTTGTGATGAGTCCAGCTACAGGAGAACAGCGAGCCCACTGTGTGTGCTTTGAAGACCTGCTCACCTCTGTGTGGCCTGCATGTAAAAGTCTCTAATATTTCCTGTATAGGCTGTATGGTTCTGTGTGCTATGGGAGGACTGTGTACACCATGCAGGGGACATAAACCCTATGTGCTGGGGACACAATGGAGGGGACATGGACCCTGTGTGCTAGGGAAGGACTGTGGACACCATAAAGGGGACCTTGACCCTGTGTGCTATGGAGGGGCTGGGGACACCATGGAGACGGCATGGACCTTGTGAGCTATGGAAGTGCTGGATATGGCATGGACCTTGTGTGCTATGGAAGGGTTGGTGACATAATGGGGGTCATGGACCCTGTGTGCTAGGGAAGAGCTGGGGATACCTTGGAGAGGCATGGACCCTGTGTGCTATGGAAGGGCTGGGGACACCATGGAGGTGACATGGACCCTGTGTGCTAGCCAGCATGTTGGGGGGAATGGGGCTACAGGTCCACAGGGGGCTGTTTTGAGACCCAGTGATCTCATCATTAGATCTATCTGCTGCTCGTTGATGTGATGTTGATGGGATAGGTCGGCAGGCTCCTGTCGACATCCCAGCTTGCTGGCTTGGATCTTTAAAAAAAATATATGAAAGAACACATCCACAGGATCTATCGCGTACCTGGTCAGAGACCAAATGGGGGAGTAGGCCTCTTGTCTCTTGTCCCACACCCCTAGAGATGGAGACAGGGAGTGAGAGAACAGAGAGTAGCATGAGAGCCAATAGTGATGCATACACCATGCCGGGTATCAGTCTGGAAGCAGAATCTAGAAGGTCAGGCAGAACTGGAGTCAACCCAGGTGGACAGCAAGGTACCAGGACAGAGACAAAGCCAGGGCAAGCCAAGGATCAAACCAGCCAGACAGTGGAGGTACAAAGGCAGAAGGCAGAGTCCAATAACAGGCTGAGGTCAAAGAAGAAGGTGGCAATCATAGGGGAGGTAACAAGTTAATCCGGGTCCAGCACAGAAAACAAGCAACAGGTCAGGTAGCAGGATCACAGGACACTAGCTAAAGGCCATTCAGCACGTGTGAGCAGAGCAGGCTTGTTTATATAGACCAGTCTATCAATGGAACTAATAGTGTATGTTTCTCCATGGTGTGGAGAACGGGATTTTGCGCATGCACAGAATATCTTGCGCAACCAGCAGCTGCCTTACAGAATCCCTTTAGATGTGCCTGCTTCTCCCTGCTAGCCACTGGGTGCTGCAGAATGCTGATTGGTTGCAGGCACGTCTAAAGAATGCCATTCTTCCATATAAAGCTCAGGAACAAAATGATTGATGGCAGAGAAAGCTAATAGCTGTGAGAGGACAGTTTGGATAAATGATGAAGGTCATTCAGACAGGACTTTAAAAGTGGGCCCAAAATAGCTCCTGCAGCTTTAAAGGGTTATATTTTGGAGATCCAATTTTAAGGGGAATTGAGAGTATTAATTTTCAACACAGGAGAGGATTTTCTACAAGTGTGGGGAAACAGGCAAGGCTGGAGTTCAGCTTAAAGCAGCAAATCATAGCTCCTCCTTTTAGTAATGTTGATTAACAGCTGTGATGAGTGACTGACCTGGAGCTTAGTTTCAAACACACATCAAACTGACAGATATCATTCTGCAAGGAAGACTCACCTGATACTTAGACAGTCGGCCGCAGTCATTACATCATCTCTTGCCATTGCTGGTTGATGCTTTTCACAAGTGTCATGGGAGTTAAAATCTTTCCACAGCAATGACAAAGCTGAGAGGAAGAACGTTAAGCACACAGAAACATTTAAAGAGTATGTAGAGCCAAAACGTTCTTTTTGGATAGAGTAAGAAAGGGTTTTGAACCACTGCTAGTGCTTCAAAAGGTAGGTGTGAGGCGGAGGACATATATTTTCAACCAAATCAGCAAAGTGACAATTAAAGCCTTTTGGCTTCGACTTGGATGCTCTCCACAAAAAAAAGGGGGGTTGTATGTTCCCATTCACAGAGCATAATGAAAAAAATATTTCAAAAATATTTCTTACCTTTTTAGATGTTTTGTTGCAGAAGGCAACGTGGCTGAATCCACGTTTTTCTGAGCACCTTCCACAGTGATCTGTCCTTATAGCAAGAGTTAGGGCTGAAAGTTGAGGATTGTGTTTCTCTTATTAACTTCATTAACATACAATGCAGAATCAAGGCTTTTAATTCTTTAACCCTTTGTTAGGACAGGCAGTGTTCAAATCTACTTTAAAAATTATAATGAAATCAGCCAGCACAGTACAGATAGGGTTAACACAGACCCTTAACCCCTTACAGCCCCTCCTAATATTACAAAAAAGGAGAAGCACATGGGAATCTGAACCTTTAAAAAGCCAGGCAACCCTAACTCAAGTAAAAACATGTTAAACTGCATTTTAAAAATTAGCTTCTGCTGTGTGAATGGGATTATGTAACATATTAAATAGGTGTCAAACCAATTTGGCTCTGAAAGTGGGAATACACTTCAAGCGTTAATGAAGGGGGTTATTTGGGGCCCCCAAAATATGTTGGCTGTATTTGTATTCTGATTGTAATCAGATGTTTAGTTAAAGTTATTACCTGATTTGCTGAGTTTTTTCCTTACTTGCTGCCCTGGAGACACAACTCAATACACTTTTCAAGCTGCAGGCATTTTAGACCACATACCTGTCCTGATTAAAGGGTATATGTTTTAGACCCCCAAAATGTGTTGGCCACTCTGTTTGAATGCCTCATTGACCCTAATAGAATATAGTTGTATCTGGACTATGTTATTGGTGTGGCATTTTAATTCTTACATCTAATGCGTTTAATGTCAAGCCAAGGATACTATGGAGATCTTTTGGGTTGCGGACGCTGCCTATCCATCAGCCAGATTGCACATATTCACATCACATAACTACTTTTGGATGAGAAACACCAACATGGTTATTCACAAAAGGGTGAGGTGTTTGGAGAAGGCAGGAGACGTGAACAATCTAGGACAACGTAGCTGAACTGGAAAGTGAACTGAAATGGAGAATGTTTCCAAATCAGCTATTTTGGCCTAGATTGTTCACTTCTCCTGCCTTCTCCAAACTCTTCACCCTTTTGTGAATAGCCCTGCAAAAAAATAACCCCATAAGTCCAGCTCTTTCTTTCCACACTTCCAAACAAGCAATAAAATCTTGACAAGGGTTCTAAACCATCACAGGTCTACCAAAAACCAAAAGAAAACAGTTTTGGCTAAACATACCTTTGAATTATCTGTTAGAGAACAGGGCTGTTGCACAAATTAAACCCAAGTATATAGAAAGTCGTGTGGGCCCAACTTACTTAGAATGTTACTGGAATTTACCGGGATACTTTTATTGCGGGTGCTTTGGAATGTCATACCTTTATGGCAGCGTTTTAACAAATTCAAAGCTACTCAGAGGAATGTTCACAGCGCAGTAATCCACTGCAACCAATAATTATGTGCTGATCTAGCTTCATTAAAGTGGATGGGACCATATCCGTCACTGAATAGGGAAGCGACACATGGACTGCCTAATGAGTGGCTGGTGTCACACTGTCCTGGAAGGCACACTGGGCATACATCACATTGATTTATATAATATGGGGGGGGGGGGCGAAAAAAAATGTCTGCCCCGGGCGCCCATAACTCTGGTTACGCCACTGGGTCTATGGGGTTTTTACTTTTCGTTGTGGCCCCGTAAGGTTTTTGCCTCAATCCCTGTCCTTGTGACCCCAAACAAATTGGGGGGGAAGGGGGGTATGGTTATAATTAGGACAGGAAGGCATAGACAATAAAAACATTTTCTGATGTTCTAACTCCTCCACACTCTGTCAACTAAAATGTGTTTTGTCTATGTCCTCGTTAGAGAGATTTTCCATCACTTCCTGTCCAGAAATCTATCCCAATACGGAGCCAACACCTGACAGTGGCTCTAACCCTTTCTTGTGCTATCCAAACCAGTGACTTGAAAGTGATGTCGTTCTGTTATACATAAATTAAACTAAAATAAATAGTACAAGAAGAGCTGAAATACTTACCTTTCCTATATAAAACCTGATCCTCCCCTTTAACAGAGATTACTTGACTGAATGCACCAAAGAAAGCATTGAGCAGAATTTTCTTCAAAAAAGCTAAATATTTTTTAGCCTTTCTAGAACTCTTTCTTCACAAATCCCACTAAGACTGGTAACATAACTGTTAGGTACCATTTACGTGTAGGTCCTTTTGTATCACTTGCATCTTTTGTATCACTTGCATCTTTTGTATCACTTGCCCCTCTCTTTTAGACTGCACATTCTCATGAGCAGGACCCTCCTAATCCTGTCTTGCATTGTATTGTAAATGAACAGTTTCCCTTTATTTTCTAAAGCACTGCACTATATAAATCCTGTATAATACTAATCATAATAATAATAAAGGTCCTCCTTAAATGAAAGAAAAAAAAAATTAAAAACATCAATTAGTAATAATGTGAAAGGCTGGAATAAAATTATGAAACAAGAGGAAATTCTTGAATGTGTTTGATAACTTTGTACAATAAAGTAAATGACTAGAGCTGGGGCACATGTAATTTTAATGTATTTAATCACTGTTGCCTTAATCCAGGAGATCACACGTACAGCAGAATAAAAGAAAACCATCTAAAATGTTTCTATTTTAAATAACTGACCAATTACTGCAGTTGACTGTTCATTCAATTGTGTTTGTTATCAGTCAATTAATTAATTAATTAATTAGTCGTCAATGGTTAAAGCCCAATTGAAGTAACAGAATTAGATATGCAGTCAAATAGACATTCTCCCAACAACCGCCATTTTCAAAATCTTTCTCCATGTTCCTGTTACAGCAGTTGTTCATGGTTTCTAAATATGGCTGTACAGTTCAATAAGCACCTGGATCAGACCCAGTGCATATTGTCATGTACCAGACCTGGTTAGACATGCCCCAACTCTTCTTTATAATAAGTCTACGTGAGGACACTTGTGCTGTGCTGTATTTTAATTACCCCTAGGCAGATAAGGAGGACTCCTAGACCGCTTGTTAAACTAGCATTTTAACCTTCTGGGACAAAATCCTTGACTCTTTGTTGGTAAAAGAAAATTGAAGGCCAGTCAATTTAGAATAATGAAATAGGTTTATTAGGCTCAATACACTCCAGAAAAGAGAGTTAGAGCACAGGATACCCAAAAACAGGCAAAAATATCTCAGTGTTTCCAAACATAGTCAATACAAGGTTATGGGCCCTTAACCCGAGACTTGCACTTTGTATTCTCAGACTGTTGAAAGCACCACCAGGCAGCACAAGTCAGGAAAGTCAGGAAAGTCAGATCAAGTCAGAACTCTTATTTTGTGTTTTTGTTCTAGGTCTAGGTCTCACAAGGTACAGAAGCCATTGGATCATTATGATAGCCAGGGAGCAAGTATTTTCAGAAGATTAGCAATAAAGCTTCATACTTCCTCACTATAGCAATTATTTTTACTATTCAGAGTTTTAAAAGGGTATTTTCAAGGGAAGTTGAAAGATTTTTAACATTAAATGCACCTGGGAAGCTCGAATACTCTTGTACCCTGCTGGAGTGGTGGAAGGTACTAAAAGGGGCTTTTACACAATTTTCCTAAGCTCCTGCAGATGGAGTAATGTGTTGTTAGATTCTAAAGTACTTGCGGACAGTGAATGATGTGAATGTGCAGTATGTAAAGCACTGTGTAAATTGTCTGCGCTATATAAATATCTGTAATAAATAAAAAGGCCTAAGGGGCTGTGGGCAGAGCTACAGGCTATTCACTGATAGGACTTTCAATAGTTCCAGGATTTAAGCAGTTGCAGCAGCAGGAAGGGTGACACTGCTTCAATGATTTCACTGAAGAAGGAAGAACATTGTCAACTTGTCAAAGGAAGTGTCTATCACCCTTCAGGCAAGCAGGATTAAAAAGTATTTGAACATGTTCTCTATTCCAATAGAGAGCCCGGTCTTACAAGTATGGGCAGCCTATATCATATATGTGACAATAGCTTAACCACCATTCTGCTTTAATCCCATTGAGCATAAAGGGGCTTTCTCTAGCCTGATGTTGCATGGTTTTGAATGGACACAAAAAAACAAGCCTAACTATAAAGTACACACAAGAGTTACTTTTGAATCGTCTAGGCTCCTCCTACATGGATTTCACCTTCATCCTTCTTTGCTATCCATTTTTTTATCTATACACAGAGCCCCTTGAAAAAACAAAATAACATTTGGATGAATGAAAAAATAAAAAAAGAGGCTAAAGCATGATGGCTTCTTTAAACAGATGCAGAATGCTATATAAAATTACAGAAAGAAAGAAAAAGGGGCAAATCATGACCCCCCCTGGTAATTAGCTGGGGGAAGAAGAAAACTCAGCTCCATCTTGTTCCAGCTATCCAAGGAGGAACGCAAGAGTGGGGTAGTTGACCTCTCATAATCAAGGAAACCGCCCCTAACCACGAAATACTATGCCCTAACCTGGACCCTTGACAACCCAGACGGGCTATGGTAGGATTCATGCACGGGCACTCTGGACAGGGGTTACTTTTTGACATGTATGGAATATGTTCTTGGGTTTTAATTTTTTTGTTTTGTTTTGTTTTTGTTTTTGGTTTGGTTTCATTTCATTCTAATGTTGAGGTATGTGTTTATACCGTATATCACAGATATTTCAACACCCCCGCAAGTGTTAACAATATGTACATGGGACCTGTATAAAGTGTCAAAATACCTTGTAAGTTTAATTCCCACTCTGTGGTGTTGTAATGCTCTGTATTTTATATGACTCGCACGAAAAAGCAATAAAAAATGTTTGGATAAAAAAAAGAAAAAGGGGCAAATTATTCAATAAGCATTCTAAAGAAGCGTCAAACTCATTTTTCTCCTTTTTTACCCATTACATGTGTCATAAAACAGAAAAAAAGCCTCAACGAGAACATGCTACTGGGTAAGAGCTCTAAGAAAGGCCAAAGTAATTAGCTCAATTGAGTGAGTGGATATATATTAAAACTATTAATGTTATTTATATATTTAATTAGAAAGCCCTTCATAGTACAAAAGAGAAGCATATGTGCAGATAGTCGTTGACCCCTTTGTTTCCTTGCCAACCTCTCTTTATTTGTAAGTGTTTGTGTTACTTTTATGTTTGGCCATGATAATACATGAACATTATGGCATTGCACAGAAGCATATCATTTGCAATTGTATTTTCATTTTCATTGTATATTTAAAGGCCATAGCCTTTTATGCCTTTCACAGTTAGGTTTTTAGCCACTAGATTGTCTGTCTACATGCAAGATTTTTAGTAGAATGGAATTAACCCCTTGTTAGCGAATGTCTCTTTTGGAACACATTCCTATAATACTATGTACGTAAAGCTAACTTAATAACAGCAACATTTTCAAATAATGGCCTCCAGATTTCTGGAAGACGCTTGAAGTAGACCTGTTATTAGAGAAATATGGGGGCAGCCATAAGTCACACCAGGAAATTATGCAGAAGATGACCTAATTATGGTGGTTGTCCACACAGGCAGGCAGCATTGCATTGTAGGCTGGCAGAGCAAACACCCAATATGTTCCCTTTAACTGGATGTATTGGGCATTTATCCATGATCTAATGGTGGATCAAAGTGGTAGTGGAGTGCAGAGAAAGTAAGTTTCTTTGTCTGACTTACAAGCTGCATACTAGTTCCCAGGTAGTCAACTTTTGTGCAGGGAGCCCTAGAATTAATAGCAGCCACCAACACAAATTTATTCGCTTGGTGAAAGTGAATTTAAACGCAGTTTAGACTTTCTCTTCTCTCCTTCCTGCTACCTATCCAAAAGGGCCACAATGCCCTCCATTGCCTACCTGTTGGCTGCACGAGACTCCCTTTGGGTTCCAGCAGTATGCTGCTTCTTCAATGCATCCAGCTGTGGGCCATGGCCAGATCTGTGTGAAGTTAAGGCACTGTTTGGCTGTTTAGGCATCAGGAAAGTAGCAAGTCACCGGTACCTGCAGGAAGCCCAGCCTTGCAAACAGGATATTATTTGAGGGGGTCTTTGTAACACCTTTGGTTAGGCAGCAGCGAAAAGGATACAGAAGCTAAACATCCATTGGTGGAAATAAAAATGAGGAATGCTTATCACTTGCCTTCATTGGATACTTTGCATGGATATAAATAAAGAAGGGAAACTAGGAAGCACTTTCCAGAGAACAAGAACGAAGGCCTGGCTGTAACAACAGCATTCATTTTAGGTGGATTTCCCCTCTTCCCTGGAGTCATGGACAACAGTAAAGTATCAGTGTGTGCAAATGCTGCCTTAGTATCTTGAACACTGAATATATGTTCTGGATTGGGTTTTACTAAGCACGTGGTCTGTCAAAACTCATTAATTGGTTTTGGATGGGAAAGTGCATAGAGTTACAAAAAGCCAAGACGGATGTGTCAACTGAGCCCATCAGCATTCCTTGCAAAACAAAGATGATTTTTGGGTAAACTTACACATTAATTGTATTAAGTCTTCAGTTATACATTTTAATATTAATCACATTATATTTCTGTTTGGTACAAGTAACTCATTTTCTAAAAGCTGTTTTAGTATAAAACAATATAATTATTGTGTAACCAAGAGTAAAGTTATTAAAAAGTAATTTATTATTAATCAAAACAGAATTGTGAATTCAAAAGTTAAAGTTATTCTCGGGGCAAAAGCTTAGCAGTAAAAGTACTGGATTTTAGACACTGGGGGGGAACATGAGAAGGTTGTTGTTGGCACTGGGGTATGGATAGTGTCTAAGAAAATAGCTAAATATGCAGTTGAAAGTCATGCTTGTGATTCGATAGACAACAAGTACATATAAAAATCATTTCCCAGTCTACATTTCTCTGTATTGGATCAATGTATCTGCCGAACTATTTATAAAATTCAAAAGAATAAAAAAACAAGTGTATATTAACTAAAGCAGAAGTAGGATTTAATTTCTTTTTATAACTATAGCAAACAAATAACGTGCCAGTAATTTGCATTTTAAAATTTAGCTGCTTGGTCACAGCACAGCAGTAATAACTGCTAAAGCGAGGTAAAAGTAGAATTACCTTTACAACAAAAAACAAAAAAGGGAAATAAATGCAGTCAGCTGCAGACAAAATAAATCAATAAAAAGGAATTAAAGAATATCAGGTGGTGCTTGAGAACAGAACATAATTTAAAACATGCATTATCTGTGAACCATAAAATGAAGCAAAATTTACTTTTCATTTTAAATATGTTTTGGTTTAATTATTTGTATTTGTATTGATTAAAGCAACATATTATGGTGCTATACTTATTTATACAGATAATGGATGGATGTTATTGCAATCTTCTTGTGATTGTCAACAATAGGTTTTCAAACAGTGGTTCCTATAATAGTTGATGTTACAAATATTTTATTAATCCAGTCGTCAGTAGCAGACAAATGTCCTTAATAATTCACTGCTCAGTAGTAAAGAAAGATTTACTTGAATTTGAAAAGACAGCTCAAACCTATGTATTGGAGGACTAACGCCTAGATGCCAACCAGTTTTTGACAGACATATTTTATAAAGGAAGTTAATCAAACTATCATCTCACAAGCCTTCAGAAAAATCCTACAGACCATGCAGCTACAACTCAGCAGGGACAAGAGATCAAAGCCATCAGAACTGGCTGGTCCATATGACCTGTGGCCACTTCAGGAGGCAAGAACCCTCCTCACAGCAGATGAGGTAACACCTCCAAATGTGATCGGCCAAGGGTTAAAGTCTGTCCCACATTTATACTTCTTTAAATTGAGTAGAAAAATTAACATGGTAACTTGTAAGAAGTCTGTTCTGAACTAGGTGGTGTGCTGAATTTTTGAGGTAACCCCAACAGGATAAAACAACACTGCCCAAAACAATATTTCTGTCTTTTATCCATTTTTGCTTTAGGGCTAGTTCACATCAGCCCCAGTCCGTTCCAGCACAATTCAGTGCCGGAATGCATCCCGGCCGGCTCACTGTGTTCTGGGGTGGGAGGGGGCGTGGCGGTGCATGGAAGCCAATGTCAGTTCACACCAGCCCCAGTGCGTTCCGGAATGATTTGATGACGGAACACACTGGATCGCATCCCAGACGGCTCACTGTGTTCTGCAGAGGGGGCCTGGTTGTGCATTGAAGTCAATGACACCGCAGCCTCCCCGGCCGCAGTGAGGTTGCCCACACCAGAACGCATGCCACATCAATGCCTGCATTCCAGTCCAGTGCGATCAGAAAAAATAGTGCCTTCAGCAGTTTTTCTGATCGCACCGGACGGGAAAGCACAGACATTGATGCGCCACTTGTTCCGGTGCGGGCAATCTCACTGCGGCCGGGGGGCGTGGCTGCGGTGTCATCGACTTCAATGCACCACCACACCCCTTCCCTCCCCAGAACACAGTGAGCCGCCTGGGATGTGATCCAGTGTGTTTCGGCACTGAATTGTGCTGGAACGGACTAGGGCTGGTGTGAACTAGCCCTTACAGCAAATAGCTAAATTTCTGTATCTTATTTTTTTTTTGTGCAATTTTTACCCCACTACCTATTTCTATGCACTGCCTGCCTAGGGATAATAAATCTAAAAATTAATAAGTGTTCCTCTGTGTAATAAGTGCAGAATTCATACTCCTAGAGAGAATGTTGCATTGTATCTTTAGTGCCCGTATGCTCAGTTGTAAGTTCACTGTTATGAAATTCCACTATGTGGCTGCTGATTGCATGCTGATTAGTGTCATTGTATTGAAGCTATTGTGCTTGCCAGATAGGGATCTGTGTGTGTATGGTTGCCTAGCAGACCAATCAGCTTACAAACTGCGTGTGGTGGAAAGTTATCTTAAAGCAGACCTTTACCCATATCTTTAAAATAACAAGAAACACACCTTTAGAAATGTTACTAATGACAATCTACATACACATACTTCTAGATCATTTGTATTCTTTGCATACCTTATTTCTCTTTTCTTCCCCAGTTTTCTCACAGTGGCCGTGTTTACTAAGGGCAGATTACTAGCTCTCCTTTTACTTCCTGAATTTCTGGCACATGTGACTAGGACATGTGACCATGCACATCATCTCAGGGTAGGAAAATGCCTTCCCTGAGATCTCATGAGGTTACAGATGAGTTTTCCCAGAAATGCTATGCTGAGGACAAGGCAATCCCAATGTGCATTGCTTTGGCAAACCGAAGTAATTGTACCCTTTCAAAGCAGGAAGTGATTGCTCTCCAAGTGTAAGTATTTCAAAATCACAGCATTTTACACCTGACATATCTATGTTATTATTAACCATAATACATAGAGGGATGCATTGATAGAATTTGATTTTTGAGTGTAAAATCCACTTTAAGTCATGTGTCTGGTGTGTGTGGGGAGTGGGAAAGGTGAAAATGTATCAGGATTCCTGCTCAAAGGATAGCTTGTGGAACCTCAGTAGCATGTGGAGATTACTTAGCTGCTTCATAACCCTTAGCATCTACCAGATTGTATGCAAGATTTGTACCTGCCTGTGTGTCCAGCCATCTGGATTTGTGTCTTTCTGTCTATTTATCTTTTGCTCAGGATCAAGAACTGAATGGCACAGGATAGTTAACATGGCAATACAAAATGCAGTAATGATCGGTAAGGTGTATTTGCAATAGCAGCTCAGATACTAGTTCACTAATACATCATCAGTGAAAGGTGAATTGCCATGAGTTACTGCACCTTGCAAATTACTGTTTATCCTGTTGAAGAGACACTTGCCCATGCAGGGAAAGTGACAATGTCTTTGTAAAGGCCCAGCTTACCCACTAATACTCACCTTGGCAGCACTTCCCTGCTCCTTATTTCTATGTTGCATTTAGGACCAAAATCCACAGTGCTGAGTGATGCTGGGTGCTAGGGAGAGCAGCAGCGTCACTACCTGCATCCTGTGACAGTGCTTGGGCCTAGCAATTGGTTACTAGATTTGAGTATGCTCACATGAAAAATCACATGTTTCCCTATACCTGGAGGCACTTGGTATTTTTATCGGCTGAATCAGCAGAAAGCAGTGGCAAGTTAAGTATCACTGGCTCGGGATAGCCTATATACACACACACTTTGACTTTTCCCTGAATCAGGCACGTTAATATGCACTATGGCACTTGTAGCCATCCAGCCTAGGATGCACTGTTCATTGCTAGGCTCACATCAAAATAGTGGAACATAGATTGTGTGCCTATGGGCTCCAGTTATGCAGAAGCAGTCCTGCCATTTTGTCTAACCTTACCCAGCTCCTGTTTGCAGTATTGCTGCTACTACAATGTAACAGGCCCTCATTAAAGAAGTTTTCTAGAAAACACCTTGTATCACCTCTTGTATTTTTTTAACCTGCTCTGCAGTCTGACTTTAGCCATTTGGTACTATTTATGGGGCACAGGCCCCTCCTAAATGCAACAGGGAACACAGGAGATCAACACTCTTTAAGTTTCTTAAGTTTCTGATTATTGAAGAGACTTCAGCGGACAATTTCTTTAAAACGGAGTGGCATTTGGCATTCCCGAATCCCAGCAGAGTGAAAAGTAAGTATTTACAATCTTTCATGCAGGTACATCTTGTATACTGACATTTATTTTAGTGACACAGTCATCATAAATTTATAAAAAGAGATGCAGGTAGTAAGAACCCTTTCTGCATTCAGCCTACAGGCTATAGTAAGATGATCTTGTTGTTAGAGAAGGTCCTGTCACAGATGCACATAGGGATGGTTATGTATCTATGGCAGCACCTACCCAAAACAACTATTCAGTCTAGGCATGGCTGATTTCAGATAAGGGCTCAGAATTCACAAAGCACCTGGCTCTTACATGTAAGCTAAAGTGATATCAAAGTCAAAGTGTTTTCAAATGCTGATGAAAACACTTACAATGAATGCTGCTTCTTGATGTTTCAAAGTTTTTGTTTCCTTTAGAGTCAGCTGGTCCCCTGAGCACTGGCTTGGTATCCAGGTGGCTCTGTTCCCATTCAGGATCCTATAGAGCCCCCTTGAGTGTACTAGTAAGCTGTGTGTGTCTCCACACACATACAAAAACACACTCCCCTGCTCCCGGTTCCTCCCTTCTCCAGGCTGATGTATGGACAGCTACAGGAGACTGTTCTGTCCCTTGTGATCTTGTACTCAACAGGAAGTTCAGGGAAGACAGGGTCGGAGCTAGCTTTTTTTTTGGAAACATGATGGATTTAAGTGCTTGAGCAAAAAATGTAAAGAAATCCTTTGCTGGGCAATGTATATGATCATGATTTATTATTGAAAAACAGATTGAAAGTGAAATATTGCTTTTTTTTACAGATCAATTAATACTTTTTGAATAAGCTAAATGTTGTGAAACACTAGCCTCCCCTCCACCACACATACACCCTTTACTAAGCACAAAGAATGTATCCCTTGTTCCTTGGGAACTTCTATAAGTCTTGAGTTGTACGTCAGTTTTGGTATTATTTGCTCACTGCCTACAGTTCGGTTTTGGAGTAATATAATTTATTACTTTAGATCTGCATTGCTATAATTTACAAATCAAGTATATTGTCTTCCTGAAATTAGAAAACTTAATTACACACTGGTTTAGAATTTGTTTAACTTGGTGCTCAATCAACTTAAGAGCCTTTTTTTGTAGGAGGATATTTTTGTTTATTAGACAATATTGCATTGTCCCGGCTGAACTACTTTTTGGATCGTAACACTTAACAACTCCTATTCTAAGATCCTGCTGCGTGAATTATAATTCATTTCCGTACTGTATAAATTTGTTGGTGAAATTGTTTTTGTAGATATCAGATTTGTTTTCTTGATTAGGTTGTGGTTAGACATGTGCACAGGGAAAAACAATTGTTTCATTTCGTTTTCATTCTGATTTTCTGTTACTTAATTTTTCGGGATTCGGGTACGAAAGTCAATTTGTGGTGTCATAAGCTCATGAATGCTATTGTGTTCAATGACAGCTGAGAATGTCAAATGGGCACAACGAGCCGAACGAGCCCTGTGATGTCTCCGCCCATCTGTTTACATTCTGGCCAGAGATGTCATTTTGCGAAGAGTTTTCGTCAGGTTTGGACGGGTCGTCGTTCAGCAGGACTTTTTTTATTTCAGGGTCAGCGGGCATCGTGCATCGTGATTAACGCTGGATTACAGCGATGGAGCTATTTTTTCCCCTTAAATTAAGGAATTGTCAATTTTTTTTTTTTTATTAAAGTTTTTTTTTCTAAAAGTGTGGTTTCTTTATTTACATTGAATTTTAACCCTTTAGGGAATACGTAGGGGTACAATTACCCCTTACCCATTCAGAGGCCCTTGAAGAGGCCCTTTTCCCCATTGGCATAGGGACACCCTACCAATGCTGAGGGCACGTGGCCTGGTAAGGTGCAGGGGGGGGGGGGGGGGGGCGCTCAATCATCCACCCTCCTTTCCTGTCCGGCCAGGTGCTCAGATCAAAGGTCTGTTAGGAATTTAAGGGGGACCCTATGTTTTTTCCCCCATTTTGTGGGGGAGCAGTTCCCCCTTAACATTCCTACCAGACCTAAAGGGCCTGGTATGGCTTTTGGGAGAACCCCACACACAATTTATTTTCAACTTGGGGGTTCCTCTTAACATTCCTACCAGACCTAAAGGGTCTTGTACAAATAGTGGGGGGGAACCTCACATTTTTTTTCTGTCATTTGGAGATTCAAATATATCTGAATCTCTGAATAATGAAAATTTGTACGAATAACAAATCTTTCCGAAATGAATCGCACATGGCTAGTTGTAGCACTGTTATGGCTCTGCCAGTTAGGTGCTTATAGAACAGCATTCTTCAGGTTCACTCCAAACAGACATAAGAAAACATTTAAACCAAATCAGGACACTACCTACCAGTTCATTGGCTCTAATTTTCATGCTGTTGTACATCTCTGTAATTGCCGGTATTCTTCATTTTTTCTTTTAAGGTGGTTTAATTTCAATTTGCATCTGTGCTGGGGACATTCTAATGCTATTATAGTAGCTGGCAGCTGTTTACTCCGAGTATTAAATACGAATTCTGTTAAAACTCAACTCTAGCCAAAACATTTTTTTATTTAATTTTGAATAGAGTTGGGAACAGGTGGTCAAGAAATAAGGGGGACGAAATAAGGGGAGCAGATATCACCGGAACAGAAAGATACAGGGCTCAATTCACAAAGCTAACATGCCAGGATAAGGTTCTTTATTTTTAGCTAAGAGATTTGAACATTTACAGTGACATGCCTGAAATTAAAGGTTTGCTTCCTCTTATAAAGCTTCAATAACTGATATTACAGACAGTAAAGACAACCTGACAGAGGTACTAACTCTGCTCTACTTATTAAAAAGTGCTAATTGGATATATTTTCAATAACTCCTCTCTCCTGACACTGTCGGGCTCTCAGTCCATGACCGAGTGCCCGACTTTTCATAGGGGGTGACAACAAAATTACTGTCAGTCATTTTGGTGTCACCCCTCCAATGGTGGCACCCGGTGGCAATAGCACCCCCCTTGTGATGCATTACCCTGACTCTTATGCTACCTCTCAAAAATAACTTTCTTCCAAACCCTTAAACATAGCCTCATTCATAAATAAACACTTAACCTAACCTTAAAATATAACACTTAACACCTAAGCTGACCTTAACTCTAACACGTAACCCTAAAACTATATCTAAAGCCAAATCTTTTTATATATTTATTTTGAATAGCATGATGAGGGAATAGAAACAGCACCTCTGTCAGGTTTTCTATTGCTGCCTATGTTCCCAGTGGGGAAATTCACTCCTCTATTTATCAACTGTCTAAGAGAAGATTCTTTTTCCACTTGCTATATGCTTTAAGTCTGCATCTGGCCAAATGCATTTTTTTTAGTTGGCAGCTCCCCCTCCCCCACTAAATATCAGTGGACATATTTTTTAAAATGTATTATTACAGGCATGTATATAGCTCTGTCAATTTATGCAGTGTTTTACATACCGTATTATACTTTCACATCAGTCCCTCCCCTTAAGGTGCCTATAATCTAAGATGTCTACTTCATATGCATACATAGACATATTAGGGCCAATTTAGCCGATTAACCTTCCAGCATGTCTTTGTTGTGTGAGAGGAAACCAATAAAAGCACAGGGAGAACATGCAAACTCCATGAAGGTAGTGTCCTGGTTGGGAGGCGAACTAAGGACCCCAGTGCTACACAGCAGAAGTGCTAACCAGTGAGCCACTGTGTTACCATTTCCATGAGTAAGAGGTCTTGACTCTGATGGAGCCAGAGGGCCGGACCCAGGTGGGAGCCCTGCGTCACTCTCTCCAGATGCAGGGTGTCCTATTAGATATTGTTCACACAAGATTAGCACATTCCCATATGTAACTAAAACCTCACGTTTACTTTATTCCAATAAAAACAATTCAACAGGTAATGGCTGGTCCCTAGACGTTTAAGAAAAGGAAGCCTTGATTTCTGGAATCATAAAACTGGAAGTGGTCAGTAGTATGGACCCCTCAATGTATGCAGGCATAAGCACTTGCTGATTTGTGAAGAAGGAGGCACAGGCGGAGAGATGGCTAAGTGTTCAAAAGGCTAAGGGTTGGGCTTACTATCCTCTTTGGAGTCGACCTGTAGACTGAACATGACCACCCACCCTCCCTCTTCTGTATTTTGTCACAGCTTTGTTAGCAATTTTTGACCTTGCAAGCTCAATTGGTTACCATAATAACAGTTACTGAAAACTCTTTGATGGTTGTGCACTTGTCTAGAACTTATGGTGAAGACAGGTGGTCTATGTTATTTTATAAGTGCAAGTTGTTTATCAACAGTGACACAACTCCTCAACTTATGTAAGGAGGCATCGTTAAGTGGCATGACAGTGCTTCTGAGTATTCAATGAAGGACATTTATTGTTATCACCCTGCTTGTGGAAGGAGTTGTCACTGGCAGGACCATTAGGTATTTAAATATGTTAATCTGTATTAGGTGCAATTTTGTAAAATTTAGTGCAGTATGCCTTAGTTTTAAATGTTTTTAAATAATGTTTTCCCTGTTTTTCATTTAATTTGGATGTAGCTGTCATACAGTAGTTTTTTAATATTTTGTAATTTCAACACCATTTCTTTTTATCTTGCCTTTTTCCAAATTTTTTATTTAACGAGATCCAGAAACAAAGAAAAAGTTACATTCTTGGCTCAATAACAACGCTAAATAGTAGGGATGCACTGATACCGATACAAGCATCCGTATCGGCGGCGATACCGAGTATTTGCATGAGTATGCAAATACTCCAATACATAAAACAAGTACCTGTGCCGCGTCCGCCATCTTCAGGGACCCGAATCCGCCGCACACAGGACCTCCATCGCGTCTTCAATGAAGCAAGATGGCCGCGACCTCCTCTGTCATCTGCTCCATTCTGACCTCTTCTCCCGCTGATTGGCCGATCGGATGATTGACAGGCTTCCTCACCAGTCAGGAGTGACTGGTGAGGAAGCCTGTCATCATCCAATCGGCCAATCAGCGGGAGAAGAGGTCAGAATGGAGCAGATGACTAGGCTGTGACACGGAGTGGCTGAAGCAGACGGAGACGGAGAAGACGACACAGCAGGTTAGTACTGACACACCTCATGGGGCTGGGCACAAAAATGCTGTTTACCGGCATATATTATTTAAAAAAAAGAAAATAACTATGTAGATATTGCTAACTAAGGCTTGTATCCCCCTAGTGGTCAAAATAGATGAGCACATGTCCAGACTGCAGACCAGAACACAGTGTGGCACAGCTATATCCAATTCTGCATACCTGGCTTTATATTATAAGAAAATGTAATAATAATATAAAGCCAGTTATACAGAATTGGATACAGCTGTGCCACACTATACAGTGTTCTGGACTCTGGACATGTGCTCATCTATTTTCCCCACTATGGGGATACAAGCCTTAGTTAGCAATGGCATGATAAATATTCATTTCATTATTCAATGTCTTTTTTTTAAATATTATAAATGTTATAATATTAAAAAAAAAGAGTGTTCATGTTCTTCATAATATTAAGAAACTGACCTAAAATCATGATTTTGTATTGCTTTAGAAAAAATGTGACCTGTCCCTTTAAGAAAAAGTATCGGTAATTGGTATCGGTGAGTACTTGAAAAAAAGTATCGGTACTCGTACTCGGCCTTAAAAAAGTGGTATCGGTGCATCCCTACTAAATAGTCATTGACAGAGAAAAGGTAATTTAGATACACATGAATATATCATGTAAGAATATCATTCAATATTGTTCTAAGCGGGAAGCCCGTCACTCACTACCAAGTGGCAAGGGCTGCTCTGTTCAGTGCCTAAAGCTGTGGAACAGCAATGGAAAGGATTGTTTTTTTTAAATTATTGTTTAGCCTTGGAACAGAAGAGGGGAAGACTACAGATGGGTTCAAAAATGGAAACTTTGTGGTAGGGGGGCAAAGGAGGGAAAGGAAAAAATAGGATCACTTGGACACTGGGATGCTAGAGATGATGCAAATAGTCTATGGCGTATAAGAATTGTTCCCAGAAACACAACATCTGTGAGAACTCTGCAGACGTATTCTGGAGGGCTGAGCTGACATTTTCCATCTCTGTCATTCACCATGGCAAACCAATGACTCACCATTGAGTGTCTTGTTTGTTTCCAATTGCTTGGGACACAAATCAATTTACCTTGCCTTTTTGCTACACCAGGTTTCTTCTTCATGTTTCCTACACTTCATTTCCTAATAAGGGGTTGATTTTCTACAGGAATAGAGAATGTTCACTTAGTGATTAAATGGTGGAGGTATCAAGTAGAGGAATACTTACCTTTTTCCTATCTCCTCAAGCAGGCAATGCTCTTCTCTGCGCTATTTTACTCCCTTTATATAGACAAGCCCCTCAGCATTCTACAATACAGGACCACTGGTCCAGCATAGGGGAGTGGCTTAATTGTACTAGTCATATGGCTGGAAGAACAGCTGTGGGAGCAAGAAATAAGTATTTGTCTGCTTAAAACTTACCACAAACAAAACAATCAATTAACTTTTGCTGTGTGTGTGTGTAACAAACTAGAAAGATTTTATGGCTGACTAGAGCTCATCTTTAAAATGTTAATGCAGCCAATACTCTTATTTATTTAAGTTAAGGACGTGGTTAGGGGTGGGAAGGAATAGAACCTCTGTGGGATTTTACTTTTAACAAGGGCTCAGTTAGAGACTTTATTTTTCCAGTGACAGAGGCTTCAACAGGCAGTAGGTGAAGCAAAATCTCCAATTTGCTCACAGGCAGTAAAAAAACGAAACTGTCTGGGGTTTCAGCCTTTTACCAATTATGTTTGTATTTCTGTATGTATTGCTGTTGGATATTTTCTCTGGGTTCCTCTTTGGTTTAACCATTATAACTGGAATTGTGGGTGAGGGGAAATCTCTCTTACAGATGCCTGGGTAGCAGTAAAAACTGAAATGGGTTCTAATCTTTCCTAATGTATCCAAAAAGTTAAAAGTTTTGCCTAGACATACACTTTGAATAAAGCCCAAAGGGGCATAAGCAGTGGCATAGGCTATATCATGACCAGCCTTGGCGTTATACATCTTCAACTACCACAGAACAAAGTATGATACAGGAGACACATGTAGACGATCCACACATGAACGGTGGATTGGTTTCCGACTTCCTAAAAATCAACGTTGCCCAAATAACTGAAGAAAACTAAATATTATGGCAACGCTGTTCATTCAACCCATTCCACAAACCATCTAAGAAGCTTAGACACAGCATAATGGGTCAAAATGTAAGTAGCCACTGGTCGTTACAACTAATAAAACAGTCAATTGTATTTTTTTTTTTGTTTAGTTCCTCTCTAATCTCTTGGTATCACAAACCTATTCATCTGTTGTAAAGAACCAATTATTGGCGATATTCCATTTTCCTATGCAATTACTTCTGAATCATTTCTAGAGACATCAGAATATTCATTTGCACTTTAGAATTAATTCTGGTAGATTCCAAGATACTCGGCTATGTTACAGAATCACTTTCTAAGGAGGGCAGAATATTCACATTTAATTAATTCCTGAAAATGTCAGAATATTTACCTGTGCTTTAGAATTAGAATCTTGTTGACCCTGGAACATTTATCTGCAGGATAGAATACATTGTTGGAAACACTAGAGGATTTATTTCTGTAATAGAAATAATTCCTGAAGACATTGAACATTCTTCTGTGTTATAGAAATATTTCCTGGAAGCATCCCAGTACTAATCTGTGCCATGGAAAGGAGCAATGGTGGAAGAATATTTATTAGCACCATAGTATTTTCTGGAATCTAGAAGGAAGAAAATGTGTTAAATAGGTTTTCAGAAGATCTGGACACCGGCCCTTCAACCCAGTGTATTGTGTCCTGGTTTCGGGAAACTGGCATGGTAGTTTGTGTCATTAGTGTTATGTTTAACATCAAATTAATTTTTAGCATTAACAAATATGTGAAAGAGCAAATTGTAGGGCCATGTATTTTGTACTGACACAAATAACCACATATAATATTGTAGCGTACATTTATCATCAGTGGAGGACTGGGCATTCCCCCGAGGCCAGTAGAAATAAGATCTGCTGGTCTGTTGTCCAGAGTGAAGATACTTAACCATTCAGACATCGATCAGGGCAAGACCCTCAGTCAGTGACATACTGGTCATCTTATTCAGAACCTAAGATCCTTGCATCTGGCAATGTGAAATTTTCCAGAACCGACAGCATTTGAACAAATATCAAGAGCCACAAAGTAAGCCGATGGTGGAAATGCAGCAGCATATCAATGATTTTATTACCTGTGTAATTATGTCTTTTGAACTGTAGATGGTGCTGTAGTGTAATGCTAGTATGTGTTAGTTTTCTATATGCATACTTATCATCTATGATATACAGGAAGTTCTCTTTGTATGCTGTATAATGCTGTATTCACATATAAACTTCTTATAAGCTAGTAAAACTTAATTCAGCATTCCTCAAGATCTCAGTGCTTCATCTAAACACATTACCAACAGTTGATACTGAAAGACTTAAGGAGTGTTACAACAAATCTTGTCCCACAGGAACAACCAGTTTTTCCCATACACACCAGCAATGTTGCACCATACCACACTTTGCATGGGACACTTTTTTGGCTACAGAAAGCGGGCCCTACCATGTAATGGATTATGCTAAACCCCCCCCCCCCCAACAAAACGCACCAACCTCACCCCCGTCTATT
>NW_017306320.1:775686-832889 GCF_000935625.1 Nanorana parkeri | reverse complement strand
CCCCCCCCCCCAAACAAATGTTCACAGTCCTCCCCCTGCTTATGAAAACATAATTTATCACGCCAAAAGGATTTCTAGTCATTTACATGGCATTAAAGGAAACCTGCCATTAAAGATATATGTAGTCTTCTATTGCTATCCTCTTCTACCGAAAATGCTGGTTGCATTGCTGCCATGCTGACCCTTATGCTTTGTTCCCACAGGTACTAAAGATTTGTCATGCATTATTCTATTCTTGTAACATTTGTACTTAATTTGACCATGTTTTGACAAGCCATGTCCAGCTCTGTCCTTTCTGTGATTGTCCTGTAAAAATAAAGACTGTTTGGTAGCATGGAGTTAGGGTTTTACACTTGCATTAACATTGCAGGGTTAGATATTTAGAGGCATTGGTCAGTATATAATAAATGAGCTTAGTGCTGGGACAAGATCCTCCGGGACCCAAGGCAAGGATGCCAAAGTGCACCCCATCCCCCTCCGACACACACACACACACACACATACACACACAAGCTCTTATATTCAACAATACAAATTTAAATACAAATTTAAAACATTCATATACAAAAGAAGTGATGTTAAGTCAACGGAGGAGGTAAGTAATTTAGGTTAACAACAAATGTTATATTTTGCAATGTGTCCCTATTATAAAGGCACAAGAATAGTTTTTCTTGTACAATGCATTTTTTTTATTTGGTAATACAAACAAATACACATCTAAAAGGTTAAAACACAAACAATTTAAAAAAAATCAATGACAAAAAAAAACTTAGGGAAGAAAGGGAATGAAGGAGTTAATTAAAACAAATTAGAGTTCACTAAGGATTAATAAAGGGCTTAAATGTTAGAGGGTTTTTTTTATTTATTTTTACACAGCAGTAATTTATGAATGAAAGCTACAAACACTTCAACAAGATATTTTCTTTTTTGCAATGAAAGAGGAACAGACAAGTATTTGGTTTTCTAAAAACCTCTCATTGAGTTACAGCACTCATTCCACTATCCCAAATATTACCCATTGATTTTCAACAGCTCTGCCACTTGAGATTCACAAGAATAAATGTAGGGAGATGATATATTGTTTTTTAGTGTAGTTCGGGCTCTGAATGTTTTCCTTCTTTCGTTTCATCCATTTGTTAATCCTGTCCCTTGGAATAAGTAAATCTTTTGTAGAAGCCATGCAGCATTTCACTGCAATGAAGGAATAATACAAAAGGCATAATACAATTTACAATAGGTGACATGGCCTGGTAAATCTGAAGCCGCTTATGCATTAGAAAAAAATGTAAAAGTAACTTAAAATTAATGGTGTTGCCATCGGCATAATTAAAGAAACACTAATTCATGAGAAATACTGTTGCCTTAGGAATAATAGTGAGCTTAAAACTCTTTCATTTTCATTTTCATTTTTTATATCAGTATGTATAATCAGGGTCATATTTACTACACGGCACTTGTGTGTCTAGCGCATTGAGGGAAGTGGAGTAAGAGCAGAAAAAGAAGGAATCTCAAAAATACATCTGCAGTTTTTCAGTTTTTTTTTTGCCTAGCCACCTGTGGATAAATCCCACAGCTGGTTGACGGGGGAGTACCCAGACTGCAGAGAAGAGTCACAAGACCTTTTGCAGACAAATATCAGAAAACCATGCCCATTTTCCTTTCATGCTATATATCTTAGACTGTGGGGGGTGTTGTACATCAATGCTGAGCTGCGGGATTAATAAAATGCTTGTTAAGTCTATGGGTAGAGGAATAAGCTGTAATATTTACCTTATTCCTCACTCCAGCAAGCTTCCAGCATTGGCCTCTTTTCTTTTTTACACTCCGGGTTGTGGTCAGATTCTTTTTGTCCTTATGTGCAATGCAGGATAATTGATTCTGCATTGTGTATGATAATGTCAGAGTGCTACTGCTAGCTGAAGTGACCGATCACACAGCACGAAGGAAGCCTGTCGGAGGGAGAAATTGGGAACGTTTTACCGCTTATTTCTCCACCCCTAGAACTTAAGTAATATTGTTAAAATCTACAACTTAAAAAAAAATAATGAACCCATCATATTTCCAAGCAACTGGCTCCAACCCTCTCAGCTCAGCATTCCTGAACTTCCTGTTGAGTACAAAATCACAAGGGACAGCACCGTCTCCAGTAGCTCTCTATCTACTAGCTTGGAGGCTGGAGAAGGAATGAGTGGGGAATGGGGAGCAGAACAGTAGTTTGCTCCGCTGGGTCTCTGTATTTCTGAAGACACACAATTACTAGCACACACAAGGCAGGGTCCATTGGGTTCTGCAAGGAAAAGGAGACACCCTAAAACAGAATATCATGGTCATTGCTCAAGGGACCATCTGATTCTTTTAGGAAACAAACTTTGAAAAATCAAGGAGCAGCATCCATTGTAAGATATTTAATCAGCATTTGAAATAGCTGAAAAACTTTTTGAGTTTAATATCACTTTAACAAAGATCTCAGATCTCTACAGTATAAAAACTAATCATTCCACAGTCCAAGATAAGAACTGGGAGGGCTAAATAAGCTCTTTGAGATAACACATGAAGTTTGCAGAGGACACATGAAGTTTGTGCACCAATGGTTCATTTACCGGACCAAAAGGGATCAAATAAGGAAAGTTCATTGTTATGGTTTACGTACATTTTAAATCAAGATACAGGTAAACAGGTGAGACAGAAACAAGTAGGGAGACCAGAAAAACAGCAATGCATATGGTTGTGTCTAGGAAGATTTATGACATAGGACTGTAATTTGGTACTCGCACATGTAATCTTTCAATTTTCAGATTCACAAACCTTACCACCTTGTGTGTTTTATAGACACCAAATATAGGGGGTTATTCACAACGCTGCTGAAGGATCTAGCCGTAGCTTCGGCTGATCCTTCGGCTAGCTTCAGCCCAGGACCCCTTCGGTTCAGTAGAACCGAAGAGCTGCTGTACGGGCTATTCGCCATAAACCGTACAGCTCCCGAAGTTGGCCAAGGGGCTCAGTCAAGCCGAAGGCTAGCCTGCTACTGACAGCTGGGTGGAGGCAGCCATCATCTCACGGCTGGCTCAGGCCACTTGTAGAGACAGATCAGCGTCCTTGGATACCAGGTAACCAGGGAATGCTGATCTGTCTCTGTCAGCGTACGGCTGCCAGGCCACCCTCTTCTTCCGGGTGGCTAATCTCTGCATAGATCTTCTCCTTTTGGGGATCCCCTTCATCCTTAAATGGGATCATCTCATGTAGAGCTGAGGCATGGCTCTATGACATGATACACCACTACTGTTCACAGAGGATTAGAAATCCAACCCAACAAGCGAACTGCCCCCACCCCCCCTTCCAGTGCTCTTCAGCCAGTAGCCCCCCAGCAGGGTAAATCCGAATTAGTGGGCAGGCAGCGCTGGGATCTTCTGCTGGAAGCTTCTCACTCCTGCACTCCTGTCTGACGATCCAGGGCTCAGGATGTTCAACCTGGTGGATGGATGGACAGATGAGGATCAGATCCTGGGGAAACCTCACTCTTCAAAGGGCTTCATGTCTTACCATGGAAACTTTCTTATCTGTTTTTACCGTCACATGGAAAGCGACAAGGAACATAAAAAAAAGTGTGTACAGTGTATACCTGGTAACCAGGGACGCCCATCTGTCATTACGATGAGAGCTTAGCAGAGCCGGCGGTAATATGAAAGCCGACTCTGCTGCGCTCTCATGGTACTGACAGTTCAGCGTCCCTGGTTGCCTGGTAACCAGAGGACTCTGATCTGTCAGTACCATGAGAACTCAGCAGAGCAGGCTTTGATACCATGGCTTTGATACCATGGCCGGCTCCGACAAGCTCTCATTGTAATGACAGCTTGTCCTGGCCAATATAAAACAGTTGGGCGGAGCTAGCTGTCACTGCTAGCTCCGCCCAATCGTTTTCTATTTTTTTTCTGCTCTTTTAAACTGTTTTTCTATTCTGCTCGGTACCACAGAATCTCAGCGGCATTCAGCTATGAATTCACTGCTGTTCGGCATCTATGAAAATAGGTTAAACAGCAGCGAGTAGCCAGATGTTGGATCGGCTGAGTCAAACTCCTTCTGCACTTCGGGTCGGCCGAACATGCTGCGCATGTTTGGCCGACCCGAAGCCAGCGCGCAGCAAGCCGATGTACGGCTGATTTTAGTCAGTGTACGGCTGAAATCAGCCGTACAAGCCTGAAGTAATTAGCTGAACAGCGTTAGGCTCACTTCACTTCGGATCGGTTATTCACTTGGCTGCAGGGGTTTACTGCACTGTGCTGTTCCCACCATGTTATATTTGTATTTATCCTTCATACTCTCCAGCGCTAAACTGAACGCCTTTTAATATCACATGCAGCAAAACATAATTGTCAGCTATAATATTTCTCTGTTAATACTATAAAGGGTAGAGAGCCTAAACACACACAGTTGATGTCTGTAATTGTTTGCCTTTTATCCTCACCCCTCCTGTGCTCAGATTGGGTTCATGTTTGCTACTGCATATCTATAGGAAAAGAGAGCGAGTTCCTCCTACTGAAAGAGTGAATTAAAAATATGGAAGCAAATACATGGCAGTGAACTAATTAGCACAAAGTACAGACAGGGCCGGCCTTAGGCCTTTAGGCGCCCTGTGCGAGAAAGCTTTACAGCGCCCCTCGTGGCCACACCCCCAGTAACCACACCCATTTATTACCCATATTTTTGGTAAAATATAAAAAGCGGGGTCACGTCGGGTAAATAGACACCAAACATGTCATGCTTTAAAATTGCGCGCACCCGCGAAATCACAAAAAATTACCATGCCCAAAATTTACCATAGGCGACGCTTTAAAAGCTTTTATCAGTTTAGTGTTATTAGTGATTGATAGCCCTACAATTATTGCTTTCATTCCGACGTTCGCGGCGATATGTAACATGTTGAGGGGGAGAGAAGCCACCCCCAGGACGAGCTGTGTCGGCCGCACGGCGCCCTTGTTGCCATGGCGCCCTGTGCGGCCGCACTGCTCGCACACCCCTAAGGCCGGCCCTGAGTACAGATGTGGATGTAACTGGGATTGTACAGAAATGTGAAGGAGAGATCTGTTTGCATGTACTACTAGGAATGTATAAATAACTGGACATATTCATAGCAAATAAAAAAATCTGGAGTGTATTACAGGTTAATTTCTATTCATTTTCCAATATCAAGCTTATATAAGACAAATAATTGTGTGCAGCAACCCATAACAACCAGTCAGATTTAATTTTCCATTAGGCAACCACAAGCTAATATACTGCACTATCCCCCACAGACATTCTTTTCTGGCACTAGATGTCCTCAGTCTTCTGGGATAAATGATAGCCAGAACTATCCATTGGCATGTCCTCTGCCCAGGCTGTCATGGACCTGCTACAACTTGTGACTTGACATTGAAGGAGAAGCAGCACAATGATGATCTCATCTCTCTGTCACTATGCTTTCTCCTCTTATCAGCATGCACATTGTCAACACATGAATTGATTGGCTCCTTGTGCTGCTTTTTTCTCTCTCACACTGATCTTTGCTGTACAGCTACTAATTGCTGATTTCAATTTAATTTCCATTTGAAGTACTGACACTGCTTGTATTAAAAATGCATTTAATTATGAAGTACAGAACTGCATTAATGTGTGTCTTTCAGAGTTCTACTTTATTGGTGGGTTGAAAAGAAATATAGTACTTTGTTATGTTACAAAGGCTCCACATCATCCAGTTAGGCTTTGCTTTTCATTGGTCAGTACAATAAGCCTTGGTTGTTTTTTTGTTTTTTTTTAAACAATCAGCTTTTATTGGATTTTTCAGTACAAAAGATACAAACAGTAAAAAGAGTAGGGGGCAACGCGGGAAAGGTGTCAATAGAACACAGACAAATACGAGGCATTGATATTAAAAAGTCACACATTCCATTAGGGGCAATCACCTACCCCAGGGAACGGTAAAGTATAGGGCCCATGAGTGGGTTCCTAAAGCGATTTTCAGCCATGGCACCTGTAGATTAAGCCTCTTACCAATAGTATAAGCATTGAGATAAAAGACCATGTTGTATCCCCTAGTGATAGACAATACTTAAACAGACATACGGTGGTGGGAGACATAAAGAAAGTACACAAACCCAAAAGACATGTCAAAGGGAAAGCGAAAGAAGAAAAAAGAGAAAACAGAAAGTAAAAGAGAATATGAGATGGGAAGAGAAAGAGAGAAAGGCTCCTCGGACCCCAGCAGCCTGTACAATCCAATCTGTGGGTCCATTAATTACAGTAGAGACAAGTCTCAGGCCATATTTCCACAAAGTGATATCTCACGGTTTACAATGCGAGGAATGCAGCAGATTCCATATACAAAACCCAGGGGGCCCATAAGGTTGTTGGGCCAGACCCCCAGCGTCTTTAGCTCGAATCAGTACACTATATGCCAGCCTTGGCGACTTACCCGCCCATATGAAACGAAGCAATGCCGCAAGCAAGTGTCGAAAGAAAGATGCAGGTAAGGCCAGGGGAAGGGTTTGAAAAAGATAAAGAAAGCTTTGGTTGTTTTATATGTTATATTTACTTGTGCTGCTAGTGGCATCCAAACCTATACAATCCCTTCTCTGATTTCCCTAAAACCATTCAGCCACTGGTTGTCCTTGTAAAAACAGAAGAATTGATCCATAGAGCCCTTTGGTGTCCTAGCAGCCAATGTGTGTGGAACAGGAATATTCCTGTTCCATTCAGAGCACCAAGCCAAACGAACTGTGTCATGTCTACATATGAAAACAGAAGGATTGATCCACAGAGCCCTTTGGTGCCCTGGCAGCCAGTGTATGTGGGACAGGTATAGTTGTGTTCCATTTAGAACACCAAGCCACACAAACTGTGTAGAAATGGTCTTGCCATCATACTTCTTTGTAGGGTGGGAAAGGTTAGAACCATTTTCGAGTTTTTATTGAACCACTGTCAGTTTTATATTGTTGTGTCTCCATGGAGGGCATGTCTCCTCAGTTACCTGTCTTCCCAACAAAGAAAGACTCTGTAAGAAAAATCTGTCAGTGATTTTAACTCTCTGACATCTCTGCATTTTGATGTGTTGAGGGTACAGATAAAAAAAAACTTTGTTGGTACAGTTGTGGTGTGGTTTCCATTAAAATCTGCCTTCCATAGGGAAATAAGCCTATGTCAAGAAATGCATTGAGCCTTTCATGCAGACCTGAGAATGCAAACTGAATAGTTTTTTTTATTTTTTATTGCTGTCTATGCCACCACTGGAGAGATTTACCGTTATGTCCTATCTAAAGACCACACAGAAAGGGAAGGAAAGGGAAATCTCTTTTACAGACACACACAGTAATAAAAACTTGACAAACGTTTTAACTCTTCCCCATTCTACAAATGGTGCTGTTATCACTGTCTGCATCCCCACTAAATATATTTACTCTTGTTTCGTGCCTGGTAACCACTAAGAAGATATCCGGGGGCACGGAAAGCTATTACCACCTGACAAAGAGTTTATTTCTTCCCCACTTCACTAAAAGTCCTTAGATAGCTGACGATGTATCCCACTGAGAGTTTTACTGTCACTGAAAGAGATCTGTAACCACTGGCAGAAGGATTGTCCAGATGATGCAGAAGCATATTGGAGGCTGTGCGGAGACACAGGTGTAATGGAGGCACACAGGGTACTCTAGGAGTCACTAGATGGTGCATGGAGTACTGGGGCGCATTTAGAGTCACATGGTGCATACTGTAGGTAGCACTGGAGTCACTAGATGACACAGGATGCTCTAGGTGTACTGGAGTCACAGGGGTACAGCATGCTTTGGGTGCACTGAGTCATGAGACACACTGTGATCTCCAGTTCACACAGGATGCTCTAAATGCTCTGAAGTCACTGGACACACAGGGGAACAAACTAGTCTGAGGGAGCAGCACTTTTAAAAAATGTAAAGAGCCACATTAAAAAATGAACAATTCCTTCAAATGACGGATGGAGGGGATGCCTTAAACCATGCTGTACAGTGACACACCTGTACAATATACCAAAGTATAAGTTATGTTTAAAAAAACAATACCATTTAAATTGCTAGTAAATGGTAATTGCTGGCCACTGCATTCAGTTTGTAAACAAAGCAGCTGGAAATGCCCTAAAACATTAATAACAGGCCCTTATCCTAGTAGGGTTCTTGTATGGATTGTAAGATGGGGCCAAGAAAAAAACAAAGCAAAAAACGGCATGGAGTTCTCTCTAGAAATCCATACCAGGTCCTTATCCTCAATGGTATGGATTTTAATGGTGCGCCCTATGCCAAAAACATAAATGTCCCACCAAAATCTATACCAGTCTCTTATCTGATCATGCAGCCTGGTTGTGTCCCCCCCCCCAACCATACCAGGCTACATGCCCTCAACATGGAAAGGGGCGCCCCCATTGCAAGTCACGATGTTCCCATGTTGATAGGGACAAGGGCCTCATCCCCATATCCAGTGCCCAAGAGGATGTGGGGTTCTGCAGAGGAGACCCTTATCAGAGTCTGAAGTAGTATACACATACACTGTAAATAAAGTATTTTATTTAAATAATAATAATGCTCTACAGTGTCTAAATAATAATGTGCCACAATGTCCAAAAAATAATGTCCCATGACAATCCTCTCCTACGGATGCTCTCATTGCGAATGACAGCGTCATTAGTTGCTAGATTGCAAGCGGCCACTAGTGTCCTAGCAACCAATAACACTGTGGGCCCAGCCATAGTTGGTTAATGATATCACTTGGGATCCCTGGCCGGTTTGTTCACAGTCAGCAGCTGGCTTGGGATCCCAGTTGACATCAATGAGCAAATAGTGCACATATGAACAAGGTGAGAACAGGTCATTTTATTTGCCAGAGTTCACACACTCAAAGGTTGCAGCGAACCCTGCATCACAGCCCTGCAACCCTGAACCCCTCCCTAAAAATAAGTAATTTTGTGGAAAAATTATTTTCGCCAAAATCAGGCCACTCATTCCTGCTGGCAATGTCCCAACAAATAGGAGGTACCCTGATACTCCAGGTTGGGGACTGGATTGATATGGAGTTAACAAATTGGCAGTTGGATTTCCATGGTAGGTGGGTAATCCAGGTGAAAAACACATTTAGGGCCTACTTTGACAGGCTTTGGATTTGTGTCCATGGCATGTTTAAAATCAGTTGACTTATCTGAGATCATTCAGGATTCACTTACAGGTGTATCTGGCCTGCAGTTGACCTCTTTCTGACCTGAATTCCACCTGTGTTAAGCAGGTTTTTGTTTTACATAGACTTGTTTGTGAATGCAATTATCATTATTAATATTATTCTTCAGGATTTATCTAGCACCAACCGTTTGCACAGTGCTTTACATAATGGAGGGAGACAGTACATTTACAATACAATCTCAATACAGGAGGGTTAGGAGGGCTTACAATCTAGTAGGAGGGGAGCATGGGAGGAGGTAAAGAGGGAGCTGGAGAGCAGGAGTTCTTGAGAGGAACGGAGAGGACAGTTTGGGTGACATCTTGAGATGAAGTTGGTGATGAAGTTTGGGCCTGAGGCTTTGTATGTTTTCCTTAGTATTTTTTATTTTATTTGTTGGCAAGTGGGAGCCACTGGATAGATTGGCAAAATATTTTTCTTCCCTCTTCCTGGATTACCCTGCATGGCCATTTTACCCAAAATATATGCTGGCAGTAGTGTATTTATCATAGGGATTACACAGGCTAGGATGGTCTCTGACAATGACCCAGACGAAAAAGAGAAATCCTTATCCTTCAAATTGAGGATTGGTTAGAATGGGGCTAACAAATACTGTATATAAATAGATAATCCAGAGGGAGAGTCATATTTGGAATCAATGACAATATCTTCCCAGAGTATCCCTGTATGGCCAAATGACATGAAGAGCTATCAATAGGGCAAACCAAGCCAAGAAGGCTCTGGTTGACAATGCAGAGAGAGAAAGGGATACCTTGGAATTTGTGCATAGGGCTGAACAGAATGACGTCAGTCATATTTTCAACTAGAAATATTTTTCCCCCATTTCATGGGCTGGCTGCCCTAAAGTGTACCTAGGAATGAGCTTTAAAGACTGTAAACATGTGTATTCAAACTTAAAATAAATAATGAAACTTAACACTTGCCTCTCTCTTTTAAATTTCTGACTAACTGTGATATGCTTGAATTATACAATGTATCTCAAATAAATGTGTAGAACATTGTAGAATGATTGGACAAAAATAGCCAGCTTGCCTAAATTTCCCACTCTGAATGCTTATGTACAAGAGATTATAACAGGATGATGTAAAAAGTGATCCAGATACTTATACTATTTGCATGTAACAATATATTTCATGACATTTGAATGAATATATTACTGCAGTAAATTATGTTTTTATAGCTACCTTGATTTCAGCTTGAAATGTCAGACAAATGTATTGCAGACTTCAGTGGTAGAGTGTTTTGTCCCTACTGAAGTGAATCATGTTGAAGGGTCTGCACTTCAGTGGTGCTATGCTCCATTCCTCAAAACAGCTTATCAATGCATGTTTTTCAGTTCTCTTCTTGTGTTTATAGGTGAAATTGTTACTGTTGATTACTTATAAAGCTGAGTAAATTATGTCGCTTGACACTTACACAATAGTGAGGAAACTGTGCATTCTTAGAGCATTCTAAACACCACAGCCAAGGACTGCTTTAGTGTCCCTACTTGGCACCAGCTTTTTTTTACATATCAGAGATGCCATTGGACTGTTTTCTACAGCTGAGCTCCAAGGTCAGCCCATCTGCCATCACCAGAAGTACATGGTTACATTCCTTAATACTTGCTGCTATATATTACAAGACCTGCCTCAGGGAAATTGGATTATTACAGTTGCATCAGGAGGAATGAAATGCAAGGTTGGGGGGTCCAAGAATTCTGCCCAGCATTTGTTATCACTAGACTCAAGTAGACATATAAAGCTGCTGGATAAAAAAAAAAAAGAAAATCCATACACATCTATCCAAAGCACAAATATAACTTCTGGTTAGACTGACCCTTTAAATGAAAACTATAATGAAATGCAAAATACTGTGCGATCCAAAGTGCACAACATTGTATTCATGTGCCTTACTGTCCTTAAAAGAGCATGTCCTTGTCTAGATGATATCAGTATTGCTTGTGGGCATGACTATAGATGAGTACATGGTCCCAGCAATGCAGTGCATGCCCATTTTTTAATATAGATTTTGTGTAATGGAGATTTATAATATTCATGGTGGCCGCAGCCAACAGAGACCCCTTGTGCATTCCTACGACCTCCTTTCAATTATTCTGAGCCACGGCGGTTGCTCATTTTCAACCAAACACTGCAGCCCGGATGAGAGTTTGGCAGAGTGGCCAAGGATGAAAGGGCTTCCTTGTGAATTCGAGTGGGGATGTCAGAGAATGCAGCGTTTAGTGACTGAAATAACAGATGAAGCCAGGCATCGTCTGCTAAATACTACAATATTTATGCCTTGGAAAAAAAAAAGTCAGATCAATCTTGTGTTTATAATGGATTCTTAGCACAACCATTTTAACATTTATGGTTGTAGCTCAACTTGCAGCCAATAGCAGGTCACATGGGTGAGGGAGAAACACTACACTTTTCATTATACCTTTTAATAATATAGCAGGGTAGCCAAGAGAGAGCTAACTGGTCTGGAGCCAGCTTGCAAGGTTAAAGGTTGCGCAGAGTAAAAGGGACAAGTTGATGCCTGTCAGCTTTTATTTCTACTTTATTTCCAGCTTCTCCTGGGATTTGTAGATTCTTTTGTTCTGCATAAAAAGGACATGAAATTAGAATGGATGAACACATTCCGACAACCTTGGTTTAGCGAGCTGTACAGAACTACACGGTGTTAAAAAACAAAAAAAACAAAGTGGAGCTTTATTTAAATGGCAACCCTGATTAAAAAAAATATATATATGAAAAACCATTCAAACTGTTATAATGGCCTCTGCCTTTCAGAAAATGTTTTTTTTCTTCATTGTAGAATTAATTCAAAAAAAGTCCTCCATGGGGTATGGTTGTTTAATACTGAAGAGTGATTTGTTTTACCTTGCAGTTATCCCTGGTGTCCCAACTCCTATGATGCTCGTTGAGCAAGGCATTATCAAATCAAAAACAACTGTATGAAACTCTTCCAATTGGTTTCTTACAGTTTAACAACTTCCAATGCTTTACACCAATTGTTAATGGATCAACCACGGGCTTTAGCGTATTTTAGCCATACTGTCTACCTCTCTTATTTTTGCCGCCTGTGCTCGCATTACAACTTTAGTTTATGAGGTTAAGGAAACCCACCCATCGATTAGTGCCACAAGAAGCTTTGCCCAGGAAGTTTTTAATAACCCAAACAGTAGATGAGCAAAATACTGAAGAAGTCACTCATGGCAGTAGCCTTTCCTGCACCCATTGCAGAATCTGCAGTGGTCAGTCTCATTTAAAGTTTCATTAGCTCAACAGAGGATTACATAATTTTAATACAATTTTGTGCACACTTGTATTGCACCTACACAGTGGCTTGAAACCCTCTGCGCCTTATTTAGGAGGTACCATTTGTAGGTTCTGCTGCCATGAAAGGAAAGAACTGTGAACAAGGTGGTGTTAGTTTTGTTGTCAATTGCTACATGGTGCCTGTTACTTTGCATTTTCATACTGCTGCTGAATCTGCTATTTTAAATGAGACTCTGCCTTATTCTTTTCGCTGTAATATCTGAGAGACTCTAAGCTGCAGTTGGTTCTCTTCATACAATGCCCTATGATTCAGGTAAGAAACTCTACTTACCTGTAAAGATTAAGTGTGAGCCTGGCTTGTGTCCTGAAATGTAAGCTTCCTGTTTGGATTGTTGTTCTGATTGCAATTTAAAACATGTGTATAACCAAAACTTTTAGTTTTAAATAGAGTCAAGAAGATATAACAGTATCTGGGAGGAAAAAGTGAGGTGAATTCCCATCTTAGATTGTTGTCATCCAAACTGGTGTACCCAATGGCAGATTTTCCCTCCCCTCTTGTTCTGGTGACAACTGTAATGTTTCTTAAATTTCCCATCTTTTTATGTCCCATTGCTAATGGTCGCCAAGACAAATAGAGAGGGTGAAGCTACCCAGTGTCCTCCGGCAGGCTACTCACTGCTGTTCGACCTATTTTTATAGATGCCGAACAGCAGTGAGTGAATAGCCGAATGCCGCTCAGAGGGACCGAGCAGAACAGAAAAATAGTCTAAAAAGTTAAAAAAAGGAAATGGAAAACGATTGTGCTGAGCTAGCAGTGACAGCTAGCTCCGCCCAATAGTTTCCTATTGTCCAGCGGTTCTGCTGCCGTAAAAAAAAAAAACTCTCCCTGGCGCCCCGGGAGTCTCCTGCTCCCAGCCGCCCAGGAGAGAAACACTGCTGTTTCTTTTTTTCTTTATTCTGGCACGGAGCAATGTCAGAAAAAAAACAAAAAAAAAACAACTATGCGTTCGGCTCAACTGAGCCGCTCGGCCACGTTCGGGAGCTGTACGGGCAATAGTGAATAGCCCGTACAGCACCCATTCGGTTCTACTGAACCAAAGGGGTCCTGGGGCCGAAGCTAGCCGAAGGATCGGCCGAAGCTACGGCTAGATCCTTCAGCAGCTTTGTGAATAGACCCCTGTAGACAGCAATAAAAAACTGAAAGTGGTTCAAACCTTTTCCTACTCTATCCAAAACTAAATGAAACTTGACTCGGTTTTTGGCTAAAAACACAGTTTAAGTAAAATAGTCAACATGCTTCATTTACATGTTTGTCATTCGTCTGTGTATTTACTTAATTTCCACAATACTAAATAACCTATCTGCAAGGGACAAGGCAATCTTGTCCTGACTTCCTAAGGGTGTTTCTGTTGGTCTGGTACCACTTGACAAACTGCCAATTAGCTATGAAAACTGGTGACACGTGTCACATGGAGGCCATGTC
The DNA here is from genome assembly GCF_000935625.1 of Nanorana parkeri. NCBI lineage: Eukaryota > Metazoa > Chordata > Amphibia > Anura > Dicroglossidae > Nanorana > Nanorana parkeri. Next base: position 818,915 of record NW_017306320.1, on the reverse strand, counting down.
TTGTTAAATCTGTGGTGCAAAATAAATAAATAAACAAATAAATAATAAAACATATATACAGTATATATATATAAAGTATATATGCAGCAATGTAATAAGACATGACTAGCATGTGACACACACAAGTAAATGTTTACATGTATTTGGAGTTCTTGTTTAATAAACCAGGCTGAAGGATACAGTAAGTGCAATTTAGCACAAGTAGATTAATCTCAGTCTCGGTAATGGTATTGATTTACATGGTCAAGCACATTTGTTATTTCTGGCCTGGTACGTTCCCTGTAGACAAGCAGGAACAACAACGCTTTGAATATTTAATTTTACAAGCAGGTGGGATCCAACTCTTTTCCCCGAATAATAGTCATTATGTAGGCAAAATTTCTAAACAACAAACAGGGAAAACTCAAACAAAACGTATCCTTGAAGAAAAACAGGTTATAATGTTGTTAACCAGATTTTCCTGGATAATTGAAAATGGCAATTTTCCCACACCCGCTTTGTATGCAGTTGCGGGGGGACTCATTAATGAAAGTGTCAGAGGTATAGGTGTGTATGATGTTCTATTTCTGCTCTGGGCACAGAGTATGTAATATTTCCTTCTACCCTGAAGCATTTCCAGTCATGTACATAACTATAGGCAGTGGTTGGTCTTTTTTATTATTAAAAATATGATTGCAAGAGTTCTGTTTAACCGATGCAGAATGTACAGTCATTTTTATTTCAAGGTAATACAGTATCCTTTGGCGTCTCTAAGCCCGGTGCAGCTACCCCTGCTGAATAATAGCTTAAATAAAATCTAGAAACAAATGAAATATAGTTAACAAAAAACAACTTTACAATATAACCAGAATCCTTTAAAAGGTATTAGAGCACCACATCTATGTACTGTATGTTATACAAACATACATATATTCACCTTATGCTACATGCATATAAAACAGAAGAGATTAGGCAACCAGTTAACCTTACCTAACCCTATCCTTATCCATGAATATTTTAAGCCATTGTTGGACCCACAGCAAATATATTATTGGTCGTCTTCCCCCCTTTTCTTCCCCCATCTGCTTTGAACTTTTTATTTGTGGTGCAGTTCACCGGGGACGGTCAAAAATAAATATAACATTTACGATGGATTCATATATCATTATTATTACAGCTACTTCCCTCCTTCTTTAAGTGGAATGAAGTGGGGTGCAGTAAGTGCAACTAAGCAGAAGACAAGTCTTTGCCAGATATGGTTAGCACAAATGTAAGTGCTGCATGTATCATTCACTTTGCATAGAATGGTCCAGGGAACAGGCTTATAGCATTAAAGGAATATTGTATAACTCACTAGAAGCTGAGAAAGAACAAAAGCGTGAATGAGAAAATGCACCTGAATAAGCTACCCTGTTGTGTCTCCTGATAACCTTCCCTTCGGTATATTGTATGTGTCTAAAGAAAAGCCCTCCTCTGTAAGTGTATCCTGAGAAGTACACCCCTCAGTATATCTTCCCCAAAACAAACTCCCTGGTACAGATATTCCCAAAAAAACGTTTTAGTGTAATTGCTCCCTAGCAAGACCCCTTAATATACATGACCCCAAAAAAGCCCCCAATGGTATATAGGGGATAGTATTGCCGGCCCCTCCTCGACTGGTGGGCCGAGGGTGGCTGCCCCTTTTGTCCATATTATAGAGGCAGCCATGTCCTTATCTCTCTGTCTGTAAATCCATTAAATGTTGATACTACAATACTTCACTAACAAGACAGTGCCCTGTTGCTTCTGAATACTCTGAATGTGTAGCCATCATACAGGTCCCAGTGAGGCGCTGCTGTCGTTTATATGCAGCAATAAATAGCATCTATGGCTGCCATTGAACAGCTAGAACATTGTGAGTGCCGATAAGTGCTAGGAGAAACTTCAGAAGTCACATTTCTAAAGCTAAACTCTATGCAAACAACACAATACACAATGTAAATACATATCAACAGTGAAATGGAAGGAGCAGACTAATAAACTCATCTATTTGTGACCCTGCTTTCTCCTCCTATCAACATCTACCTTGTTAGCATATGACCACTGCAGCACAACTGGCTGTCTCCTTGTACTGCTTCTCAACCTTCCAGTCTGAGCCCTACTGTACAGGGATGGCAAGAGGCTGAGACCAGGGTAAATTTAATCTCCTCTAGTGTGCAAATGCCCCATATTTCCCAGCCCAATCCTCCCCTAGTTTCACTTTTCCACTTTGTAGGGGTGTTTGATACAATCTATAACGTGTCGTTTACTGCTGCTTGATCGTCAATAGCCATCATTCCAAGTTGCTAACAGAGCATTTGGATCAAACATTTACCAGCAGCATACCAGTTACCTCCATCATGGCCATATTTAAACTTCTTGCTACCCTAGATACACCTGAATAATGACACTCTTTTGTATAAGCTCTTCCCCTTGTGCCATGTATTTGTTATGGTAAAAACGAATGCAGAACGAAATATTGAAAGCAGATTGCTGTCTGCTTTATATACAAGATTAATTTTCAACTGTAAAATGCACCAAATAAGAGAAAGATGACATGGTTTTTGTTTCCTATTACAAAGAACCTTCTGACTCCTTCCAGCATCCCATTCTCCCTACAGTTATCATTTTGAATTTAGCCACAATTCACTAGAAATGGTCAAAAGAGGGAAACATAATTAAGAAAAATGTATCACAATTTACACACATTTTGAGACTTGGTGCAGTCACCGCTTACCCTGCTGTCTTAGGCAATGGCTTACAAGTGCCATTGCCTAAGACAATTATTTAAAACAATTGGAACAATTATTTAAAATAAAACTCAAACTTTAAAGATGTCATGCAAAAAAAACAAAAAAAAAACCGAAAGAAACGTCCTGACTCTTCTATGTGTACCCCAATTTTACTCAGTGAAACCAAGTAACCATCAATACACAACACTGATCAGGGTATTAAACATCGAGATGTAGTAGAGAGCTATATCAAAGCCCACATTAAACTGTCATCAACAGCCAGTTTAGTAAATTTCACAGATAATTTTGTGTCCACATTTGAAAAAATAAACTAAATGAGAAAAGACGATCTACGAAGTCACAGTCTGATAAAAAAAAAAGAATGGCAAGCACAATTTCTTAAACGGAACCCAGATATTTTCATTAAAACTGCGTAAAGGGGAGGAGGAATTATAATAAAAAATAGGAAAATGTCTTGGGGTAGCAAAAATATTTCAAGTGACAAAACATACTAAACGGAACTGAGCAGGGATCTGACCGAACCATTTACATGTGTACTGTGCCTCCTGATCGAAGACAGCTATACAAGTGATCTTTTAACCACAAATGAGAGATATATTTGTAAAAAATGACAATCCAAGCACCCCCCACCTTTACCAACTACCAAAAATACATAAAGCCTTATCAAATCTTCCAGGTAGACCTATCATTCCTGGAATTATCTCTATAACTTCAAATCTGTCGCAATACATTGATTATCATTTTCAACAATTCGTTAGAAATCCTTCTTTATTTTCTAAAGACACAAAATATCTCCTTTCCAATATAAAAAAACATTACTTCACTTCTACCCCCTACCAAAAATACATAAAGACTTGTCAAATCCTCCAGGTAGACCTATCATTTCCCGGATTATCTCTATAATCTCATGCCTGTCACAATATAAGGATTATAATTTTCAGCCATTTTTTACAATCTATCATCAATCATTAAAGACACAACAGACCTCTTTTCCAATATAAAGGATATCACCTGGAATACAGACTGCAACTGGCTGACAAAAGATGTAGCCTCCTTATATTCCAGTATCCCACATGAGAATAACCTTAGAAACACAAGCAGAGCTCTCTTCTCTGACCCTCTGATGCCAAAACCACAGACTGACCTTATACTAAAAGAAATACAATACCGTCTCTCACATAATGTCTTTTTCTTTCCTAGATACCTTCTATCTACAGACCCAAGGGACAGAAATGGGTGCGTGTTTTGCACCTTAATTTATGTGAATAATCTATTTTATGAGCATATAAAATGGTATAGGTGATATATTGATAATTTGATTTTTTTTTTTAGCTTTTGTCCAAGATCTTAATAACAATATATGGCAGCGATGTTTCACACGTAATGTACAAGGTGGCTACTTTTGTTCCCCATGGTCCCTGTGTGCGCTGTAAAGTAGTCACTGCCCCAAGCTTGCTCCCATGATCTCAATACAAATTAGTGAATTAAACATGAGATCATGAGATGGTAATCTATCATGGGAGTGAGCTTGGAGCTGTGGCTACTTTACAACACACACAGACCATGAGGAACAAAAGTAGCCACCCTCCAGAAGGAAGGACAGTGTCAGCACCAATTTAGAGATGATTTGAGGATTTACAGCTGAGTGATACACAAATAAGATACATTTTTGTTAAGGTATTGGAATGCAGTTTTAAGATGTAACTCCTAAGTTTCGTGCCACTTTAATCACCTCTCACTCAACACCGTTTCCACTTGCAATACAGCTGTAATATCCATGCACACTGCTATAAACATACTTCGCTGTGACCGCTAGTTCTTTATTTTCTTGATGTCACTTCCACTTTCACTGCACACATTCTTGTTCACTGTTACTTTTATATTTTGTACATCATTATTCAAACTTTAGTAGTTATCAGATGTTTTGATCAGCGTTGCACTAAATAAATGTCTGATTTCCTAAATCCTCTCATATACTATATCTAAGACACATTTTCCAGCAATGAAAACATTGTCAGGAGTCCCTGTAGTGTGCATGCAAATGTTCACTAATGAGGTATTGCCCGTTCATTTGTCCTCTGCTTAACGTTTAGATCATTAAATGGCACTTAAACAAGCTTTATTCATCTTCTTAAATATTCAGATGGTATATGTATAGCCTTGATTCTTAGTAGCAATCATTGGCCACTGGTGACCAAATACACAACAAATAGCTACAGGATTCAGATGTTAGTATAATTCATTTTCTCATGCAGCTGAAGAAAATTCTCAAATTGGATCCTTTCTTCTGTGAATGTACTGTCTAAACTTAGCCAGTATATATTTGACCAGTATTTGTGTGAGAGCAAAACTTTTTAAGTCTTTTTCTTATATTAAACAACACAGTAAAAATGAAACAGTATATTACTATAATGTAGCCACCTCTCCCCTCACAAAATAGGTGGAAGTGAGCTACTAACCTTGAAAATACTCAATCTATGAAGAAAACTAATACTCCCTCCAGGCTGGTTATATGCATTACTAGGATTTTAGAAACCTTATTGCAAATTCTTACATTCTTGTATACTAAAGATAATAAGATGGGCTACTGCCGAAACACACAGTTTATTGTGAGGGTCTACTCATTATACTATTATACACATTATATATAGTATATATATATATTATACACACTATGTACAGTATATCTAAGTATGGTAATAAAGAAAGACTGCATTCCCAGAACCCCTTAAGCAGTTAAATTGACACTAAGCTCAGGAGTTAAATATTAAAAATGCATTCAAGTACACTAACTATTAACAAAAATGTAGCTTACTTGGGTATCACTCGGCTGTAAATCCTAAAATCATCTCTAAATTCATGGTGACACTGTTGTTTCTTTAGAAGGGTGGCTACTGTTGTTGCCCATGGTCCCTGTGTATGTTGTAAAGTAGTCACCTCTCCAAGCTCGCTGCCGCGATTGTTGTTTTTACAAATTTTAAAAGGCATTAAAAGATTGCAGAAACATCTGCAGCAAAAAATACATGATTCACAGGGGTTGATTTACTAACCTTATAAACACACCACGAACGTGTATACACCTCTGCAGCGTGTTCCCTCCCAGCATGATCTATCGGTGGAATCTAAACACCTTTGTAATGTGTACACACCCAGCAGGTGTGTTGTGCAAAGCCCTGAAGGAATTCCAAGGTGATGTTGGGCAAATTAGCTCTATGTTGTGTTGCTTGCGTTGATGAATGCAAGGAATGTAAATGCATGAGCTAACCATTTTTGTCTAAACTGTGAAGCAGCATTATATATGCATCATGTGCATGATTTTTCCATATATGGCATTAGTGGAAATATGATTTTAGAGACTTTTTGGTTGATAAATACGTTTTGCTGTGTGAAAATCACACACACCTGGTGTGTGTGTGTGTTTAGGTTAGTAAATCACCCCCACAGTGTTTGTGGGAAAAACCATCAGGGCACTTTCCAAAAGGATCCATGATCATGTCTTTCTGATTAACAGTGGTAAATTGACTTCACCTATTAGCCGCCATGTGGGTCTGCATCATAATTTTGACACTACAGTTATTTCCTTTTTTGGTTTGGAACAGGTTCAGGAGGATCTATGAGGTGGTGATCGGGACAATAAGCTGTTACAAAAAGAAACTAGGTGGATCTACAAGCTTAAGGAGACCATTTCCCCTGGTTTAAATGAAATGGTGAGCTATACACCTTTAATCTAGAATCAATTTGAATGGAGATCACCTTATAAGAGAGTATGTCTTGATTACTCAAATGGACAATCAGCTGGCCATTAGCTGTATATGGTTTATATGTATATGATATAATGATAGTTCCTGTGCCCAAATCATTTTTTGATACATAATGAAACTTGATGACATTGTTGTCCTCCCATATTGTGAATGACAATCATCAGCCATTTTTTTTGTGGGATTTTGGTTAAAAAGTGTCTCATTTTTGCCTTCTGATTCTTTGGCTAGCTTCGGCCGCTGGAGCCCTTTGGTTCAGTAGAACCGAAAGGCTGCTGTATGGGCTATTCACTATAGCCCGTACAGCTCCCAAAGCTGGCCGAGCGGCTCAACCGAGCCGAAAGCATATGCTTCAGCTCGAATAAGCCAGAGTGAAACCCAAAGCGCGTTGAACGGCTGACCATTGGTCGGCCAAAAGCCCCACAACTGTTAGCTGGGCGGAGCACCGCTCTGCAGCATTCTGCTATTCACTCACTGCCGTCCGGCCCCTATGAGAATAGGCCGAACGGCAGCGAGTAGCCTGTCGGAGGTTCGGCTCAGCTGATCCAGATGTTGGATTGGCTGAGTCAAACTCCTTCTGCACTTCAGCACTCCGGCACTTCGGCTGCTCAGCATGTTCGGCTGAACCGAAGCCAGCCGATGTACGGCTGAAATCAGCTGTACAAGCCTGAAGTGAATAGCCGAACAGAGTTCGGCTCACTTCACTTCAGGTGGGTTATTCACTCAGCTGCCTTCAGCAGCTTTGTGAATAGCCCTCTAAGTAGGGATGCACCGATATATCGGCCGCCGAAACATATCGGCTGAAAATTGCACTTTTGGCTAAATGACAAAAGTGCAATTTTTGTGCCGATAGATCGGCGCATCCATGCTTTCTCTCCTCCCTGCTGGGCGCTGCTCTGTGTCCCAGTGGGGAGGAGAGAAAGTGTGACAGGCAGCCGAGTGCTGCGGGAGGAGAGCGCTGTGAGCGGCCCACGTCTCTCCTTCCACACCGCCCAGCCTCCTATCACAGTCCGGCAGAGCGGTGTGTGGGCGGAGACAGCCCACACTGTCACAGGATGCTGAGCTCTCCTCCCTGCACTGCTCTGCTCAGCCTCCTGTGACAGCTGTCAGAGAGGAGAGCAAGTGCAAACATCATTTCCCGGATTATCTCTATAATGTCATGCCTGTCACAATATAATGATTATCATTTTCAGCCATTTTTTACAATCTATCATCAATCATTAAAGACACAACAGACCTCTTTTCCAATATAAAGGATATCACCTGGAATACAGACTGCAACTGGCTGACAAAAGATGTAGCCTCCTTATATTCCAGTATCCCACATGAGAATAACCTTAGAAACACAAGCAGAGCTCTCTTCTCTGACCCTCTGATGCCAAAACCACAGACTGACCTTATACTAAAAGAAATACAATACCGTCTCTCACATAATGTCTTTTTCTTTCCTAGATACCTTCTATCTACAGACCCAAGGGACAGAAATGGGTGCGTGTTTTGCACCCTAATTTATGTGAATAATCTATTTTATGAGCATATTAAATTTCATAGGTGATATATCGATAATTTTATTTTTTTTGTAGCTTTTGTCCAAGATCTTAATAACAATAGATGGCAGCGATGTTTCACACGTAATGTACAAGGTGGCTACTTTTGTTCCCCATGGTCCCTGTGTGCGCTGTAAAGTAGTCACTGCTCCAAGCTTGCTCCCGTGATCTCAATACAAATTAGTGAACTAAACATGAGATGGTAGTCTATCATGGGATTGAGCTTGGAGATGTGGCTACTTTACAACACATACAGGGACCATGAGGAACAAAAGTAGCCACCCTCCAGAAGGAAGGACAGTGAAGAGTTTGGAGACAGCAGGAGAAGTGAACAATCTAGGCCAAAATAGCCGATTCGGAAAAAAATCTCCAATTCAGCTCACTTTCCAGTTCAGCTATGTTGTCCTAGATGGTTCACTTCTCCTGCCTTCTCCAAACTCTTCACCCTTTTGTGAATAGACTCTTGAGTGTTTGTAGATAATTGAGGGCAGAGTATAGTTACTATATCCTCAATTATGAATGGATGTGAAGTTATCTACATCACCTCCTGTTCATTCATAGTTGTAGTTATAGTAAACACACAATGTTCTCAAGTTATGAATGAACAGGGGCACTCATAGAGGATTCCTGTTCATCGATAACAGGGGATACAGAAAAAGAGATAGAGGACTTTGTGTCCTCAATCTCTTTTTCTATTTTAAAAGGGAAATATCAGGGGTCTGTTTAGACCACTAATATTTCCCCAAAGCCCCTAAAAGTAAAGTAAAAAATAAAAATATTTAATAAAAAATGAAATAATAAATAAAAATAAATATCAAAAAAATTAAAAGTTTATAAAAAATAAATAAAAATAAAATATTTGAAAAAATTAAAATAATTTTCGGTTTTGGTTTCAGCCTGACAATGTTTTTTATTTCGGTTTCGTTTCGGTTTTGAAAAATTTCCATTTCGGTGCACCTCTACCTCTAAGTGTTAATGTTGTTCATGACAATCCACTTAATCTGTGATATATCAAGCTTTTCTCCGGAATTATGGGGGAGACCTGGGAGGTTACTTTATTATGCCATAAAAATCATAAAACCAAACACTGTGAGTCATGTATTTTCTAATGCAGATGTTTCTGCAATATTGTAATGCCTTTTAAATTTTGTGAAAACAATAAAATATTGAATTTTACAATTGTGTGATTTAGTGCCTTCAACCTTTTTGGTACTGTATGTGTGAGAAAATTGGTGTTACTTTAAGAGACTGCGTTTGACCTGCTTTGCAGTGCACTGCATTACTTTGGATGCAGCATGTCTCTAGGATGTCCTATTAAGATGCCTTTGAACTGCAGGCAAAGCAGGCAAGCCTTTTCTTGTCAAACACCGCATTTGCCATTCAAACACATGCCTGTTGACATGCAGTTTCAATACAGGAGAAGAGCCTGAACAACTGTGCAAGACTGAAGGTAAGCCTACAGTTCGCACTCGTCCAGAAATAGACACACACCGCCAAAATCACCAAACTACTGCAGAGCACCTGAGCGGAGGAGCTTAGGTCTGGATGGAGCGGTGAAAGTTTCTCTCTAAGGATGGAGTTCACTTTAAACTGATTGGGTAAGAAATTATTTTTGCTCAAGTTTTTTAGAGCAGGCCTTCTTAGTTGGAGAGGTTAAACTAAAAAACCTTAAAAGTGATATAGGGCAGTTTATAAATCTGTCTTGTATGCCTCATATGCCTCGCAGCTAGAAGTCATATTACAGGCTGATGGAAGCCGCCAAATCTATTAATAAAAAAGGCTGAGGAAAGAGTTTAATTTGTGATGCTAATTGAAAAACTGCAGGTTATTCTCACAGACACGCTGATGTATTTCAAAGAGCCTGCACCCTTTGATCAGATTATCAAAATAATAATCTACTAATTTTGGCTGTTAGATCATGAATTGCATTCTCCTAACTAGAATGTGGTCAGATTTCATTATCCCACCTTCATTCACACACATTCTGATTGCTGTCATGGTCGCTGTGTCTTTTATTCTGGTTCTGCGAATGTGCTTTTTCTATTACCTTTGTACATATAAATTACGTACAGTTCGTAAGATGCCAAAATAAAGCGCAACAATTAAACTGCAACAGCAGGCACCATTTTTTTAGTCACTGAGCCGGTGGAGAGATCAAAAAGATCCCTCTGTGACTGGCTCAGCGATACGGAGCGCAGCAGTACTTGCCACTTACTTTCCACACATAACAGCCATAACAGCTGCGAGAGAGTGTGCCTGTGGCTTCCCAGACTTCCCATCCAATCAGGAAGCCTGGACATGACCACCTGCTTGGTTCCCTGCTTCATTACTGCACCCCTACTGGAAGAGGTAAAGAACAGTTAAAGAGATGGGAATGTGGGATACCTCTGTGTATGTATGTATGTATGCATGTATAATATAGATATACAGTATATAGTACTGTGCAAAAGTTTTAGGCAAGTGTGAATGGGAACACTTGTTCCTGTGACAACTGTCATTGAGAGGGGAGTGAATTTGGTCTTTATCCTTTCTAACTTCTAATTGACACCTAACCCTTAAGCCCATCTCCAGACAAACAAAAAAAGCACCCTTGCAGTGGGGCTACTCCTGCACAGCAAGGGTTATGTGCTCTTTTTCTCTAGGAGACTTTAGTAAAGCAGATTTACTTACATGATCCCTGCCCCCACTGGATCCTAATGGCTGCTATACTGGTCCCCTCAGCCTCTTCTCCTCTGGACACCGGCGGTCTAAGGACCACTGTTGTCATCACATGTAATGCAGGTTCCATAGACCAGCATTAGGGACATTCCACCAGCCACAACAGAAGGGAAAAGAAGACAGTGCTGAGTGGGGATCAGATAAGTAAAAGTGCTTTACTCCAGCTCCTAGACAAAAAGGAGCAATTAACCCTTTCAGTGTGGGGGTAGCCTCATTGCAAGGGTATTTTTTTGTTTGCCCAGAGATGGGCTTTAATTCTCAAACCCGTTTATCTATTAACCTAAATACTAACCTTTACTCCCATGCTCTAATTATCTTATAAGTAACACACAAATTGGCATTGAAACCTACTTTGAATGCTACCATCATGTAGAATCAAACTCAGTGCATAGTTGTACAGAATTTATAAAACTACCAATGTTTCCAGCAGGAAGATTATTCTAGTAATGGTGTAGTTTGACAACAGCTGGAGAGTTGTAGCTCATGATGTTGCCAACTAATATAATACGCTTTAAAATCCAGGTTCAGCAGGGAACCAAGAAATAACTTTTATTGCCCAAATGTGGCAAGTTCATCCTCATGCGTGCTTGGTAATGGTTCAGTTGCTACACACTCAACTGCGTGCACAAATGTGTGAACTGCAACTGCTCAGTTATGTGGTTAAGAATGCACATCACACCTAAAGTGTACCTTGACCTATTTTGGTGTGGTTTGTGTTGCCAACCATTCACCATTTGTCACAAGCAGTGGGCTACTGGTCACATTTGGGGCTTAGTACCAATGCAAAATACAACACATACAGAAGAACAAATACTGTTGTACTTGGAGTGTCCTGAAAACAATAGATGGTTGCAGTCTGAGCCCTGCATATAGTATTAGGGTTACAGCAATGCAACACAACCCCCCTCACCACAATTATAAACTAAGAACCGGATACAATCAGATAAATACACACTTTGAGGGTAGGTTCACACCTGGGCGGTCCGTGACTGAGCGGCTATCGTGCACAAAACTGCATGGATGGCCGCGGGGGCACGTTATCACCCACCACTGCTGATCACTCTGTCAATGCTATTATTTTCTAATGGCACCCCAGTCGCAGATTTTCCGCAATTTTTCGCCGTGATATCCGCCATGCAATTGAACACTAAAAAAGTTGCGTGGCGTGCATCACAAAAAAAGGTACATGTACCTTTTTTTAGATATTGCCATGCGATTGTTACCCCCTTGAAACCAATGGGGCCACGCGGCAATCGCTGTGAGCAATTGTGCACGATTGCGCGTTCCCGGGACAGGATCGCCACCCATATCTGAACCTAGCCTTAGACCTGACACCTGACAAGTTCCCAGACACTGCCAGATACAACAAGTTTTTATGTGTGTAAGCAACACCTATATCAATGAAATCCAATGACAGGAACATAGTGGTTTATTTAGAGGCAGAACAGGTACAACTGAGCAAGACACAGAAGCGTAATGCAGAAGTATAATGCATGGACAAGCAGGTCAGGGCAGCCTAAGCACAATCAAAGTTGATACAGATGTAGAAGTTCAGGACAGGCTACAGAGATGAATATAGGACAAGACAATGGGCATAATAATTACCACAATAGCGTACAGGATAAACTCAGGGGATGTTAGGTCTAAATCTCCTGTGTGAATAAGCTCTGATGGGCTTTAGTGTCTAGTATTGTAGTGGATTTCAATGACAGAAGCATAGTTGGGTATTCAGAGGTAGGGCAGGTATAGCTGAGCAAGGCACATAATTGATAACCAGACGCATAATCACAATTAATGACAGTTTGAGTACAATCAGCGTTAAGAAAGTTAGGACAAGCTGCAGAATATTGTAACCTGGAATTGATCTTCATACTTTTAAGTGGATAGGGCCTGATAGGATAGGAGATTGGATTCTCAGGTCTCAATATGCAGCCCAGGTCTGGATAAATATACAAAGATGCGCAGTTTAAGGCAATCATGGAACAGTATAGAGTATCAGAGTTGCTAAGCTAAACACAGAAACCGGGATAAGAAGACTTAGCCCGAACACAGGAATCAAGATTAGGAGTACACAAAAGCCTACACAAATACTGTACATAAGGGAATCCTTACATGTCTTGATGGATTTCACAGACAAGTACAGGTAAGGATAGGGGCAGACTCAGACCAAGGCAAAGTTAAGGTAAAAATGTGAAAGGGAAAAATCTGAGAGAAACAAAGTGACAAGGCAGCACAGAGGTAAAGGAAGAACACAGATCAGAGTATGCCACAGGTTTGAATCCAAGCAGATTTGTGACATCATTTTCACTACCCGAACTGCTATTAACCATAAACATGTCATTTTAAAAAATAAATGAAATCGCCACACAACCCATCAAAAAAGTCATCAATTCCACTGCTTGTGTAAAACATGTATCCTATATTAAATACAACAATATGAAAAACACATAAAACAATAAAAGCTGGTCATACACCAGTAGAATTTTGTTCAGGAAATTGATTTTTCGGAATGTTCATTCGACATTCTAATAGTTAACGTGGCAAAGTTGACAAAAGAGCAGCATGGATATTTTTTCTTGAACCAAATTATAATAATGTATGTGTTTTTCCATTAGGAAACTCCATTCATTCCAAAATTGAATGTTAAAGTCATAGAACATTTCAAACAACATTCATCAAGTCTCTGATGGCATTATTGAATGTTTTGACAAGATTGTTCATATGAACTTTCATATGAAAATCTATCAGAGTATGGGCAGCTTAATCCCACATAGCTCACTAAGAAGCCCTCTAAAATGTAATTACCAGGTAAAGATGGTGTATAAACTGACAAGCACATGTAAATAAAGATTTCACAGTAATAACAATATAAACTAATTTGCACTTATAATTCCAAAAGGTGTTCAGCAAAGGTTCTCTACAGATGGCTGTTCTTACTAAGCAACTTTTGGGGTTTAGAAGTGCAAATTAGTTTATATTGTAAAATATATACAGTATATATATATATATACTTCATTAAGTTCATTGGCACATACCACAACACATCGGAGAAAGATTAACTGGGCATGGAAAGGGGGTTTACATTGGCACAAGACCAGCACATTTTTTAAATATAGCTTACAGTCTGAATAAGGAGCAAATGGCAAGAATATTTGCATATAGTGAATAAGCGAATTTATCACACTCCCACACATCCCACTAAAACAACAGAATATATTCTGTTAGCAAAATATCGAGATCTAGGATTAAATGGTAGATGAAAAGTCTAACAGAATACTTTATTAGGCAAAAATAGCCCACAGCAAGACATACATATGACTAAAAAGCTCCATTGGGGCCCCTTCCAAATTTCACATTATATCAAAACAGACTATGTAAAGGGCAAAATAATATTAACTTACCAAAAATCAGAAAAAAAATCTCGTACAGTATGTCTCTTATTAAAATTGCATCTATTCCCATATATACATGGAACATCAACCAGGCTGGGATACTGTTAGACTTTTTATCTACCATATGTGACTAGATATAAATGTTTTGCTGACTGTATTGAAAAACAGCCTTTCATTTTAAAGCTGAGCACAAAAGTTATATATATATATATACTTGCATGTGCTTGTGGGATTATAAAACTGGTATTTACATTTCAGAGGGCTCCTTGATATGAGAGTGCTCAGTGATATGACATCTTTAATTGTTTTAATGAGTTAGGCCCTGTTCACACTAGGGCGTTTCGTCACTCGTTTATTTCCGAGCTGAAATGCTTGCAAATTAAAATCACATGTATTCCTATGGGGGCCGTTCACACAAACGCGCTGAATCGCATGTAAAAATACACCTGTTGTTTGACATAGTGCTCAAGCTACTTTTGTGGCACTTATCAGCTCATTTTGCTCCATAGACTTCAATGAAAATGCGACGATCAGTGCATTTTTGCACGGTTTTTAGTGTGTTTTTGCCTTATTGAGCTATTACATGTGAACAGAAAATGAATTGAAATGCTCATAAACGCGCTAAACGTAGAGTGCTTTATGCTGAAACGCTGTTGCCCTGTTATGAGTGGGTCTTAGGGTGTTATGCTATTAAATTTTGCCATGTTTAATAAATAATACATGTTTTACACAAGTAGTGCGGCTGATTGCTTTTTTGACGGGATCGTTGTAGTTTCATTTCGAGTTTGTCCCTGGCCAGCTTTTGCAAGGTGGTGAAGTTCTAGTTTGGGTTCAGTCATTTAAAAAAAAGAAAAATATTAAAAAAAGTATTTAAAATAAAAAATATCTATTTTTGTTTCACTTTTTGATAGAGTGGGGGACAGTTAAAGATTTTGTCAGGTCTTTTTTCTGTTTTTCACTCCATTGGACAGATTTCTCTCACTTCCAGGACCCGCAATACCCGTACAAAAAATGGCACGAAAATCAATAAAACATTGTCAGAAATACAAACTCTTCCCCACCATACTATAAATGTGTTTCTGTTCTTTTTTTGTGTCCCCCTTAGAGAGGTTGAGGGGGAAATCTCCCCAATAGGAATAAGAAGAGGAATGAAACCTGGATGAAGGCTCTAGCCCTTCCACATAAATGCAAAACATAATAAAACGTTTTGCCTTGAGTTGGGTTTTAATTCATTGTGTAGAATAATAATAAGTGTCTCTCAGATCTAATTCAAGGTAGAGAAAGGGGCTACTGGTTTTAGTAAATGATTATTGTCTCCCAATATAGATTAATGCAGGGGTTTCGAACTCAATTCACTCAGGGGGCCACTTGACAAATTTGTTTCTCCCATAGGGGCCATTTGTTACATTTTATTCTTCAAAATAAAATTTAACAATATCTGGTATGGTATTACAGACACTGATATACTCACAATTAGGCCCTATTAATATTTGTTTAGGTGCGATTAGGGATTCCTGCATCAGGAAACTCGCATTTTCCTGCAGCAGGAAAGCCTAATTTGGTGTTTACAAGCGGCAGCTGTCACCCATTCAAGTTAATGATCAGGTGACAGCCACTGCATGTAAAAGCCGGCACACCACATGTAATGGTTTGTGATATGAATACATGCGGTTAAAAAACACTCTCCCTGGATGCACAATCGATGCGTCCAGGGAGAGTGATTGATTCCTAACCACATATTGTTACATGCCTTGTGCAGGCGTTTACATGCAGCGGCTGTCACCTAATCATTAACTTGAATGGGTGACAGCTCCACTTGTAAACACCAGATTAAGGATTCTTGTTGCGAGAAAATGCAGGTACCTGACACAGGAATCCCTAATCACACCACAACTTACAAACGTGAATGGAGCCTAATACACTCCCCCCTCAAACACATAAAAAAATACACTACCCCACCCCCACACACATAAGTCCCATCTCCTGCATATCTTTTTGCAGGGAGGAGACGAGGAGGCACGATCCCTGGTGATCCAGTGGTTGATTAGTAAGGTCTGGTGCAGACCTTACTAATCCATCCTTTCGGCCATTGTTCACTGAAGGATTTCAGAGCACTGGCCAAAAGGATCCGAGTGCTGGCACAGATAAGCAGCTAAGCGGTCTGCATCTGACAGACATGCAGACTGTGTAGCTGCTTCCGCAAATCAGGTACACGGTCCATGACCACATGCTTGACTTGTCAGCTGGCTGCGGGCCACATAGTACCAACTCGTGGGCTGGTATTTTGAGACCCCTGGATTAATGTGTTGGAAAAATATTCCTTTAAATTAAACACACTGCTTTTAGTAAAAACAAAATTGTTCTTTTGTTGCAGATCAACACAAAACTTTTGTAACCAACAATATCTATCCAATTGAGCCACCAGAGCTAGGGACAGCTGTACAGAAAGCCCCTACAAGTGCATCAAGAGACAGCCTACAAAGAGCTAAAACCCTACAAAGGTCTAAAAATGAACCATCTTCTACAGCTGAAAGTAGCCTGGCCTCTGTAGCATCCAATTTCTTAGAGCACTGTCATTTCTGCTCTAAATACAGCTATGCCAGAGGTCGGCAGAATCAATTATGGATTCCATTTGCAGCAGAAAAAAATACAAAACTACATACAATTCTGTACATAACTATCTTGGCCTTGACAGGAGAGATCATCAATTTTGTGAACAAAAAAAAGAATATCAACAACAAAAAATATACTTTAAGAAACAAATTATAATTAATTATAAATTAATCTGTAAAGCTGATAGATAGCTGGAGATGATCATTGGCAGCAAAACGCCAACATCTTATCTTGCCTAAGAATGGGGAACTCTCTTTCCCAAGAAGTGGTATTAGCTGAGAGTGTTGATAAAAAACAAAAATAAAACTTTCAGATACCTTTCTCAGCCAGCATAATATAAAGGGCTATGGCAATTCTTAAATATGATAGGATGTTGATCCAGGGATTTATCTGTGAGCTCCAGTTTGGGGTCAGGAAGGAATTGTTTTGACCCTCTTACAGAAAATAGGTCTTTGCTTGTAGGAGTTGCTTTTGCATTTGTCATGATCAAACACATAAAACTCACACACATACAGTGGGCATAGAAAAGAATCACTTTACAATAATCACATTTTGTTGCTTTGCAGCCTGAAATGGAGACAGGCACAGTTTTTGTTTTATCCAGCTGTATTTACTCAGTGCAACTTATAACATCCAAGTGAAAGATATAACACCAACATGTCAGAACGAAATACAAAAAAATAAATCAAAAACAGAATCACTGAGTTGGAAAAAGGATCACCCCCTTGTCAGTATTTTGTTGAACCTCTTTTTGCTTTAATTACAAACTTTAGTCTGTTGGGATATGTCTCTACTAAGTTTGCCCATCTAGACTTTGCGATATTTGCCCACTATGCTTTGCAGAACTGTTCAAGTTCAGTTAAATTTGATGGTGACCATTTGTATACTGCAGTCTTCAAGTCATTCCACAGATTTTCAAAGGGGTTTAAGTCTGGGCTCTGACTAGACCATGCAAGGGCATTCACCTTTTTCTCCTTCAACCACTGTGTGGTATTTTTGGTGTGTGCTTTGGGTCATTGCCATGTTGGAAGGTAAACCTTCTTCCCATTGACAACTTTCTGGCAGAGGGCAGCAGATTTTTCTCAAGAATTTGAAAGTATTTGGCCCCATGCATTTTTTCCTTCTATCCTGACAAGTGCTCCAGTCCCTGCTGCAGAGAAACACCCCCATAACAGGATATTACCACCTCCATGCTTTACTTTAGGAATGGTGTTATTTGGATGATGACCTGTATTGGATTTCCGCCAGACATATCATTTGGTGCAGAGGGCAACAATTAAATTTTAGTCTCATCTGACCATCACAACTTTTCCCATGTGACCTCAGAATCTTCAAGGTGCGTTTTGGCAAAGCTCAGTCATGACTGCATGTGGCCTTTCTTGAGGAGGGGCTTTTTCTTGCAACCCTCCCATACAAGCCACATTTGTGGATAATTTGTGATATTGTTATCACATGCACACAATGACTACACTGTCATAAATTCCTGCAACTGCTTCAGAGTTGCTGTAGGCCTCTTGGGAGCCTCTCTGGCCAGTTTCCTCCTGGCTCTTTCATCCAGTTTGGAGCGACGTCCTGATCCAGGGAGGGTGTGAGTTGTACCAAATACCCTCCACTTCTTAATAATAGACTTACCTGTGCTTCTAGGCATTTATAAAGCCTTTGAATTTTTTTTGTATCCATCTCCTGAGTTGAGCCTGTCTACAACTGTATTTCGGAGATCTTTTGACAGTGCCTTGCCACCCGTAGTTGCTTCAGTTGCACTACCAGGGACTGAAATGGTCCAGGAAAGCTTTTTGCATGCTGAGCTAATCAAAATGACCACAGCTGATCACAGTTGAAAGTCAAATGGCTTTGTGTGCCATTGAAAAGGTGATTAGCTACACCTGATTGAGTTTACAAGTCATTTTTAGGAGGGGGTGATCCTTTTTCCAACTCAGTGATTCTGTTTTTGATTTGTTTTCATATTTTTAATGACATGTTGGTGTTATACATTTCACTTGGATGTTAGAAGTCGCACAATTAAATACAGCTGGATAAAACAAAATCTGCGTCTGCCTTCATTTCAGACTCCAAAGCAACAAAATGTGATTATTTTAAAGGGGGGTGATTATTTTCTATACCCACTGTACAGAGGTTGACCTTGATGGGCCTGTATCTTTTTTCATCCTTATCAGTAACTATATAACCAAGCTGTATCAGCAGTTCTAACTAACCCTGATAATCATCCACAGTAAACCCCAACTACACCAATGTACAGTCAATATATCCTGGGCAATGAGCATCCACGTTTGCAATGGACCTAAATCGTGGGTGAGAAAAAACTGTGAGCTATATTTTTTTTAAATTTGCATAGAGCAGTGAGGGGTCGGGCCACCTTTTTAAGGTATTTCCTGTTATTCCTTGTTAATGAGATTTAGGGGTTGATTTACTAACCTTATAAACAGACCACGAACGTGTATACACCTGTGCAGTGTGTTCCCTCCCAGCATGATCTATGGGTGGAATCTAAACACCTTTGTAATGTGTACACACCCAGCAGGTGTGTTGTGCAAAGCCCTGAAGGAATTCCAAGGTGATGTTGGGTAAATTAGCTCTATGTTGTGTTGCTTGCGTTGATGAATGCAAGGAATGTAAATGCATGAGCTAACCATTTTTGTCTAAACTGTGAAGCAGCATTATATATGCATCATGTGCATGATTTTTACATATATGGCATTAGTGGAAATATGCTTTTAGAGACTTTTTGGTTGATAAATACGTTTTGCTGTGTGAAAATCACACACACCTGGTGTGTGTGTGTGTGTTTAGGTTAGTAAATCACCCCCTTAATGTCAGTGTTGTCCTGGCATTGCCACTGGAACTGGAAACTGGAAATTAGGGAAAATCCAGAATTTTGAGTTGTCACTTAATCAGGAATAGAGGTAATAACTTGTTCTGGTGACAGCTGTTAAAGAGGGTAGTTATGGTTAGCCAAAATAGCATCATTCTGTATGGCAGTTACATAAAATTAAAATCACCACATGTGCACTTTAACATTCATCTAGATAATATGCTACTGTTTGAGAACCTCCATTAATCTTTTGCCTTAAAATAGGCATTTTCAGATTGTGTATAAATAGATTATACTGCATAAATGTATTGGATATTGAGCCCTCCTAGTCAGACAAGCTTTAAAGGAGAAGGGCAGTATATGAACTTTTATATCCTGCTTTTATACACCTAAATGCAAGTAATAGCCATTCTCTAGTTCATATAATGTAAGTAAACTATACATTTAGGTTGTCCATAAATGGACTGTCTAACATACTGATTAAACACATTATTAATTAGCAAAATTATTAGCTTTTGTGTCAACCAATTAGCCAACCAGCGGCGTTCAAAGTCTATAAGATTCCTGCTCTCTGGAGCAGTATAGTGAATCTCCTAACTGATCCACATCATTATGCAGCTTACAGATATAAAGAGATGATAAGGAAAGCCACAAATGTAACTTTAACAGTTTTTTAAAATGCTTCTATAGTGAGATGATCCAGCGTGGAGCATAAAAAGAAGCCTACTAGAATGGATTATTTTCTTTTTAAATCTATTTTGAAGTGATAAATAAGAGTTGGGAATATATATTTTTTATAATATGTGTGTAGTTATATTAAATCCTTTGTCTCACATCACATTCAGTTCATGGTCCAATGGATCCATACAGGGTCCATACAGGATTCCTGGTACAAATAGGCTCTGCATGGAAGTGAAATTTGGGATTTGGATGACTTTACCAGTTCACAGTACAAACCATGTTCTCTGGCAAAGCTACTTGCTGTTTTATGGCAAACAATGAATCGGAGCAAATCCTTTGTATTCAGACTCTTGTGGATTGATTCTCTTATCTCTAGTTAAGGCAGGCATAATTAAGAGGTGGAATGTTTGCTGTTAAACATGTGAAAACAAATTCCGCCACCATCAGAAGTCAGCAAAAAGCTATCTAGAAGCAAAGTGTGCTCTGCTTTTCATCATCTCAAATAAGAAGGATGCATTGTCAGACTATCACCAATCCTTTTGATAAGCTGGTAAAAGGAGGCAATAAAATGAGAAAACCAGTGAACCTTCAAGTACAATTGAACATTAAGTTTAAATAAGCTAAATACCCTAGAGGTTCATCACAAAACCTAACAGTTAGAATTTTTTTAAATGTAGAAAATCCTGTCCCTTGACAGCATGTTGTAGAAAAAGACCATTGCTCTCTGTGGAAGCAGTGGTCGCTCTGCAGAGATCTGAATCATCTCCTGCTAAGTCAGACCTATAGCTATGCAATCAGCAAAGATCATGCTCCCTACTGATTGGAGAGCTATAGGTCTGATTCAGCAGGGGGCGTGTGGGAGATCTGCAGAGAGACAACTGCTTACATGAATAAAGCAAAGGTCATTCTCAATAGCCTGCTGGCAGGGGGCATGCTTTTCTACTCAGGTTAGCTCCTTTTTTCTTATTAGTTCCATATACAGTTACTTGGGTTCTGTGCATTTATTGTTCCTATGATGCAAAGTGCTTGATGGAAGAACGTATCCTGTTACCCATTTCAACAAGTCAGATTCTCCTTTTTATTTCTCCATACCGCACTAGGGACATAAAAGAGAGGATCGGTAGCTGTGGCCAAGAAGATAAGTTCCTCCATCAGAGACTTTTATGCATGAGGCCCATATGCTTTATAAGTAGCTCACTGTAGAAATACAGTTTTATTTTTTGATGGCGTATGCAGAGATAGCCCACCCACTGTGTGTATTCTGGCAATATGGTCCAAGCATAAAATACTTCTAAATATTTACTTTGTGTTAGGCTGCACATTGCAATCCAGCAGCGTTTTGCAGCCATTATTTGACAGCTATTGTACGGATCCTATAGGATTAAAAATAAAAGCTGAGACTATGGATTAAAAATGTTTAGACAGATAGGTGACATTTGCCCTGCACAATGCAGCATGCATTTTAATGTCTGATGACAATGTTACATCGAACATGATTTCATTAAAAGAAAAAAAAATTAATCTGCCTTTAAGCACAACTTTGGTAATGTATTGTAGCTTACTGTTTTATCACGGTGCCACTTTCCATACATTTCTGTTTTATTATACAATGAACTAGGGTTAATGAGCCTTTTATGGAACATTTCTGGCTGCAATGAGAATGTGAAAAAGTTATGTTTGCAAAAACCATTAAGAACTCAAAGGTTTTGGGTTGCTGAAGAAACAAACTGAAAATGTACAAACCAGTAGCCAAAAAATTGCATTTGCTAGCCTGTGAAGGATTTCCACCCATTGTAGATGCGTTTAGGAGTTCAGTAATGGTGCCCCCACTAAAAGTCGAGTCCAGTGGAATTTTTGATGATGGTTGGAGATTGGTGTATATTTGAAAATCTTCTGAGACGAATTTGAGCAAGCTATCATAAGTATCCATGGACCCTTCAACCAGTTCAACCAGTCTAGTTGAACCAGTAGCCATGGGTAAACAGGCTATGGGCATTCAAATATTTAGATAGTCTCAATACACAGTAATTAGGCTTTAAAATAAGTGTTTATTGGCCGCTGTAGAGCAATTCTATGTCAAAGTTCAAGTCAGGTCTCGACACTCTGCTTTCCCATCTTCCTATTCACCTACTCTGTGTTTACACTAGAGAGTAGAGGCCTGCCAAGCAGCCAGAATACTGCTGGCTGGGGAGAGCAAAACGAACCACAGAGAAAAGGAAAGTTAAAGAATTAATTACTCCGTATTGACTGTAGCTATAGAGGTCAGTGATGGCTTGTTTTAAAGATTTTTGTACTACTGGTTAAGAATATATAAACAGCTAAATATCCAGAGCCACCTGGACACAGTTATCCTTTAAAGGGAACGTATATTGAGTTTGTATATGTTTAAAATATATTATAGTCAGGGCTAAAAAAAATATGTTTTCTATTTTTCAGTTAGGTAAATATTACCTACCTATCTATCCACACCTATCTACACCACCTTAACCAATCTAAATAAATATTATTGTATAAAACAGAAAATAGAAAAACCTCTGGCAATAGGTTACAATATATAACATACCCCCAAAAAGTGCAGTACTATCAGTAAATGATTATATATAACTATACACACAACCTGTGATAAAAACAAATGTTTACCCCAGTGTTTAAGTCTGTACAGTGATACCGTATATAATTACATCAAAGAGGTCATAAAGTGCAGCTTATAAATACTTAAATGCGGTGGCTGCATTCGTTTTCTTTTTTTCAAGCTTGTTCTTTATTTTCACTAGGTGATCCGACTTCTTATATTAGGGTGGCTCCACTCTATGGAGAAGCAATGGAGACACTCTTGGACATCATGATTGTCAACTTGTGGAGTGCTAGATGGACTAGTGGATTTAGATGGACTTGACTGACAAGTTAAATCCAAACTTCAGATAACACTTTTAAAGCAGTTAAAATAATAGGGTTTTTTTTTGTTCTTTGTGGAATAAATGTTTTACATAAATGAATAAAAGATGACCATTATAAGCACCCCTGTCAGTGTTAAATGGCTTGTCTCAACCCTCTAACTGCCATTTTTGCTGGACAGCTTGATCTGTTAATGGAAGCTGAAAAACAACAGATTAACTGGCTGGATCACCACGAACAAAAACCCCTCACAATTAAAACAAATGCAGTCACCACAGCTAAGAATTGGTAAGTTGCAATATATTACATTTTTGCTTTTTGTTAAAGATACATTATAATTAGTCCACAAATTTTACGTATCTTAGTGCTGTAAATAATCTAGCCACTCCATTGATTAGAGCCTTAGAGGCTATCAAGAACTAATTGAACACCACTCATGAATTTCTCAATGCAGTGTTCCAGTTTATAATTTTGCTCCAACATCAGTGTTGACCGTGCACATATTCCCGTGCACATGCTGTGAGATGCACATGATATTACAATTTTGCAATATTACAATTTTGCTCCAACACAAGTGTTGAATGTACACGTATTCCCATGCACATGCTGTGAGATGCACATGATATTACATTTATCTATCTTTTATTCTGTACCAGTGCCAGTGTGTCCATCAACTCCAGACAGGTTGCCATCTGTCAATGTCTCTAAAATCGGTTCCAGTTACAGCGCCTATCTGTGGTTATCAGACACATTGCCAGTCTGTCACTTAGTCAGTCATTCTGTGTACAGTACATTTATATGTACATTAGTACAATCCATCTGTCAGCTAATTTCAATGAGATGTGTCATCAAAATGAATGTGTTTACTCATATTTGTAAGTCGTATCATTCTTTGTTCATTTGTCACTCTTTCTGTGTCTGTCAACGTATCTGCCTGTGACAATACAAAATGATGAGGGTGTGGAGCATTTGAAGAAAAGATGAGAAGACAAAGAGAGAGGAGGAGACAGGGCTATACCCCACCCCATACTAGTCTGTAATGACAGTGCCCTTGGCCACAGAGAGATTGTCAAGAGACATAGAGATTACCATTGACAGGTCTAGTTTATTTCTTAGTTACAACGTTAAATGAGTTTTAGAGAGGCACACAGAGCATAGTTTCTGGCTAACAAAGGTAATAGCAGACACTATGTCACGCCTGTTTCTAGACAAGTTTTAAACTATAAAATAGATGATATGCCCACTTTATAGCCCAATTCAGCTTTCAGTTTAAATAAGGTGTATACATTACAGGTACATCAAAACAAAAGGTGTTAAATGTCTTTCAGTTGGTTTTCTTTAGAAAGCAGCCACGTCCTGCGTAGAAAAGCCTGCCTTCTGCTAGCATGCTGCAGAGAAAGACTCATGCTCTCTGTGTAGAAGCAGTGGACTCTCTGGATAGGTCTGGCACGCCCCCTGCTGAGTGTGAGTTCATTTAAGCTTTAATTCTATCTTCTACTTCTCTGTTACTTAGCAGGAGTCACCGAATTCCAAATGTTATCAAATATAACTTATACTTAATATAATTTCATATTGGTATTGCTTTAAAGTAAGTGTGACATATGAAGGTAGGTCACAATACTGCAGAAAATTTATAACATAGAAATAGCTTTTATTTTTTTAACCCCTGCTGCTAATGGCATCTAATCTGTCTTGGCACCTCCTGTTTAAATTCCCAGCACTATAGCCAAAGGCTGTGTAGACTCGGGAGATCATGACTTCTATACTTGGGCACTGGAAATAATCATTCAAAACTGGGCCATTACCCTGAATTCAGAAGCATGTTAGAAAATTAACCTAGAACACCGACCACCTAAGTAATGAAATGTTTCATGTAACTGCTGAACTTGTGCAAGTTAAAGTGTAGATTTTTGAGACCTAATCCTCTAAAGGTCATCACTAAATGATGTTCTAATATTTTAGAAGCAGGATAAGTTAGTACACACATTTAGAAGTTAATCTACCATAGGGGATTATGTTATTATTATTATTATACAGGATTTATAAAGCGCCAACAGTTTGTGCAGCGGTTTACAATATAAGGAAGACATTACAATCACAATACAATTCAATATATAATGGTAAGGAGGGTCCTGCCCGTGAGGGCCTACAATCTAAAAGGGAGGGGCAATATAAGTATTCACCTGCCAAGTTCTTATATCTCCTGGAACTGGATTTCCCCACTATAATTTTGTTCTGGCTCCATCCTGCTAGGCCAGAATGATGACGTGTCTTTCAACTGGATTCCACAATCATTTCTCTATTCTATATTATGCAGACTTCATCATTAAAGTATGATACAATCACTTGGTTTGTAAGGTGTATTTACTTGGGCTGAGTTGGACATTCTTTGATGGTATATCCTGTTACTGGAATGACCTGGGAGAGATTAGAGGCCAATATGGATTCAAATTGCTAGCAATCATGAAAATAGAAAAGGAAATTGCAGCTTGTGCTGGAGTCATCCTTTAACTAAAAAGGGATATAATGATTCATAGACCCCTGCATGTCACATTTGCCTGGCAGTACCTACACTTTTTCCCCTCTCTAAATATGCCTTGCTAAATGGAAACAACTCACTTGTGACTCCTTTCTCACTGAACACCTCTGTGGGCATATACCTTCTCAGGAACATCAACCTGAATTGATTGATTATATTTTTTTTCCTATTGCTCTAGGGAGTCTTGCCTCGCTCTCTCTCTCTGTCTGAGAATCATGCTGTCAATGACAAAACTACAATGTCCTTCTTGGAACACAAAATGTCTCATTCAAATCAGCCGTGACTTACTTTTCCACCTTTTCACCGTAACGGTAGAACAAACTCATTGTTTACCCTAGCCACGCTGGCAACTTCTTTTCATGTTTTTGCCAGGATTTAGTAATTAAATCGTAAGAAGGTAAAAATGTGCAGTTATTCTGATTTTAATAGAACAGTTGTGTACTGTGGTCACATTATGCATACGCTGTGGGTTTTAACTCTCCAGGGACTTGAGGAAGAAATGTCAAAGGGAAGCCATCGAGACAAAATGACACTCAAAGGGTTAACTTCCGCTATGTCTTCTGCTGCATTATGCCGTGATGTGCTCCTGGTCCCTGTGTGGTTAAATTAGCTGTGAGTCTCCTTTATGTTTTTCTGAAGGACAAAGCGGGCCTGGCATTGCAAAACATTGACGTCCAATCTTGAACAAGTGGGGTTAATCCACGTTCGACTTTAGGAGGAAGAAAGAAAGAAAAAAAAAACCCTGGCATGAAAAGGGATTTGAAGGTAAAACAAACAGAGACCTCATTTGCATGTCTGCACCCAGAATCGCACTACGGTACATGAATTTTATGTTCCGTATGATGTTCGGGACTACAATAAGCTCATAGCTGCTTTGTGAGGACAGTAGTTTTTTTTTTCGTCCTTCCGTTTATCATTAAACAGATGGGCACTTACAATCCCCTTTTGACCATTTTACAAAATCATGATCACAATTCCAATTTATAATGAAAATAAAAGGCTCTTCTTTCCGTTCCTGAGAGCAACAGTTGACCACGGGGAGATGGCTGTTTTCTAATATTTGTTTGATTTCATTATTTTTGTTTAATGCTACCTGCTTTATGCATGCATATAAAAGTATTTACATGAAATGAGCTTTAAATGAAATGAAGATAAGAAAATAAGTAAACCATTTATTGTTATAATCATACAGGAGTAACACAATGATAAGCCTTATAAAGTGATAGTAAAGAGGTTTATTTTTTTGGCTATTTTATAAGGTGCTAGTACATGGGCCTATTATTAGCTACTAGTATCTAAGGAAGGTGGTTTCAGACCTTCACTGATAATGGTTTGCTTGTGTATTAGTAGGCTGCTGTGACAGAAATATATGCTCCAACATCAAATGAGCAAGATGGAAGATGCTGTATATAAGGATTAAGGATTGTATGCATGCGGTAAACGATTTGAGTAAATATACCTATATATCACTATGGATGGCCAAATCTGGTACAGATTGAGCCTAGAAGTGTTAAGAACCCAATCAGTTTGTGCATGACCTATGTTAAATATTCCACCATGTGGCACAGGCCATATTTGTTGAACTACAAGAACATGTGTTGAGAAGAGTCTTTTAGTTGGGTTCAAAGTCTTTTTGCATCCTGGCTATGCAACTGTGCAGCTGACAACATGTTGGACCTACTTATCGAAAAAAATGTGTAACTGGCGGTGGTGGTGGAAGAACTTGATGTCTCTTGAGCCCTTGCAAAAACAGATAAAACTCTAACAACTTAAAAAAGCCACCACAACAGGTTCCAGTTGCCAGCTCTCCTGTAAACGTTTCTCCCTCATGGATGTGGGGGGCAGTAGACATCCCTGAACCTTGGAACTCCAGTGTTGCTCTCGCTGCTCATAGTACCAATTTGGCAACATGGATTCAGTAATTTTAAATGTTAATGTATGGTAAATCTATAACACTGTATCATTCAGTATAACACTGTGTCATTCTGATATCATGTGACAGAATGTAACAAAAATACATGAGGATATGAAGCTGCTTAATGCAGGAAGTTACCTCTTTTCTTGTAGGCAGTGAATGTGTATAACTGTACTAGATATTGGTGCAATTCACAAAGCCACATGCGCTTACTATTCTATAGACATGTGCATTCGGATTTAGACAAACTCAACAAAATTCTGTTAAGTCGGCAGTTTGTACAAATCTGAATTAACAAATAATTGTATGCCTGAATATATGAGAAATATATTCAGATATATAATAATTTATTAGCAGAATGCACGGTGACCATATTGGCCACCGTCGCATTCTGCACATGCGCAGTGCCATCTTGAAGGCGGAGTGCATGATGTGATATGCATGCATGGGCGCCGCCATCTTGGTGTATACCGTCATTGATACGTTTTGCTGCTTAAATGTGCAGATTGGGATTCAGAGGTTTGTTGCCTCCAAATACGTGACATCATATGCATGTATGGACACCGCTATCTTGGTGTATGCCATTGTTTGTGCATTCTGCTGTTTAAGTGTGCGGTTTCGGATTCTGAGGTTTGTTGCCTCTGAAACAGCATAATTATTCGTTTCGGCAGATGAAACAAATGAAAAGGTTTTTATTTTTAATTTGTTTTGTCCGAAACTAATTTTTATGCTGTGCACATGTGTACTATTTTATCTCCTGATAATGTTTTAATAAAAATGTTGAATCTACAACAATAAACAACATATTGGTGTCGCTTTTTAAATTAATATTTAACTATTAAAAACATTTATCTCTCATAAATTGATAATTTGTCTAATTAGTTATTTTATTGCCACCTTGAATGGCTTGTTTTTCTCCTCACCTAAGTTGACAACTGTTGAAGATGTTCTCCAGCCTTGCCTTCAAACTGAATACAGTTGCACAGCTTTCTCTTCTGTACTGAAAACACTTAGTCTGATTTATTTTAACTATGTGAGCTTCTCACTGTGTGCATTAGAAGCCTGCCTCTTTTTTGAGCTGGAGGACGTCCAGGGTCACCTAGCCCAGTGGTGCCAACCTGTATGTAGCCCACCAGTTTCTGAGTTGGGTTGTCACCTGTTGGGCACCTCTGAACGCAGAGTGGCAACCACAATAAAAATAGTATTGTTAGGTTGAGTGGTCTCTGTCCAACAGTGCAAATATACACTACAGAGCGGCAGTGGGGTGCTGGGCACTGCAACACTCTCCTGGCACTGAAACAGACAGTAGTATTGTGTACATTTATCTACATTATGCCCACAGTACAAATAAAGCCCTAGCCTCATTTGGGAGAGAGAGGGAGCGGCGCAGGACCATGCAAATGGGTAAGGGGTTAAATATCATTGCCACTGCACTGACTACCAGTGCCAGGAGTACATTTTTAACTGCCACTACATTGACCACAAGTGCAGGGGGGTTACATTTTACTGTCACTGCAGTGAAGACAAATGCAGGAAGATGGGTTTAATTCTACTACCATTGCACTGACCACAAATGCTGGGTGTAGGTTTTTCAATTTCATTGCCACTGCACTAGCTGCCAATGCTTGGGGTTAAGTTTTACGGCACTGACCACAATTGAATAGGGATTGAGGGCTAAAAAAAACCACTGCCACTGAACACCAGTAGGGGGTATCCAATAGCACTGCTATTTAATGCAAGTGCTAGGGGGTTGCTTCTGTGGTCACTCACACCACTACTAGGGGTTATTATTCATGCCACTGACACCACTCTTTGGGGTTTTATTGCGACCTCTGACGCAAATGATGACACCAACTTTCTAGGGCATTTTGCACTGTGGCACATTGCAGAAAGATCAGAATTTTCAGGTGTCGGTGTGCATTATAGCTCATTTGTTTTTCATGCTGAAGCATGTTATGCAGGGGTATAGGAGAAACCATGAATGCCAATTTGCAGCGAATTCATTTTTTTAGGAAAAGTGGGCGATAATTATTGTGAACTGAATTAATGAAAAGTGAAAACATACAAAATAACATTGATAAAATGTACAGTATGTGGTTTGTATAGCAGACCCACGTTTGATGGAGATTAATACTACTGATGGAGATTTACCATGAATACCTTGCACTTGCTGTACATGCCACTTCTGGTACAATTAGACTATCAAAAATAATTTTTAACCTCCAGCAAGGGTGATTACACCTCCTAATGATCATTTTACATCCAGAATGTGCAGTACAATCACATGGCCATTTTT
This sequence comes from Nanorana parkeri, assembly GCF_000935625.1. Taxonomy (NCBI): domain Eukaryota; kingdom Metazoa; phylum Chordata; class Amphibia; order Anura; family Dicroglossidae; genus Nanorana; species Nanorana parkeri. Next base: position 788,981 of record NW_017306320.1, on the reverse strand, counting down.
ACATCTAGGATGAGCAACTACGGCATCATGTGACCATTTTTCCATGCAGGATGAGCAGATACACAATCAAATGATTATTTTACATCTAGGATGTGCAGTTAAACCATGAACTAATCATTTTTTTCATCTAGGATGTGCATTTACACTATCATATGATCATTTCTACACCTAGGAAGTGCTGTTACTCCATCACATGATCATTTTACTTCCAGCATTTGCAGTTACACCATAACATTATAATTTTACATCCAGGATGTACAGTTACACCATCAAGAGATCATGTTTTGATGTCCAGGATTTGCGGTTACACCATCAAATAATTTTATATCTAGGATATGCACGTATACCATCACATGATCATTTTCTTACAACCCGCAAGCCAACCCACTGGATAGTACATGTTGGACAAACTCTCAGTAGAAGTACATGCCTGTCACAGGGTTCCTTAATTTAATGAGCAAAGAACAATAGAAATTGCTTGGCAGTATTTCAACCCAGCAGATCAATGTCCCAATGGTCAGTGGTAGTTCAGTCAACAATGCTAAAAACAAACCAATCATTTTCCACATTCATGTTTAGACATAACACTAGGCAAATATGTAAAACACCTAAAAGTTTATTTATGAATTCCTTGAAAAGACATTAAGTTATTTGTATCTTTCTGTCAGATAGCATCACAAATTGAAATTGTGTATTTAGTCTGTGACAACCTCTTCAAAGCGCTCTGTTACGGTAGTAATCAACAGAATTCTTGGAAGCATAAGTATAGGAGGTGAAAATATTGTACTTAGGTCTTCTACTATAGAAGGGCTTATTGTGCTTCTCTACCTTCTCTAGTTTTGAATATAACAATAACATTTGCCTGGTAATATGGCAGATGTAGAGGGCTAGTCTTTAGTTAGTTGTGACAAGCTGTTATCTTCTAGCTATTTTGAACATCATTGTAAGTGACACCAACCTCTTCCACAGCCTAATATATAAATGGTGTGGGAAGTAACAGCAGCGAAGGAACTTTAATTAAAAGAGCTTACTTAGCATAGAAGGTAGGATTTAAAGGCACACTCTAGTCAAAAATAAAGCCTAACTTAGGGCTCACCGCCCACTCCCTTATTGAAGCACTCACAACACCCTGGGGGGGTCGTATTGTGGAACCTGGCCTTGGGGCGGCAGGTGGAGTAAATCTGGCCCTGAACACCCTTTAAAATAATCTGTACACCTACCTTTTTTCTAGGTGTCTTCAGTCTATTGACATCACAGGTTCTCTTTACTCTTTCTTCTCCAGCGATGAGCAGCTCCTAAATGCTGCAGAGAGGCTTCAGGAAGTACAGGTTTTACCTGTGAGGTGCTGTCTGGATTCTGGTGGCAGTGAATCGTCATAAAGGTCAGATTAAGGTGAATTGTGTAAACTATTGGATTTTAGCAGATCTACCATTTTTGCTGGATGGCAATAGCAGCTCACTCACGTTTCACTTGTTGCCTGGATTTGCTCTTAGCTTAAAAATAACCAAACATGAATTATTTAAAGTGACAGTGAACTCAGGAGTTAAATCTTAAAAATGCATTCAAGTACCCTAACTATTAACAATAATGTATCTTATTTGTGTATCACTCGGCTGTAGATCCTCATATCATCTCTGAATTGGTGCCGACACTGTCCTTCCTTCTGGAGGGTGGCTACTTTTGTTCCTCATGGTCCCTGTGTGTTGTAAAGTAGCCACCGCTCCAAGCTCACTTCCATGATGGACTACAATCTCATGTTTAATTTACTAATTTATATTGAAGTTATAGTCCATCACGGGAATGAGCTTGGAATGGTGGCTACTTTACAACACACACAGGGACCATGGAGAACCAAAGTAGCCCCCCTCCAGAAGGAAGGACAGTGCCAGCACCAATTCAAAGAAGATTTGAGGATCTACAGCTGAGTGATGCACAAATAAAATCAATTTTTGTTAATAGTTACGGTACTTGAATGCATTTTTAAGATTTAATTCCTGAGTTTAGTGTACCTTTAAAAAGGCATTGCCGCCTTCACATACCAGCCTAATCGACAAAAGTTTTATATGACAAACATTTGGAATCTCAAGCTTTACCCAATATTATTGCAAAAGCTCCAGATTATAATAAGAACTATCAAACCAAACCTGGGTTAGTTTGTTGATCATCCCTGATCACACAACGCCGCAGTCCCTGCAAGTCAATGGCTCCGTGAAACCCCTGATGGAGCAGACCATGGTTTGCATTTGGCAGAATTGCTGTTTTGCAGAGTCGGCGAGAAAAAGACAGTCCTCCAGTGCGATTTGTTGACTCTTTCCTTTTCTCTGAAAGAAGCGCTGACAAATTACAAGAACATTTATGTGTAAATTGCCCTACTGTTCTGTGCTGACGGCAAAGCCACATAATGAAAGCCAGGGAATAATTTTTATTTGATTTTAATGGGGACACCTAAAGCTGTATAGAATCGGAGAGCTGCAGTAATTCTCCTATCTCTGAGTGCATGCACTTATGAGCGTAGACTTATGAATATTGCCCCTATCTTTAATTAGCCTGCCTTACTCTGCGCTAATCCTGCTTCTAAAGCACCTACACATCTGAGCATTAATCTTTATTTTCAGATTCAATTTTCCAGGGAATCTTACAGGCACAATTTACTTGCCCAATCAAGCTTACAATCTAATTTTTGTGAACTGGGATGCAGGCAAACAAGCTGCTTGTAATAGCCCGTCATTCTGACTGCTGTCTGTTCTTTCCGTTAGCACCTCTGAATCAATATAGATGGTTTACATAAAGGCTTTTCTGCCTATTAAAGCGGAATTCCAGGCAGACAGCTACAAATGCAGTTGAACACACACATATGCGAGGTGTCTGATCTGCCAAAGGATTTGTAATTCTGTTCAGCAGCTTTTGTGATTTACATACCTCTGCCAGGAGAGCCACACCACCTTTCCTGTTAGAGTTGAAGTAGAGATAACCTCTCTCAAAATAATACTGTATTTGTAGAGAATTGTAAGTAAAATATGATTGCATTATTTTTTGGAGTACAGTTTTCCCCATTGTTATTGTTTTCACTCCGTGTACTGTGCTCATCCTCTGAACTTTTTTTACAAGCTTCTGGGAATGTCTGCAGGCTCCAGCTGCAGCTGAACATTCTTGCTTAACCGTAGTATCTATGGCGTGGTGCATTGGAAAGGCTGGTTGTAGACCAACCCAGGCATGGGCAGGAAGGTGTGACAACATTGCAGCTGAATTGAGTAAACGTTGTCACCCTTAAGGTGCCCATACACTGGCCGAATTCTGGCCAGTTTTTAATGTACCTGCCAAAATCCGCTGTGGGGCTGTCGGCTCCCTTTCAGCCAGCATTTGAAGGAGCAGCTGATCGAAGGAGTCTGCTGGAAAATATTTGCACGATCAGAGCCGGCAGCCAATGAGCTGCCTGCTCTGATCAGGTATTCTCACAGGTGCCGCCTGTGCAAACAGCGGCAATTCATCGATCGACATGCTGTTTGTGTTGATGGAGGAATCGTATCAATTTTTTTTGTTCATCACACGGGTTGAACTAAAAGAATCGATAGGTGTATGGCCAGCCTAAGACAGGAAGCGTATGTGGATATATGTACCTTGCTGGTATGATGGCTGAAATGATTCAATTAAATGCAGGGTATATATTAAAAGAGGATTAAAATGTTTGGTTTTATAGGAACATCTGTAATAACATTTTTGGTTTTAGTGTTTAGTTTTAGATACATTTTCTGGAATGTGATGGTGTCACATCCCCACCTGCAGCCTTTTAACTGGACAATGAAGGAACAGCAACATACTCTATTTACTGGGTTTTCACCTCCATCTGCATGTCCCTGTCGGCACATGTGCATTGAAACAGAGCCTGATAGGTTGATGCCGCTGCTGCTCTACGTCATGCTGCTTAGCAAGCTATTACAAAAGGCTGATATCAAGACATATGTATTATATTCAAAATACATTTAAAGATACAGTTCCAATAGGTAAGCAGGCTTTTGTTTTTACATTCAAATTCCTAGATTCTAATATTTTTTTTACTATTCTAAAGCCCTGCTAACGTGTTCTTAGATCCCCTGAAACAGGATGGCTTTTTTTATCAAATACAGCCACAAATAGAAACAAGTCTGGACAATCAGTTTTGGAATGGTGCTCACTTCCTTTTTTCCTCTACTACATTTGCACCATGAACCATGCTGAGGCTCTGGTACTATAAGTGAGCACCCTATTCACATAACAGTGGTTCACCCAACGAACACCCCAACAACATCAAGGAAGCCGGCCCTTCTCAATCCCACTATAGTCTCTTTTATTAGTTAGGTTTACTATATACCAAACTGAATCTGTTACATAGATTGGGTTGAGCCAGACTGTCATGCACCAGGGCTAGGAACCTGAGATGACAAGGATAGCTTGTCTTACAGCTCCAGTCCAAGTACCCCTGAGTAGGGAGACAGAGAATGCAAGGGCAAGAGAATGCCACAAGCCCTGGTTGGTGGCAAAGAAACTTGCGAGCATAGTAGCCAAATGGTGCTCATGAGAAGATGTGGACCACTGGTGACAGGGGTCAGAATACCTTCCAAAGTCACTGGGCAGAGACAGAGTCAGGAACAGACAGAGCCAGTGACTTGGGGAAGCAGTGTGGTGCTAGGGGGCAGGCCCAAATTGTGGTCAGGGAAACATGCCAAGGTCAGTACTGGAACAGAAGAGCAGAAAAGCTGATGGTCAGGCTAGGTTCAGACTTAAGCGACACCCAGGACGCATGTCCCGGGAGCGTGCGATTGTGTGCTAGTGCACACAGCGGTTGCCGCGCGGCCCCATTGATTTCAATGGGGTGACATCCATGCGGCAATCACTAAAAAAAGGTACAAGTGTGCAATTGCACGGGAGGATCGTGTTCAATTGCACGGGAGGAATTGTGGTGGGAATCGACAAGATCCGCCCGGATTTGAAAATAAAGGCACCTCCAGCACGATCGGCTATGGTGGGCAGCTCCGTGGATTGCCACATTGTTTTTTTCACGATTGCCGCGTGGTCAGTAGTCGCCTAGATGTGAACCTAGCCTCAAGGAGCAAGCCATATCAGTAACAGGAGTCAGGTGTCAGGATTGAAGTAACAGGAGTACTGCTGAAGACCTTCCAGAACTGAGGCCTGGCACCAGCTTGTTGCCGCTGCGAGCAGTGAGCATGCACACATGCCCAACCACATGCCAGGAGATGCACACACGGATGCGTAGCCATGCACATTTCTATACACAGAACTGAGCTCAGGCACATATGCATGTGCAGGTGGGTTATTCTGTTGACATTTCATTTTTTTCATGTCTAGTCTGTTCTAACCCCTACATGACAAAAATATCACAAAAGCTGGTTGAGTTGACTGTGTTCCTTGCACATTCAAGGCTATATATGGCTAGCCATAGTCCACCATTACCTGTTTATTCTCCTGCTTATATCAGAATGTCTCATTTCTTGCATCCTTGTGGCTTGACATTAATGTGAAATACTTCTGGGTATGAGCCGGATCCCAGTATTTTTGAATGTCACAATCTTTTGGCCTCTGATATTTACTGAGCTTCTAAGCTGGGAACAAATCTTTGTAAAGTATAAAAGCGACAAGTCATTTCTCAATTTCACTTCTTCAATTATGTTTATTTTCTATTATTACCTGTTTTCACGATTATATTCTTTAAAACTCGGCCCTGATGTACTTTATTATTTTGCTCTCAGTCCTGTAAAAATATGTTATATTTGAACAAAGAAAGTACTGCCGAATTGAGTTGAGTTTGCTAAAATGGTACAGTATTAATATTTAATTGGTAATAAAATGATTTTAATAGCTATTAATTAAATATGCTTTACTGAAATACAATTTAATAATACAAAAGCCTTAATAAAACTAAAGTAGGACATATTCCCGAGGTGTTTTTTTATTTTGTGAAATAAATGAAACAGGGCTATAATCATGTTTTAATGCAACACATTTTATATTTCACAAACTTATAACTTCTTCTCAGCACTGTCTTACAAGGCACCTGGGTGTTTGTTTAAACACTTTTCTTTCCATAGAGTTTCATGAACTCATTTGGCCTCATCAGTGTTTACAAGGAAGCATTGTATTAGTTCATGCTGCTGATAGCAACCAATCAAACTCTTCCTTTCTTTCTACTAGCATAGAATAGGACAATTAAAAGAATAATCTGATGAGTTACAATGGACAATGCAGGCTATGTGAGACAATTCTCTCAGACACATTGATAAGAGTGCCTCAATGAGATATGCTGCTGTTCTGTATACTGTTATATTGCATACCAGCCATTGAACAGGGGAATGGGAACTCATGTTGACTTAGAAGCTATATGGAGAGAACATATTCAAACAACTGACATCTATTTTTAAGAAAACATGAACTCTGAAAGGTGTGCCCAAGAAAAGGCAGGTAGAGGGTATAGGGCTAGTCACTCATATTGACTGTGGTCTCCCTGCAGCTGATCTTTTCACCATTACTAATTTATTGTTCTGTGCCATAACTCTTTGTAGAAGCAGCCATCTTGGTAGAGGCAGGGGTTTGCTTCCTCGTGTCAGAGCCTCCAGCAAGTAGACTCCTGTGTTTAGCAGTCAGCGGCACCAGTGCCTCAGATCTCATACTACAGATATAGAGCTATGAATCTGTATGCACAGGAGTACCCGGGCACACTCGCATACCAGAAAGCACTTTGCAATGAAGCAGGAGACATTCAAGAGAAATGCCAACTGCTTAGGCACATTCAACATTTCTAGATGTCACCTATGACAGCAAATCTTTACATATCGAGTTCAGGTCCACTCCAAGAACACACATTATTAATTAAATATAAACTTGGTTCAAAGATAATAGGGTTCTTGGAAGGAGGATAAATAAAACATTTTAAATGTCTGGTATTGACTATGGTGTCTGCCACCTGATCATGACATATGATCACAAGTTGTTGTCCAAGATGGATGAACAGTTATGTTTAGTAAATGGAGCAAATGTGCAATCACATTACGTGCAAGGGCTTTAAAATACAGACCGCTGCCCTCTCTTACCATGTAGAGGACTCTAATTTGAGTCTTGGGGATGGGATGTGAGTTGATGAACATTAGCCCTAGGGAAATCAATTGAGTTTCTACATAAAACAAAAGGAGCTAGAGATCATTAGTAAATGTAAAGCTGTAGGCAACATGGTCTTATGTACCACCTCCGCAATTACTCATGTCATTGATATTGAGCCAGGAGGTGAGACTGGCAGTGACCCTAACCAGACCTTGAAAATGAGTCCAAATATTTCTTAGATCTCACATGGACATAATATTGTATTACAGTGCTGCCATGGACATGCAGTATGATTGAGTATGCTAAGTAAGGTTTTTATTTTCTCTGCCCTGATTTTTGAGAGAGTGGAGATACAAATACATTAGAACCTGTGATAGGGTCCAATTGTACATATTACTGTGCATCACATCTGGCATAATCACCACTGTTGGTGAGATCTGATGATTTACAGCTGGCAAGTCATCATCTAATTCCCAGGAACCAGACCTCTACTTGCTGTTGTACTACAGCTATTTTTTACCCAAAAGAATTTTAGAACCAGCTGCAGTCTAATAATAAAATAGAAACAATATTGTCCCTGTTTTTTATATTGTTACGTAAAAAGGAGAATTATATTTCTTTCTCTTCCATTATAGGAATTAGGGGCTACACTGAAGGCATCCAAACTCTGCATGGAAAAGCTCAAGAAAGTCACCTTAAGGACTTTTTTCTAAGGAAGGTCACTTGATTTGTCCAGGATACCACTGTAATTGAAACTTACATTAAGGGAAAAATCCACAATTTTGAGTTGTTACTGGTACAGAGGAAAATTTCCAATGGGGACACACATCTGAGATGACAAAAAACAAAACCTGGGGTTTTAGGCATTCCCTACCTTAGGATGTAGGTCAACCACAGGCATAGACCTCATTATTCAGTGCCCCTATTATATTTTAATAAGAAAATATAAAATACCAATTTTTAACATTGGGATTGGATACAATCTAAAGGACCTCTTCGCTACAAGGCTGTACACCATAATGCATGTTCTATTATTCATTGAGGCATGTCATGGGGACTAGGCTAGGCAGCCCATTCAAAGTGAATGGGCCGCAACACACCTCAAAGCACCAAAAAATAGTACCGGCTTCATTTTCTTAGTACACTGCAAAGAACAACATGCGTTGTGGTGCATTGCTATACATTAAGCAATGTTATTCTGTGTGTGTTTGATGTGACATTATAAGTCTCATGAATGAAAGTGACAACCCTTCAAACTATAGATTGGGCTGCTGCAGTCCCATGTGTGTCATATAACATTTAATTCACATGGACCCCTGTTGATGTGAAGCTCATCATGCTAAGCCCAATGCCTTTTGCCAGTGCAAAAAGCTGCGCCTCTTCTTTTTAGTACATGGGAGAAAACAATTATGAGCTGTCTTTCCTGCTATCAGGAGATAGATAAGACAGTTCACAAATGAATAAAGGCCTCCTTTACATGAGGTTCTAAGGTTCAGCTGTGAATTCAGGAAGCAAAAATCTGCGGAATTGCAGATATTGCAGGTGGTTCTGGACAGCTGCAGCCACTCAGCCTTTGCAAAACAATGACTGGCTGACAACGGCTGCAACTGTCTTCCCGTGTTCAGATGTAATGGCGCATAGAGAGATTACCAGTGGTTAGAGACAGATGATCGCCCCCAGACACCAGCTGCTTGCTGTCAGGGGTGATCATCTGTCTCTAACCTGAGGCATCCACTCCATGCGCATTTACATCCAAACGCAAGTGATCAGAACACAGGTCTGAAACCACCTGTGTTTCCTGTCACAAGAACCCACAGATTCATGTCACATGAATTTACACCTGGATTTTAGAGTCTTTTGTGAATGAGGTCTAATGATGTTACTTGTCCCATGCTGTAAAGACTAGGAATTGTGGTCCATCTGTTCAACTACCAATTCTATAACACTTCGATAATCCAAGTTATATGATTTCAGATGTGAATTAGGAATGAATGAATGTCCCTGGGCTTGGTTTACAGGGTGTTCATCTAACCCACCATAGAGTCTGAAAATTGCAAACTTAAATTTGAACCCATATTGAAGTCTGGGTGGGGGGGTGAATCTTGAAAATCAAGTCTGGTTATTTTGTAAAGTTAATAGGCAAAACAAATGCATAGGAAGCTGGACACTGTTATAGCCGAGTGAATGTTACTATTGCAAAAACAAAAAACAAGTTTCTTGGGTGACATAGGAAAACACCAATCCTTCAAATTACATGCTTGGGCGATGCCGTTAAACTGTTGGATTAGGCTGATTATGTAAGCCGTTTATTGGACCATACTGTAAGAAGGAAATATGTGGCAGTTTTTATTATAATATAAAAAATAAAGTATATTATTTCAGAGACAATTTCACAGGCTTTAAAATTGAATGCTTGACATGCATCTTCAACATGTGTCAACTAAACCCCCCAGCTGTTGACTCTGAAAGGTGTACTGAGCCAAACTGCTCAGTATTAGTGTCTGTGCTCATCAGGTAATGACCTGCATCACAATAACTTGAGCTAAAAAATCAGAGGGTTTAATGTCACTTTAAGGATGTTCAGATACCAAGTACCGTACTCGGTAGAAGTACATGTACAGTTACTTTTCCAGCTCCAAGACTAGAGAAAAATTCAAAAGTTAGGGGAGGCAGCTGTCATTTTAAGGGGGATACAGAACTCCTGTGATTTGTGCATTCCTGTTTTAATGTATGATTTTTTTTTATACATATATATAAGGTATGCATGGATACCATTTTTTCAAGTACAAGTACTGATACTTGTCCAAGTACTCACAGATACAAGTACTGACGCATTTTTGTTTAGTGTCATGTGACAGTTTTTCTAAAACAATACAGACTAATGATTTCGGGACAGTGGTGGAGCGCCAGAGCCAGGTCCCAGCTGCAACCGCTGCAACCCTGGTAGTTCTCGTAAAAAAGCCAAGTATCGGCATTAGTACCTGAACTCGTATCTGAACATCCCTACATTGTATTTAACATTTAGGCCATTCATTCTTTTGATTTGCTGCAGTCACTTTGACACTGCATTGACAGTGCCGGCCAAAAGGACTGAGCCAAACATTTGATAGATGCTTATGTGAACATATACAGTATGTCAACCCAAAATCTGCTTTTCAGTATGTTTGACATCATTCCTCAGTGAATACAGTTTTCTAAAGCAAATACTTTATTGTGAATCTGTTGCAAAGTTTATAAACCATGAAAACCCTGTCAATAAAAGCACTTTCTATTGCATTGACAACATTAAGCTGCTGCTTCACAATTAGCAGCACTGTTATCTGCCTGCCATATGCTCCTTTGGTTGGTAGCTGGGCTATCAGGTCTGCAGCCCAAGTACTCACTTAGGCCTCGTTCACACCATCCTCAGTGCATTTCAGCCCAATTGTGGCCGGAAACACACTGGATCGCATTGCGGCCGGCTCAGTGTGTTGTGGGGCAGGAGGGGGCGTGGTGGTCCATTGAAGTGAATGACACCTTAGCCACGCCCTCCGGCTGCAATGCGATCGGCCGCACGGGAACGCAAGGCACATCAATGTCTGCCGTCCGGTCCGAGAAAATAGTGCTTGAAACATTTTTTTGGACCGGACCCCAGGCATTGATGGGCCTTGCGTTCCCGTGTGGCCAATTGCATTGCGGCCGGAGGGCGCGGTTCCGGTGCCATTCACATGCATCAAGGATGGTGCGAATGAGGCCTGAAGGAGCACACACAGCAGGCACTAATAATTGAGAGAAATTGGCATAGCATTGCCAATGTGCTAAAAAAATTGTATACATTAAGACATAATGACACATATTCTATGGATAGAATATAAGGGGTCTATTCACAAAGCAGCCAAAGGATCTAGCCGTAGCTTCAGCCGATCCTTCGGCTAGCTTCAGCCCCCGGACCCCTTCGGTTCAGTAGAACCAAAGGGCTGCTATTAAGCCGGGCGGCTCAGTCGAGCCGAAGGCATATGCTTCGGCTCGACTGAGCCGAGGCGAAAGGCCGACAGTCTGCTTCTGACAGCTGGGCGGAGCCAGCCGTGATCTTACGGCTGGCTCTGGCCACTTGCAGAGTGATCAGCGTCTCTGGTTACCAGCTAACCAGGGACACTGATCTCCAGAAATGCCTAACTCTCCCGGGCGCTCCGGAAGTCTCCCGCTCCCGGCCGCCCAGGAGAGAAACACTGCTTTTTCTTTTTTTTTTATTCTGACACGGAGCCGTTGGCTGGCGGCAGAATAAAAAAAAATTCACCACAGGAATGAATTGCTAGATTCCTATTGGCTATTTCAATTTGCAATAGTCAATAGCAAACCAGCTATTGCACCCGCCCACTGCTGCTGTCAATCAGCAGAGGGGACATGCGTTCTCCATCAGGTCCCCTCTAGTGATTGACAACAGCAGCGAGTAGCTTGCCGGAGGTTCTAAAGTCACTTCGCTTCAGGTCGGTCGTTCACTCGGCTGCCTAAGGCAGCTTAGTGAATAGACCCCTAAGTTTACATACACTTAAAGATGAAAGATGTTAAGTGTAAAAGTAATTGCTAAATTTCCTACAATAGACATATTTCTAGGAATGCATTTAAGATTCAAATCGGGGGCTTTGCTACTTGTGTTATCCAGCAGATCAGATTGTATCAGGAGGTCACACAATTTGTTTTCTGTAAACAGGTATCATTAGCACAGTGGCCTAATGTTCCTTGAAAATGACTGGGTGAAATGTACACATATTTTTCCCTGTATCAGATGCATTATTAAATATATATATATATTATGGCTCGACAGCTGCGAGCAAAACAAGTACCAGATTTACACAAACATGCGAAGAAAGACCTGAATAAATGATCCTTGTGAATAACATCTGCAAGCAGAAATAATTCATCACTTCCCTGCTGCAGAAGCAAACTTCTACCAGCCTATTATTCCCTAAGCAAAATTCTACTTGCTTTCATTGTTAAGTATCTGGAATTTAATTAGCTTGGGTGTAATTATTTCAGTGTGCTTGTGGCCAGTTCACTAGCTAGTAAGCTAGCTAGTAAGTTCAGGTTATCTAGGGCGGGATTTTCATTGTTGGGGGTTGTAAACACAAAAAAGGAACCCTTGTCTACTAGGGTCACCTGTTTTACTGAACATTTTCCTATTTTATTGGTCCTTACTCAACTTAGCATATTGGTACTCTGGGAAGGAGTTTATATGAGTGATCTGTATCTCTGAAGAAGTGGTAAATAACGGTTCAGAAAAAGCCCATCTCTTTGACTCAGCCACCTTCAAACACAGACTGCTGTTCCAATTGATAAGACTGGTGTTGCATAGGTTATCCCAAATTCAACTGTTGCAGCATTTTTTAGTTAGAGGCATTCAATATTAGAAAGAATGTGAACTTAATGTGCACAATGCTTTCTCTGTGCTAGGGTTCTCTATAGGTGATCCACAACAAAACTGGGGTTACTGTTGTGTTCAAATGCTACAACAGTCTGAAGCTGACAGCTTTTTCTCCATTCAGACCAAATTAGTACCGATTATGTCATCAGCTAGACTGGATAGAGTCCTAACAAACTAAATTTAAGTAGGGCAAGGTGGCTACACGGACATCTCCTTCTCAAAGTATTACTAGTTCCCTGGCTGGCGTGCTGGTTTTTCAATACCATCCGGGTCATGTCTCCAAACAAGTATGCAGATTAGGAGTGCAGACTTCACATTGGCTTTCCTGATCTATATACTTCTTCTGAGTACTTATTTTGCTAAAGCACTGTATATCAAACAACTGGCATGGGTTTTCCTTAGTATATTTTTTTTAACATTTTTTAATCTTTTTTTGTACCTTGGTGCTGCTGCTCTCTTCCAGCTCCTTCCTGCATGCATTTGATCCAGCATCGGCTGCATAACATTGCTCTGGATAGACTTCCTGATAGTGACAACAGTGTACCATGCCTGTGCAATGTGTGCTGGCACAACTGCTTGTAATCACCACCAGGGTGCATATGAGAAGGTAAAATGCTGGAGCACAATTGGGAGACTGTTATCACCCCATAACAGGAATCGGGGTTTGGATTTTCTGCTACTATTGATTCCAGTTGAATTCTGCTGGTTCAAGGTCCACAGGCTGGGTGGATTTTATGTTCAGATTCGTTTGGGAGGTTTTTTAATCCATAAAGCACTGCATGGCCTTTGAACTATGGTAAGCAGG
>NW_017306320.1:744226-775636 GCF_000935625.1 Nanorana parkeri | reverse complement strand
GTTAAACTGCCTTTAAGGCATCTGCCAAGCATATTGCGGTATATAAAAGATTTGTATATATTTACAAACTTGCTCTTGAAGCCACATGAAAGACTCTCTCCCTACTGAATGGTATTCTTTTCTTTTGTTTGCCCAACTTCCTGTTGCTTTTTTTTGCTATAGTTTTCCTAGTTTAGCCCAAATGTGACCGGAATTAGCAACAAGATTTGTCCCACATAGGCTTTTATGTAGTGCACCTATAAGTCCGGGTTCACCGAACTTTGATCAAGATTCACTGAACTCTAGGCGAATCGAACCCAAGCAGATTCACCCATCACTAATTATTTTAATATAAGCTGAATATTTAAAAAAAAAAAACAACTTTTGAAATTAATTTAACTTGCTAAAACTTCTGAGATTTTAGTGACTGGATTTAAATCTACTTTAAAGTATTTGAAGTTTTGCTAATGACTGTGACTGTGCTGGATAGAATTTATTTCAATAACCTCAGAGTTTACTAACTATATCCAGAACAAAGTGACATCATCACCAATTCCTGCTCTTGAAAGCATACTTTGCTTTATTCAGTATTGGCTATAGCCTGAGAAAAGTCTCAAGAGCCCAAATCTTACTTTCTATGCTTCTAAATATCTCTCCTTTAGATTAAGGATACAAATCATTTTAAAGTCCAAACAAGAACATTTGCATACTATATTAGACTGGGTCTCCTGATTAATGCGTAATATATAAATATACTCTGAAGGTGTAGTGATAAGGGGAAAGTTATACCTGGAATATGCAAAGTCTTAGTAATAAGAGGAATAGCTACTATACTGTATGTGCTTGGTAAAATAGCTCTATGCAAAAGTGATTTTAGTAGTGTGTATTCCAGAAGGCCATGTAGTTGGTGCTTAATAAGCACTCTTTTTAAAGTGGTTTTATTTACAAATGTTCAGTGGTGAATAAGAATATTTTTAATAAGCATGAAAGACAGCAAAAAGGAGAATGTTTTATAATGGTACTGATGGCATAGATGAAACATTATATTTTACAATTTTCTTACTGATTTAAATATTGGATAGCACCATGGTAATTCCTTTTGTATAATACCCACATGTGGATGTGCCCATACTGGCGGCTTGTATGTATATCTACTTAGACAACAACAGGGCACTGTATATGACTGCAAAGTACTAAACAGCCAAGTTAGTAAATTCTACTGTGTCTTTTAAATATGTATTTTCTAAGGTACATTACCATCTGGGATGTGGCCTGGCACTGATGTTCAGCATTGGAGACCCATGTAACTTACCGTGCTCAGATCAGGAAAGTGCTCTGTGGTTACATCATATGTAGGGTAAGTGAATGCTGGATGGCATGCTATGAAAGGTGGGAATGACATGATAAATTTGGATGGACTGTGTTGGAACACTGACTTGTTGTGACACATTACCTTTTTCATTCATTTTCTCTGTTAATTATTTGCACTTATTCCATAACACAGGGCACAGAATTATGGTCATGTAAAAAAGAAAAAGCCTAAGGCCCCATTCATACCTGCAAAAGGGGCCGATTTGGTAAATCTTTTGAATTGCTCGTTGAGACTCATGCAAATAACTTCATGCAGCCATTTGCAGCCATTCACAAGTAATTGGTTGCCTGTGGATGATTGTTTCTGGACACAAACAGCTTTGGTCTTCAGGTCATCACGATTGTCTGCAAATTGCAGCTGTTTGCATGAGTCTAATGGAGCAATTCCTGTCTGCCAGGCCTATCACAAGATTATTTCTGTATTCAGCTCAGTGTTTGCTAGAGGGTACCGTGCAAGCATTGCAACCAATATGAGCATGTTTCCACTGAGTAATAGAACAATAACAAGTACTTTCTAAAGCTGTTAGCCCAGTCAGGAAAAAGAATGTGTTAAGGCACAGTAGCATGCAATTCAAAAGGGATGGAACACTCTCTTTAGGTGTTAGTAAGCAATCTGTACATTTACAGTACATGAGAAAAATGTCTCTTTTAATGGTTAAAAATGAATCATTTAAATGCATATAGGGAAAAACCCTATGCTCTGGACTTTTATCCACCAGGTCAACTCACTTTTAAACTGTACCTTGCTGTTGGTAATCCAATGATCTGGGAATTTCTTCTCTATCGCTTCTCTAATTTGTATGTGTGCCGCATATTCCAAAACTTACCACTGTCCTGTTATTTCACCTGCTTGGTATTTCAATGGGCAGGACAGAAAAAATTGCCAGTACCATTAAAACTGAATTTGCAGCCTATTAAGAATAGGGGTGCACCAAAATGAAATTTTTAGACCGAAATCGAAATTTAAAAAATGGTCAGGCCGAAAATCGAAACTGACTTCTTTCCCCCAACCTTTTAAAAAAATTACATTATTTATTTATTTATTTTTAAAACTTTACTGTAGGGGGCTTTGGGGAAATATCATGGGTCCAAACAAAACCCTGATATTTCCCTTTTAAAATAGAAAAAGAGACTGAGGATGCAGAGTCCTAAATCTCTTTTTTCTGCAACCCCTGTTATGAATGAACAGTGCTCCTGTCCATTCAAAAATTGTAGAGATAGTGTCAGTTTCTATGTCCACAATATTGAATGAACAGGAAGTGATGTAGACAACCAGGGACACAGTACACATTCTATGTCCTCAGTTATTTATAAATACTCAGCATTCAGAACTGATCGTTCTTGTATCCCACTCTCCATCCTAACTTGCCTGTCACAGGAGGCCAAGCGGGGTGGTGTGGAAGGAGAGCTTAGCCTCTTGTGACAGCTGACAGCTCTCTCCTCCCCACACTGTGTCCCCTTAGATACCCGTTGCCACCACAGGCAGGGGAGAGCAGTGGGGATCAAAGGGGACACAGAACGGTGCCCAAAGGGGAGGAGAGAAGCTAGGAATGCACTGAATTTTTGTCCGCAATTTTGTCCATTGTGGTACTGTCGGCATTTTGCTCATAGTACCGTTTTCAGCCAAAATATTTCAGGGGCCGAAAATCCGGTGCATTCCTAATTGAAATCCAGAAAAATTACAGACTTTGGACCAAAGGTGACCAGGACCTGGTGTAAATACAGTAGCTCACATTACCACGCTTAATTTACTGGAAAAGTAATCTTGCTGCCTGTTCCACACTTCTGATCAGCACAGTGCCAGCTTAGAGAATAAGGAAGTCTTCTATCCCCATTTTCCTTATTGGCTCCCCACTTCTGGTCATGTGACCAGAAACTAGGCCCATCATGGCTGGTATTCTATGCTATCAAAGGTTATCTGGCTCTGTTTGGTATGACAGAGTGGAAGCCACATTATCACCTTGTTTATCTCCTGGGTCCACAGTGCTGTAGAGAATTTTGTGCTTCATCCCATCTCTTGAAATTTTAACTCCATCCAGTTGCAAATACCTGGGGCAACATTGCAAGATCACTAAGTTATTGTGTCTGCTTAAATAGTTTAGAAGGTAGGTAAACCACAAAAAACCTTGCATTCTTAACATCCGGAACCCGTAGTTGATCCAGAGGAAAGGAAAAATAAAATATAGTATGGTCCACTTGTTTAGTGTAAAATATAAAAACAAATCCCCAAAGACAATTGCATGGTTTTCTCAATCAACAATCTACTAATTTTTTTATGTACTTCAGGTAAAACAAAAACACCCCATCCACCCGCATCTCTCCCTCCCATCCACCATTAAAAAAGCCCCCAACGCTATTTGATTATTAATCTTACTCCAATACCATGTATCTCTTGCCATTGTCTCTTTTGTTTGTGGTGATCCAGCTCCTGGCATGCCTCTACCACCAGACAGCCAATAGTAAATGTCCACATCACCAGCAGCATCCTGGATACTTGAAGAAAGACCCCAAAGAATTGAGACTCAAAGTATCAGAGAACAGATTAAAGTGACTTAAGTGAGGCATCTGGGGTATTTAGATGAGGAATTGTAAAACAATTGATGAATGAATTAGCTACAGGGATTGGAGGTATTTGAGCGGGGAGAGATACTTGGTCAAGGACCAGCTTTAATATTTTGTGTTTTTGGAAATATATCCAGTCTTTTTTAAGCAATCTACTGAATCTTTTAGAATCAAGACTATTTTCCTTTTTTATAACTCTATTGGTGCTTATAGGAGTGCAATATCTCATACCAACTCTTAAATTACATATTTTTCCTATTTGACTACAATTCTAAATTAAACTCTGGTTACAATGTTCGCCCCCACGCAATTTTCACTCGCCAAATGCGAGCGGGCGAGTGGAAATTTTGAGCCCTGGGTTATAGCATCTGGCACTGTGCATTGTCTTCTTAAATACACATATGTATTTGTGCTGCGCAAACTGTTGGCGCTATATAAATCCTATGTAATAATAATATGTATGTACAGTATATTCCCTATTTCACATGCGCCTGTATTACAAGTTAATTGATTTGCAAATGTTCTTTTACGGACATACCCCAATGACCATACCCATCATCAATTCCGCATTTATTCCCTTGACTATAATTCTACCGCAAACTACCCAGTGTGCATACATGATATAGTATTACACACTGGAGCTGTAATTATTTTTAATGTTTATTTACTCTGCTTCAAGTAGACGCTGGCCACTTGTGTCTCATTCTAAGAACGGTGAAGCCACAGCTCATCGACCGTCTGTTTACCATGTTGAACTATTTCATATAATTAATGTTCCATTTTTCTAAAAAACAAGCTGCAAATACCCATATTTAGCACCAGGCACACGTTTTTGTTGTTGGCTCAATTAGGTCCCTGAGAGGCTGTATTTCCAGAGACCTGAAAACATGTACAAACATGTTCAACCTCTGGACAAGGAGCATTCAGTTCACAAGGTTATGCACTTATTAGTGGAACCTCATACAGCAGCACAAGTACCTTACAACACGATTCCATCTTTAAAGAAATATGTAAACAAAATATTTTCTTTCGTTCCCAGTGGCAATGTTGTCTGGATCGCTAAACATAATTTTTATTTGCAGGCTGACTTTATGCCTAACACCAACTTTATTACCCCCCCACCCTTTCCAAATCCCATGCTGCACCTACATTTTAATAAAATAAAGTATGCATACCCAAGGCCAATATTCAGGCAAAATGTAACCTATTTAGTTCAGTCTTATCTTACCTTGTAAAGTAGGTTTTACTCATCGAAGTCTACTGTCGGGGGTCCCTAACTGGTAAGTTTCCAGGTGCTGGTGACTAATAGTCAGTCACTTCAGATATACCCATGCCAGCCAGTCCTGATGACCCCCTAGTGTTGATATTGCCCCTGTAAATTGTCTTCTGAATCCTGAGAGGACCCTGTCACTGGACAGCCACCTGTGTGACGGAGAGACATCCTGAAAAAAGACCCAACCTCCTCTAAACAGAACAGAGAAGACTTGGCTGGAATGACACATGACTGTGAACCTACATATACATAAAACTGTGATTTAGGTGTTTTTTTATGCCAGTTAGTTACGTGGGGAAGGGGGGGCCAAATGGGGAGCCCAGGGATCAGCTAAAAAGGGAGTGTCAACCCTAACAATGTTATTTGCTCTCTTTTGTTATGTTCACTATACCATTGAAAGTGTATTTTTTATATCTGTTCAATAAGTGTAAAAAAATACTTTTGGGCAGATCAACAGGGATTTTTGTTGTACTTACAGGGTTTTTAAAGGGATAGAACATGGGAAATGTGCGTGTAATGCAGAAAGGTGTTGTATATCTTATTTTGACCAGAGATACATTAATGTCAAGGGTTGTCTGGCCTGTCATATGACAGCTGGGGTCCTTCTTTTTCTCCTCCAGTGCTGCCCAGGGCAGTATATCAGTACTACATGATTACCAGCTCCCTTGCCTTTCGCTCAGAGCCTGTTGTAGTGCTCATTTTAGTGTCTAAGCCCCCAAGAAAATAAAACAAATAAGAACAGCACTTGAGTCAACCGAGCCATTTGGTTTTTCTTGCAAAAACCTCATTGAAATCTTTGACATTGTCTTTCTTTACTGCTTTGTTGGAGGAGAAAGAGAGAGACCTTTTGGAATGAAGCAGAGGACAGAACCCTGCCATGCCCCCAGTTGTGTGTTCTAGAAATAACAAAAAATGATTGGTTAAACTCACAAGTACCTTTTTTTTACCACTAATTTTCTTTATATAGTGGCTTTTGCAGTTATTTCAGCACTGAGTGATAAGTGTATGCATCAGACAAAAATGAGGAACAGAGGGATTTGGTTCCAAAACAGGGACAGTCCATGTAATGAGAGCAATCCTATTAGTTGTTTATTGCAGAACAAAATTCTAGATATATTCTCTTCTGCTGTAGAATACAAGAGCCAATAAAAGCACCAAAAAAAGGGTCACTTCTGATATTAGAAGGGCTGATATTATGCAAACTGGCAAACAGATTTTCAAACACAGTCATTGGGAAAAACCATCTTCTTTATTAAAGGTCTTTAAAAGACCATTTTAAAATGTGATCCAGAAGCCCAGGAAGGTTGTACTGTTTTGGAGCGTTGCACTCCTTTCTAGAGCGTATCCAGTAAATTGATGTTTCGAAACATTATAAATGTCTGAATAACATTTTAAAATTAACTTTTAAAGACCTATAATAAAGGAGACAATTTTACATAGAATTTTGCTGGTCTGAAGATCTACAGTATTTATAAGTGAAAATCAGTGTCATGGTGACTTGACCATGGCATTTCCAAAGAATTGTGGATCTTTTATGTAACTTAAATTTGTAATATGCAAATCTGCTCATTTACCATCAAAAGCAAAAGAGAAAAGGGAGTTAAGGCACCCAGCCAAGGATACATTTTTTTTAGCATCTTTCCCAAAATATCAAAAACAGCAGTCTATAAAGACTTATTGTGTTGAATGAATACAACCACAGTAATGATATATTGCTAAAAATATGTTCACATTGCATAAAATGTAGCCACAATAAAAACATTTATAGAATAGCACTAAAACTCATACACTATACATCTAAGGGGGTTATTCTCTAAAGAACTGAAGGATCCAGCCGTAGCTTCAGCTGATTCTTCGGCCGCCAGAGCCCTTTGGTTCAGTAGAACTAAAGGGCTGCTGTACGGTCTATTCACTATAGCCCCTAAAGCTCCTGAAGGTGGCCGTGTGGCTCAGCCGAGCCAAAGGCATATGCTTCGACTCGACTGAGCCGAAGTGTCAACCAAAGTGGGCAGAATGGCCTGCTGAAGGGCCGGCCGTTCTCCACGCAAATGACAGCTTGGCGGAGCCAGCCATAATCTCAAGGCTGGCTCTGCCCAGTAGTAATGACTGATCAATTGGTTTCTTTTTTTTTTAATTCTTTAAAATATCTTAATTTTTTGTATTTTCGTATTTATTTACATTTTTAAAATAATTTTTCAACTCTATTTTTTTTAAAATGTCACTTATTTTCTATTCTGCTCGGTACCTCGGAGGTACCAAGCAGAATAGCCGAGCCGAAGTCCTTCTGCACTTTGGCCCAGCCGAAAAAGTACGGCTGATTTCATGTACGGCTGAAATCAGCAGAACTGAATAGCCGAACGTTGCCTTCGGTAGCTTTGTGAATAACCCTATAAATGTTGCGTGGAACCTTATTACACTGCCCTAATTGTTAATCCAATTAGCTCAGATTCATATCATCATCCCTATTGCACCTTGCCACCTGATATTCTACATTTACCTGAATTGTGAGGTTTTTCTCCCCACAGGCTGCTGTTCTTTTTTGAATTCAGCATGACTGTGAGTGGCTCCATTCACACAGCTGCATCATCTATTTACAGATCCTTTCATTGAAATTGTGAATGGAGAAACTTCAAGTCTCATCAGCCACTGGGGCAGAGGGACTTGTAGTTCTCAAAGGAATACAAGTGCAGCACTTGTGGTCCATTCATGTAGTCCATCTGCAGGAGCAAGACCATTGCACCCATGATCCACTGATTGTGATTACAATGCTTTACTGGCTTTAAAAAAAAGAAAAATAATAACTGCATATTTTGTCTTTTATGAAGAAGTGTGCGTTTATTATTTGTTTTCCAAATAGTTTACTTTACCTTTAAGGCTTAGAAATCCATTGTTAAAATAATTTGAAAAATAAATCACTCTGTTGATCACCTATTTAAATGTAACAGGTACAGTATATATTATCATTTCACTGAGTAAGTAACTATACTTCCGCTAATATTTTTTTGCATTACTTTGTGATTGGTGTATTTTTCTTTGTGCACAGTTAAAAGCTAGAAATTCTGATTCACCCTGTAAAACATAGCTATTCAAGCAGATATTGCATTGAATTGGTCATCTAATACATAGTGAGGGGAATTTATCAAAACTGGAGCAAAACGAATCTGGAGCAATTGCCCATGGCAACCAATCAGCTTCTCTCTTCAGTTTGTTCAGCTAAGATTTGAAAATGCAAGAGAGAAGCTGATGGTTGCAGTGCACAGCTGCTCCAGATTTTGTCTGTTCCAGTTTTGATAAATTCCCCTCAGTGTGTTTTCTTATATAGATAATGTTAATATTAGAGCCATAAATAAGTTAATTTACAAATACTCTTGATAACACACTCTTATATCTTCCTCATTTAAAGGAAGATGAAAATACAACCAATGAATCCCAGATGTTGATGGTGAAACAGAGACACAGAGCAAATTTACATAACACACACCTCCATTTTTTATATAAATATTTTATTGTGCACCAAGGAGTAGAATACATTAAACAGCACATCATCGCATGTGCATTATTATAATATGTTTAATATTGTTTCTATTGGTTTTCAGGTGTTAACCAGGGAAAATTCATAAATATACACACACATACAGACATATGGCAAGAAGTTCCACATTATACACGCAGCAACAGTACACATTTAGTAGGTGAACAACAGTAAATTACTTTAAAAACATGGGCAGCACTGCCACTCTATATTTGTAAGCATAATTAAGACTTATAAATGAGTCAAACTCTGTAAGCGGAATTTATCAAAACTGGAGCAGACAAAATCTGGAGCAGTTGCCCAGGGCAACCAATCAGCATCTCTCTTCAGTTTGTTCAGAAGCTGATTTGTTGCATTGCACAGCTGCTCCCGATTTTGTCTGCTCCAGTTTTGATAAATTCCCCTCTTTGTGTTTTGTTATTGTTCCATATAATTGACAAATAGCACCTCGCGCCAAACCCTGTGTAGCTGCAAGCACTATAAGAAGTGTTACCCTCTGAATGTATCAAATTATAACAATTAATGTGCTGCGCTTCATCTAGAACAATAAATAAATAAACAAATCTCTATAATAAATATGTGCTAAACAATACATGCAATCAAAGTGTTCACAAATGCTCTTCTTGTAAATATCAATCCTAAATAAAATCCCTCTGGAAAGTTCAATCATTTGTTACGTGTTCAGATGTGCACAAATGTGGAATCACATGTATAAAGTGCTCACGATTTGTCCCAAGTGCACCACACTTTTTATCCTTCCACTGTGAAAGTTCTTTATACAAAGTCCATAAATCAACTCAAATTATCACCCAGGTGCTCCCCCTCTCAGTGGGCCGCTCACCTTATAAGTAGACCTAAGCAGGTCTAAAATCGCTTTATAGGATCTCCAATAGACCTTATTCAAAGGCCATCTCTCCACAATCGTTGCACATAAATTGACGTCAGCATGTCATCATGACCATATCCAATAAAATATAAAAACAGCCCATAGCGTAAAACCGCAAAATTAAAAAACTCCTTTATTTAAAAAACTACTCACATAAGGAAAGTTCACATAAAACTTCAAGTAAAATGTATGCCCGACAACTCTCTCTCCGCGTGACCGTATTCTCTGGGTGCAAAGACGGATCAAAGCTCCTGTTCCATATGTCAGATTAGAGTTCAAAGTGGAAGTAAAGTCAGTAAAATAACAAGTCAATAGGATGTAGGGGTTTTTGGGGCAGAAGAGACATGGAAAGTCTCTTCAGCCAAATAAATTCTCTCTCTCCCCCAGCAGTTTTTTATTTTCTATGTACACTGTGGGGAACATGAATGGTCAGGGTGCATGGGCTACATCATCAGTGGCCTCCCAATGGCATAGGGAGGAGTTCCAGGAACCTGAAAGTGGTGGCGGTAAAGATGGCGGTGGCAGTGGGCAGCGTTGGAGACTGAAAATTAATCCAACACCACTGAAGAAGGCCACAGTTAACGTAACGTAACTGTGCAAGTGTGCACAGGGAGTAATTTAGGCACATCTTTCCCATATGTGAGAACTCTTTCTCCCAGCTAGAAAGAAACTTCATTGCTTGTCAGGGTCAGGTATATTTGCCTGATGGAGATGTTAAATAATGTAGAGGATCTAGAGAGCAATACAGATTGTGTAAGAGAGCTAAAAATAACATCATTTGGGAATACTCCATCCATGCTGTTTGTTGGTTGCCACAAGTGGGTAGAATCTGCAATAAAGTGAGGACATTTTTTAAAATCCCTTTGGTGTCATGTGAAATTCTCCAAATATCCACCAAATGGTTTTGGAACAGGATTATGCTGTGTATTTGGGATCTGGAGATAACGCTTATACCCACTCAAGAGTCCATAGAAGCGTCCTGACACCCCTGCACGACCCAACAGTAGCCCAGAAGGAGTCCCCCTTAATGGAAACACCTCACATACATATAAAGGGCCTACTTCTACACCTAGCATGCACCACATTTAATTTTCTAGAAATTCTAAATTGTTTTCCCAACAGTGATATTGAACTTAATCATGTGCCACAACCACGCACACACAAAAATACTCTTAGTGGACTTTTCCTTCAACAAAATAGCACACTATTAGGTTAGTGGTTAGAAATTATTAGAAATTATGTTATGGAACATTGGGGCCTGGAGGAGATGTTTTTATAAGTAGTGCACAGAGAACATTCTAACCATAGGGAGACATTCCTATATAGCCAGCATCTTAGTTATTATTTTTTCAGCTAAGACTATCATTGAGGCTCTGAGATTTTTTTTCTCATAAGGGAAGTGATGAAATAACAGGAATTATTTCTTTAGGGAACATTGCAGCTCTGTTTTTGTTTTCTTATACAGAAAGGTTATTAATGCAATGATATTTTTTTTAAAGACTGAGCTTTGTGGCTATGAGGATACAGTCGAAAAAATAAGCATTTTAATAACAGTAATTATTCCTTAGGTGAAAGCACATTAGAGCTCCGCGGATATGTTCTCGTACAGACAAACTTTCTCTAATTGTAATGATTTTTTTTCTATGGGATAATAGCAGAGCTCTTTTAAGGTCCAACCCCATTTGGCCAACAATTTTTCTTTTTCATCTTTTAACCAATTTAATCATTTCATCTTTACATAATTCTCTTGATTTTTTTCCTTCTTTTTTAAAGCTTAGCAGTTGCCGCAGAAACACGTTTTGTTTTAAAAAAAATATTTTTCCTTTTAACCTTTTTTTTTCTTTCTCTCTACATTCCCATGGCCATGGACTTGTTGTATGCAGTGTATTTATAACTCAGTAGGGTATGAGCTTCTAGCTAGTCTCTAACAAAAGGCTGTACAGATTGCACGTCCTGTAGTATAAGCCTTAAATGTTTTGATTTTCATGTTCTGATCACAGTTTCACAGTTGCTTGAGGTTTCAGGCTAGTCGTTTGTCTTGGTGAGCCCCAGGGACCAAAAAATTAGACCGTCAGCTCTGGCTGAAGCTTGCAGTGGAGAGATTGTCTGCTCGACTCTATGAAACAGTATATAACAGAAAGGGAAAGAAGAGGAGTTGCCGCCTCCAACCAGTGTAATGATGTAACTTTTACAATGCAAGATTAAAAAAAATTAAAGCTAGTAGCTGGTTGGTTGCTATCAGAAATAGCTGATATGTTACAATTTGTCCAGCTGTTTTGTATGAGTCACGGTAATGTACAAACTAAAACTGCTTTTTTTCTGTAAGTAATATGTTTTCTGGCTCAGATTACTGCCCAGTTTTGGTGAGAAATAAATAATTACCTCCATGTGAGCTGTGTCAGAAAACTTTATTGCAGATTCATGTCTTTCTCTGTTCTTTCTCTTGTTGTGCCTTTTTTCATGTTGACTGGGAATGGGAGGGTCTGCTTTCATAATTAAGTGCTGTGCAAACTGCTGGCCTTATATAAATCCTGTATATTAATAAATAATAATTATTATCACAGTATGTTAATGAGAAAAGGAACACTGTCTTCATCCCGACTCATAGCCATGAAGCTGTAGAAAGCACAAAATGTTGAAAGAGGAAAAGCTGCAAGCTCCTGATGTATCAGGGCAAGATTACCACATTCACCAATATCTGTTAAGACATTAGCCACCAATGCAGAGATGGACCACAGACACTTCCTCTACACAATTAAATAGTCAACTGTTGAGACAAGTTGAAAATCAGAGTCTTTTAGCATGTAAACTGTGCCCTTGTGCCTTGAGGTTAAAGTGACCCTTTCAGGTCCTAAAGACTAGCAAAACTAACAATTAGTCTGACATGCAGGAACATTGGGGTATCTGCAAATACATGTGACAACCTTCAAATTAATCCATTTATTCTTGTGAAGTCCCTGGATTCCAGGACCAGGCAGCATACCAGCCTAAACATCTGTCCAAGCCAACACCAAGCACCAATCACTTACCTCCCCCCCATTCAACAGCCAAAAACTAGAACCTTAGAGGCCAATAGAAGGTCTGACATTTGACTGTTGAATGGTGGAGGTAGGCTTAGGTTTTGTAGGGATGGACTTAGAGCTGACTTGGACAGTAATCAAGGCCCTGTATACATTGTGTGATTAGAATCAAGGTACTCTAGAAGAGACACTGATCTGAAGATTATCAAATGTATACACAGAAACTACAACGTGCTTGCATTGTTAGTTTGGCCAATTTCTAGGAACTGACAGGTTCAATTTAAGTTAAATATTTTTATGTTCTTACTGAAGTATACTTTAAATACTGTAGTCATCCCATTTAATTACAAAATTACAACCGTGCAAAGGGGTCATAGATCTTGTTTTTGATTTCCCTGGCAGCTTTATAAATTATTTATTCCAAAGGGATTGAACATCAAATACTTTGGTTGTCAGGTATGTTTTTGCTTTTTTTTCAATTGTATGTTTTTCTCTATCATGATTTATTTAGAGTGTGGGGATTATGTTTCATAAACCATCCTGGAACTCGCTGCAGTGTCTCCTATCAATTTTATATAAGCAATGATAAGAATACTTTATAATACCAGAGAAAGTGTATTACCCGCTTTCTTATTAGAATCTGTGTTTTGCAGTGACTTTATGTTTAACATTTGGAAGGAGAAGGTTGTTACAACAATTATTACATTCAGAAGCACATTGATGCCATTAGGCGATAAGGTTGTTTTTTCTGTAAGAATTGTCCTCGTTGCAAAGCATTGCCATCTGTCATGTGTGACAGCCAGGTGTAGGAAGCTGCAGAAAGCTTTATATTTGTTCGGGTGCTAAAAGGCACTAGGATGTGATAGAAGCACAAAAATCAGCAGTAGTTTAAAGTCTTATACTAGCAGAAATGAAGATCGACCAAGTGATTTTATTATGTCAGATTTAAATGTGTTCCTCAAAAATTGCATATTCTTTAGGTTTACAATTCCCCAGACATAGTCATTTAGACTCCATTTTTCCAAGAATACATACCAGAAAAAGGCAGCTGTTCCCCTGGGGCATTTAAATGCCAGCGAGAAAGATGCGTTTGCCCGTTCTCTCAAAACGATAAATCACAAAAAAAGGTGCGCAAATATATGTAAGATAAAAAGGGAAAGCCTGAATGCAGTTTTACTCTCCAGCACAAAATTGACTTCTTGCAAAGGTGTCTTGGTGTCATTTGGAAATAAAAAATGTACCTAGTCCCATTAGTTACTCTGAAACTGAAATATGTTATAGTGATCCAGCATTTTTATTTTAATAACTAGCTAAATGCTGACCGGGGATAATTTTGTTGTTAGATGCCACATTGTAAAAATAAACATTCAATTTTGAAGAGGGTTCAAAGTTCAAAGGCAAGCAATTTAAAGCCCCACACCAGCCAAAACGTTTAGTTTTCTACAGAATGGAGAACCACTGTTGGGTATTAACGCCAGTCTTCTCCAGTTGAGGAAAAAAGACCCTAGTTCACACCTCCCCCCAATCTGTTGAGTTTTTTTAAAGCCTTAAAACCCAGGAAAAGCAACCTTAATTTGCTCTCAAGTGATCCCCATAGTGGTTCTTCCAGTAGTGGCAACCAATAATGGTAAATTCCTCTCATTACTCTCCACTGCTCAGCCAACTGGCCTTGTGTTGGCACTCATTATGATATCACACTGCAAGGGTTCAGGAATAAATGAGAACCTAGAAATGGCCCGGTGAAGAATCCAGTGAGAACCCTGTGATGGACAATTGTGGCAGCCAACTGGAGGTGCCCATGTCACCAGGAAGGGGCGTGGGCACTGCCAATGAAGCTATTCCAATCTACAGACTAGAAGAAAGATTTTTAAAACAAAATGATAGATTTAATACTCAGTGGTAGAGTGGTGGTTAAAATGCTATAGGTGAACTTTAAATGCTGTATCTGTTCAAATGGGATTTTCCTTCATTGTTTATTCTGTTTAGGACACAAAGTAAAGCCATATCTCTCTAAAGGTGGTGGTGAGGATGGGTGGTGGAGGACACAGAGAACAGTGAAATCCTGAAAGAGATTCTAAACCTAGTTAAAGATGTATTTTTAATGCTGTCTGTGTCACCATTGGGGTTATTTTCCCTCACTTCCTGTTCTGTCAGCCACCAATCAAATAAACAGGAAGTTCAGAGATTCCACCTTACTTCCTGTTCTGAAACGATCAAATACACTGGAAGTGAGGAGAAATCTCCCAAATACAGAGAGCAATAAAAACAGGTTTGAAAACTCAGCTATTGTATCCAAAACCAGAAAAAAAGTTTTTTGTTTTTTTTCTTGAATGTTAACTAGTTTATTAATGATTTTGGTAATTTTAAAATAATAATTTCATATAAGGTGCTTCAATTACATTATTTTAGCCTTCTATAAAATAAGAAAAATACATACAAAACACAATACATCCCCTTTAAGTCATATTTTTAAATGTATCCATTGATAAAATAATGATTTGGCATATTACAATCTTATCCCAAGGGCTCTACAAAGGACAAGGGAGGACATCATTGGCTAATGGACAATCATTTGTTTTGTGCAGATGCTGTGCTGGTGCCTGGGCTCCAGCCCTGAAACTCAAGTTATATTAAAAGCAAGCACACCATATAAAGAAATGCTTAGTCAGAATATAAATAGAGCATATCCTGAAGAGTAAAGAAGAATGTCCATCATGTGAAGTCATCTTACAGTCTGAATGCTGTGATTCCGTGTCAGGGTTGCCAACCTCCCCCATAATTTGTTACTGACAAAACATAAAAAATTTACTGAAATCACTTTTCACCGACAACCTAAAATATGACAGAAGCTCATATTAAAAATTAAAATCCCTGGCTGCTATACGGGTCTCCACAGCCTCCCTCGCTTCTGCTCCGGCAGTCTAATGATCCACGAGTCATCACGTCTAATACAATATAGTAGATGTGAGGATGCTAAGGGACATTCCGCTATGGCTTGTTTTTGTCTAGAGGTATTCTGTCAAGGATTATTACTCACCCAATCCCTGGGAGTTAACCCTTGCTGTGTTAATATTTCCCTATTTCTATTTATGCCCTATGCTCCTGGGTGCCATCTAGTGCTCATAAAGTGCTATTAAAAAAAAGCACTAGCAGGAAGACCACGCAAGGGCAAGGTCAGACTGGACTGAGTGGTATATATATATGGTGAGTGGGGTGACATCATCACTCAGAGAGAGGAAACTCCCATCTGACTCAATCAGATGATGTTCTCCTATCTGACCATAAGAGGGAGCCCGGGAGTAGTGAGCAACGTTCCAGAGTCTGCTTGAGCAAGGAAGGAACAGGTGAGTGAAATGGCAGCCAAGCCAGCATGCTGCAAACCAGTAAAGTCAGGATGGAACCCTGACAGGAAGTGAGCAGAAACATGCCGCTGATCCGCTCATTTCCCGATCATCTCCCTGCAGTGAGCGGTGATTCCCCCCTCGCCTCTCCGATCCTCCAGCTCTGAACGGAGAAACGGGGGATGGGGCGGGCACAGCTGGCTCTGCCTCTAGATAGGCCGAGCCAGCTGTCACTCAAGCAGCTGGGTGTATCTTGACAGTATTGTCAGGATCCGCCCCAGCTGGGAGCTCTCAGTATAAAGCCCGCTGTATACTGATCTTTGGGTCATGGGAGGAGGTTAGTATATGCCCTCCCGTGACGCTAAAGAGAACTAGGTGGAAAAACACTTACCCCATTGTTCTCTTTTAACCTCTGCATTTAGAAAGGCTTCTTTACAGTCAGAGCTGTGAAAATGTGGAATAAATTCCCACAGGAACTAGTGATGAAAAAAGGGCTGAATGCTTTCCTACATGCACAGAATATAATTGGCTATTAAAATTTAAAAGTAATAAGATCACTGATTTCTGCTTTATAAGGGTTTTTTCTTTCCTCTGGATCAAATTTGAGTATAGGGTTATGTCTATGGTTGTTTTCAATTTACTTATGTATTAATTTTTATTCCATTGAACTCAATGGAATTTTGTCAATTTTCATCCTATGTAACTTTGTTACTGTCTATATTGTTGGCAATGGTCACCTAGCCAAATGGAGACACAGATAGTAAGACAACTCTGATGGTAGTTCCTTTCCCTACTCTATCCAAAACAAATATTAAAAAAATAGATTTCAGATATCATTTAAAACTGAACTCCAGGTCCCAATAGTTTCCTATTGTCCAGCGGCTCTGCTGCTGTAAAAAATAAATAAATAAAATAATGTAAAAAATCTCTGCTCCTGTCAAAGCTACGGCCAGATCCTTTGGCAGCTTTGTGAATAGACCCCAATGTTTCCCACTCCTAGCCATTCGTTAGATTTTATTTTAAATAAAAACTAAAACCCAGTCTTAGTTACCTGAGTCTGCTGTCACATGACTATCCTTGGCTCCTCTTCTGGTAATGGAGAGCAGTGACTGTAAGCTGCACTCCGGGACAGCCAACCGATCTTGTTGCTGCCCTACACATCGTAATATCATGCCATCACCACTGGAAAACTTGAGGACCCATAAAAACCCAGTGATGGACTCTTCACTTTTAAAAACAATATAGGCACAAAAAGCAGCACCCTTTCACACTACAAACCAGGAAAAATAAATAATGGGGTCTAGATAGTCTAGTGGCCATAACTTCAGATAGGAAACTGGGGCTTTTGGTTAAGTGTCACTAAACTTGGGAGTTAAACCTTAAAACTGCATCTAAGTTCCTTAACTATTAACAAAAATGTATTATAGTTGTGTATCATAAATCTCAATACAAAGCTCAATATAAATTAGTAAATAAACATGAGTTTGTAGTCCATCACAGGAGTGAGTTTGGAGCGGTGACTACATTACAACACACAGAGGCACCATGGGGAACAGAAGTAGCCACTCTCCAGAAGAAAAGACAGTGTCAGCATGAACTCAGAGATGATTTGAGTGATGCACAAATATGTTTGTTAATAGTTAGGGTATTTGAATGCATTTTTAAGATTCAACTCCGGAGTTTAGTGTCCCTTTTATATTTAACAAAAAAATTGTGATTAGCTAGAGAAGGGTTTCATGGCACAAGAATTATTTTCTATGATTGGAGAACTGCTTTAACAATGGCAGCGAGAGTTGTGAAAAAAAATCAATAGGAGGCAACAGAACCACGCAGAGCCAAGAAGAACCTGTTTACTAGGGTTGTAAACACAATGGTTGAGTAGTTAATATGCAGCGGGGATGTCTTCTCCAATTCACTCCAAATATCGAACACACATGCCTGCAACTAAAATGCACATACATATTTATGCTAGGTCCAGACCATGTACATGCAAATTCATTAGTTTCCATCATCCATTACCTTTGTAGGAACAGCCTATTTCTAAGCATACATCCCCCTCCCCTCACTGAAGCAAGCCATTAGGGATTTTAAACACGAAAAAAATGTACAATATTTTAAGGCAATGTTGGACCTGTATAATTTAAGTCATGGTTTTAAGGCCGAGAAATATATTATTATAACAAGCTGAATTTATATATAAGGTCTTCCCACATTTCATTCTAATCGTGATATACTGAGCTTTGGGTCATGGGAGGACGCTAGTATATGTCCTTCGTGACCCTTAGGAGAACTATAGGGAAAAACACTTACACCATAGATGGTTCAAGTAAACATGGAGAAGTAGAAACGTTAATGTGTGAAATATAGAGACTCGCCATGCGGTTGCTGATGATGTGATGTCATCAATGAGGATAGTGTTATGCTGGTTCAGATCCTGAAGATAGTGTGGATATATCGGTTCAAGGCCATTCTGATAGGTTAAAGGAAAGTGAGAAGATGTCCGATTGTTGTAGGAGGAATTGCAATTTTCAATTTCAAAGAGTCAGTGTCTGTTGGGACAATAATCAGGGCATTCCTTCCTTGATGGTGTTCGTTTGGGTGGACAGGTTGCAGCTAAAGCTGTTTGTATATCCGTAGATATTTGATCCTGTAAGGGCTGATGAGGAAGATGCGCTCAATCGCTCATCTTCAATAGCATTGGGGGGGTTGAAAGTTGGGTGCA
This sequence comes from Nanorana parkeri, assembly GCF_000935625.1. NCBI lineage: Eukaryota > Metazoa > Chordata > Amphibia > Anura > Dicroglossidae > Nanorana > Nanorana parkeri. The sequence continues at coordinate 756,950 of NW_017306320.1, read as the reverse complement.
TCCACTGCGCTGAGTTTATTGCCACTGGTCGGGCTCTGGGTGGGCCGATCAGTGGTGGGCTCTCGATCTCTCTGTGTGTTCTCTCAGCTGTGATGCGGGGGAAAAGGGTGGGATAGAACTGGTCCGGAGAAGCTCGCAGGCTAAGGGCAAGGCGCCTGACTGATGTGTGTAGGGTAATCAGCTAGTATATATGTTCTCTCCCCGTCCCGCTTTGACTCACCCTCATATACACTGTATGTGTATGTGTATATATATATATAATTTTATTTTTTTATCGCACAAAACCTAGATTTTTTTTTCCCCCAGCTTTACTTAAAAGAAAAGGCTGATGCCTTGGGGCTTTTAAATGCCTGTGAGAAAGATGTGTGTGTCTGTGCCCTCCAAACAATAAATCACACATGAAGGTCCACAAATATGTGTGGGAGAAAAGCACAAAACTTTAACACAGTTTTACAACTGAGAACAAAGTTGACTTTGTACAGACCTGGTTTTGATTTCCTTCGGAAATAAGGGAATTAATCTTGTCAGGTACACTGGCTTTCTGCAATATTTTATATTCATAATGATCTGTTATTTTTCTAGTGAAATAAAATCACAATAACAGGCTAAATGTGGAGCACCAAAGGAAAAATGCAATGATGTATGGCCATGTTTACTGTGACAATGATATTATGTAAATGATACATAAATGCTAAGAGGCAGAAGTGAAAAGAACGCCAAAGCTTTAAAGCCCAACTCTGGGTTTATTTTTTTATGCCATTAAAGTTATTACACCAGCACAGAGCTCTACATACTTAAAGTGACATTAAACTCAGGAATTAAACCTTAAAAATACATTCAAGTACCGGAAATATTAACAAAAAATTAACTTATTTGTGTATCACTCGGCTGTAGCGCCTCAAATCAGCTCTGCATTGGTGCTGACACTGTCCTTCCTTCCTTCTGGAGGTTGGCTACTTTTGTTTCCCATGGTCCTTGTGTGTGTTGTAAAGTAGCCACCACTCAAAGCTTGCGGATGGACTACAATCTCACTTTTAGTTTACTAATTTGTATTGAGATTGTAGTCTACCAAGGGAGCGAGCTTGGAGCGGTGGCTACTCTACAACACACACAGGGGCCATGGGGAAGAAAAGTAGCCCCCCTCCAGAAGGAAGGACAGTGTCAGCACAAATCAGTGATGACTTGAGGATCTACAGCCGAGTGATACACAAATAAGATACAGTATTGTTAACAGTTAAGGTACTTGAATATATTTTTAGGATTTAATTCCGGAATTGAATGTGACACTTTAAAGCACAACTGAAGACAAAACGTTGTATTCATTTTGTGTAGAGTGGAGAGAGATTAGAACACCTGTCAGGTTTTTATTGCTCTCATTGTCACGGTCACTATAAGCCCTGGTGACTGTTATCACTTAAAGTGAAAGAAAATCCCAAATTTCTGGGTTGTCACCAGAACAGGGATAGAAGGCTTCAATGAGGACCCTAGTTCTGGCGACCCTGCTAACCATCAGGGATTTTCCTCAATTTGAGGGGATCTCCTCTCCCATCCTGTTGTGGGTATCAGACAGGAAGTAAAGGGAAATCTCCCCAATTGGGCACAAATATAAAAGAAGGTGTCAGAAGTTATAACTAAAAAAAACAAATGGCTTTAGTTCTACTTTAAGCAGAAAGCAGTTTTAGGATTTAATCGTATTTTGCAACTCCGATTTATAAAATAATTGTGCAACAAAACAATCAAACCTATATGAAACAAAAAGGATCATTTCTGTTGCTCATTAACTACCAACATGATTTAGAAAAGCAAACATGTATATAAATAAAGAGATTACATCAACTTACAGATCTTGCCATATCATCCTTCTGGAAACCCCAGAGAGTAAAATGGAAAACAAGCAACATCGGGGTCTTTTAATTTAACATCAAACAGCAAACATTCAATATGTCAAATTGCAGTAACAGTTGTATGATTTTATAGTGGCACCAGGACTCCTGGACATTATTAAATGCAACCATTTAATCTACCATAATGCTACATAGCCTTTCATTAATCATTGTATCTGACATTTGTTATGAAATAATCACATTGGCAATCCTGGTCTTCACCATTGTTCAGCTTTGACCCATTTCGCTGCAACCAGAAAGAAAAGGACATTTTTTTTGCATTTTGACAAACCACTCTGTGATATAATTTCCTAATGTTAACCAAGGTACAAATGCAATATTCATAAAGAAGAGCCTGTGCTATAAAAATTATGGCGACTGCTGTTATTGATCTTTTTCTGAAAATTATATTTGCCTGGCTGTCATAATAATGGAATGATTTTAATGCTTTAAAGCAAACTTGTTCTTTGCTCATGCAGCACAAAGCAACGTGTTTGCTTTATTTGCTCCTCTGCAACAGCACATAATCACTTTGTTACTGAGTGGAAGGCCAGCTTCATGATGTGTCAGGACTGGGAACTATAACTTTTATAGTTCCATGTTCTGCCTAGTTGCAAATGGCCAAAATCCCCTAGCTTGCAACTACCAAGCATTCAGGCCTGACCTTGATTGTCTTAGGGTAAGCTCTACCCCTTAGACAACCACCGCAGTCCATAGGCGAGTTTCCATCTGGCTTAATTTACTGTACATAATCCTTGGGAAACCTTTGCCCCTTTTTTCCCAGGCTTGGCCTGAGAGTGCAATCTTCAGCACTTACTTTTACCCTTAAGAAGGTCAGAGCAGTCAGCAGACACATCAGCCCTCTCTTCCAGATGGGAACTCTTAGAGATGCCATCTCTCTACAGCTTCCCAGCCCACAAGGAAGGAGTGTCCAAACAGTTTTTACTAGGACAACTTACTATTTAGTCCTAATAATTTCTAATTAAGAGAAGAATGCATAGATATTCTTTCCAAATAAATGGCACAACATGGGGTTGTATGTGAGGCTTCATCTTGAGAAATCAAACTGGCACATAATAAGTGCCCACATGAAGGTAAACAATCTTCCTGGCTGATCTTTCTCCAATGGCTGAGGGGTGCTTCCTTCCAATGAGGTACTTACAAGTTGCCAGGCAGGACAATTCATGGCCTATGTTGACAGGAGAAAACTAGGCACACACGTGTCACTCTACTCCCCTTCTAAGACCCCACCCACTTGCCATGATAAAGACCAATACGAGGGACAATGAGGGACAGAAAGGTTTCCCAGAACCCAGCGGGTGGGACCTAGCCTACAAGGGCCTAACACCCCATAATAGATAACCTCATACATAGAAGCTCTTCACGGGATTGCTATACTACTTGAGAGGCGGGCATAAGTATAGGGGGTCAGGCAGATTAGGATGCCTGCATTACACCATCACTGTTATTTTTATAGCTAATATAGATTTTCTTGAATTAACACTGCAAAGATCAGCAAGCTTACCTTTCTGCAATTCTTCTGGTGTAACTACAAATTACAATTACCCTTGCTCTTTGCTGGTGAAACATAAGGTTTTGTTCTACTGCTCCTGTTCTCTCCCATCTTTAAACATAGTCTTGGCCAGCGGACCAGCTTATTTAGTTTTAATTGGCAGGTGGTTGCAGGGCTACATCTCTCACACTGGTTGCCTCTCTCTCTTATCAGTACATCCTGAGGTAACATGAATATAACATGTGGCTCATGGTAACTTTTGTAAAGATCAAACCTGAACTTTCTTTTCAAAGTGTCTGTGTGCAGCATTTTATGCTCACTTCTCAGATATTGTTAGGTCTTATAAATAAATGTACGAAAGAACCCAGCAATAGTTCAGTAGTTCCTGCCTCCTCCCAAACCTGTACAATCATTTGATCACTGGGAAACGGACTCCTTGTCTCAGATTTCTTGGTTCATTTTTAACTCTGCATTGCAGACATGACTGTTGTAAGCTGACTGGTTGCTATGGGCAGTATGTAATTTTCTTGTTATCACACCTCTCATTCATAAACACCTAATTCCTCTTCAATATACACTTGAACCACCTGACTTCTGCCAGCAAATGCCAGAATCACATCCTCAAACGCACTCAAAATTGTTCAAAATTGAGCTCATAATATTTCCTCTCCCCTCCCTATTTCTCCCCAAGATCTACAGCACAATGAGCAATCCCTCTCCTCAGGCAAGGATGCTAATAATTTGTGAATTTGTCTTACTGTACAAATCCAATAGACAAACTTGAAACAAAACTTTGATTTAAAAAAATTACCTATCATTCATTCTTTAACTGCTGTATGACAACGGCTGATATAGAAAACTGTAGTTCTTAGGAAAATAGGTGAATGTCTAGGTGCTTAGCCTTTCTAGTCTGTTTGTTGCCTAGCAATGGTCTACTTAGTTACCTGTCTTCCTTATGTTGTGGCACAAACACCCACAGACTCTTTTCTTTGCAGATGTAATATCACAATTTATATATTAGCCAGAGCCATGTCATTTGGTGTTGAATCTCGTTGAACCCTACCTAAATCTGTATTCTAGAAAACTGCAAATTGGTGTATTGATAGAATAATGTATGTGTTTTATGTCTATAAACACATTTCCATTTTAGATACATGCCAAGATTCTATCTAATATTTATACAGCTAGGCTTATTTAATAAAAGAACAAAAAGAACAGAGGTTATTATTTCTTATATTATGGGTTCATCAATTCATGGTTTTCATGGCAAACAGTAAAAGCTGAATGTTTGTTATGCTTTCCTGCACTCAAAGAGTAAGTCCAAGCAAAAGGTATTTCTTAAATTGGTGAAAGGCTATTTCTCAGTTTCAGTAGAATGTTGCCAGCTTTTTTCATCTCTTAGACAATCCATTGAAAGATTTCCCTACAGGGATCATGGCTTCTTAGCCATGAAATTTACTAAGTTGCTTTAGGTTACAAATATTTGTATTTGTAACCAAGATAGAAAATATAAATGCATTGCTCAGTGTAAAGCCAATCAAGGTAAGTTGTGATGAGGAAAGGGCTGGGGTCTGATGAGGAGGAGCTTGGTGGTGGTAGGGCCCCTAAGAACTGCATAGCAAAACCTGAATACACTTTTAAAGTGTCTTCAGCTTGTCACACACCTCACAATCTAATTGTAGAACCTCTGTAAATGTCCTTTATGTTTACCAACAACTATGTAATGTGAGATCTTTCCTGCATAAACCATTAAATGCGTATCAAGCCAGACAAGTCCTTGCACTACATAGTTAATGGTAAATCTAAAGAGGAACTACATTGTACTGTGCATGATCACTTAAGATCCAGCAGGAATGTTTACCCATGGCCTTGGGGACCCATACGATCTGAAACACTCTACCCCTTTCAGACCACTTCTGATAGTCACAGCTGGGGTAATTTTTCCATCTCTGTCTTCCCCTTTGCAGCTCACTTTTTCATGTGATACAGGATGTTCACAGTTTCTAGCAAAAGCATTATGAATGCTTAAACTAGATCTGCAGTTGAATTTTCTTAATTTACATTTTGGGTAAAGTTGGGTAGAGTTTGATCCTCCACTGTATCTTTGTTACTATAGATTACCCAGGTGAAGAGAGCCCTACCCTCTTCCATGGTCTAGGCTAGGCCCATGTGGATTTGCTAAGCGCAACGTTGCCTATGTTCCCTTCATGAATGGACTCTCCATAATAATTCTCACTGAGAATCCATTAAAATGCAAGCGCTGAGCCGTGTTTGCAGCATTTCCATTTAAGACCAGAAAAGTTCCTCAGAGATCTTCAAATTCATGCTCTTATATTCCACAACAGTACAACAGTAGTGTGCAAACCACAATAATTTGCAAGCTCTTACATCACTTTTCATAACATTGTCCAACATAGAATTAGACCACTCACAAAGCAGTAGTGCATTGGTCACATCTATTTGTAAGTTTTTACATTGCTTTTTATAGCATACTTAATATGTAAAGTAAAGCTCTGGTCTGAAAAAGGATTGAGATGGGCCCAAAACCTAGCAATGTTATGAAAATGCTTGCAAATACAGTAAGCTGGTACACTACTGCTAGCCTGTGAATGGTCTTAAGGCGGAATTACACATCCTCTGTGCATATGTTTTGTGGTTTTATCGAATTATACCCTGGATCTGCCTAAGGTGCAAGATTACTGCACAAGCTATACCTGGGATAAGGGTATGCAGTCCACCATCTGTATTGCAGCATTTTCATATGACGTGCCTCCTACCTCCATAGGTATATATGGGGATTCTCTCCTCACAAGTCGTCCATTAAACATACTGTGCATCTCAGTCAAGCAGAAACCGGCAGTTTCATAATGTGTGATGTGTGATCTATCTGGAAGTTTTTTAAGATCAATAATAACCTGTGCGGGGTGGAATCAATCTTTTCCCAGTTTCACCCCCAGAATGAAACAGAGTAGAGTTTTCAACAAAACACTACTTGAGGTAATAAAGAAAAGGTGACAATGACAGGCTGAGTTCCAAAAAAGAGAGGTAAGAAAATAAGAAAACTACAGTACAACAAAACGAAATGCAATTGCACATAGCAACCAAATGGAATACTTCTTCATCATTTTATTGGTTGCTGCCAGCAATGACTTCACTTTTGTTCTTCTTCTTTTCCTGCTCCTATTTTTTATTAATCAGCTCAGCTGCAAACACTGACTGCAATCTCCTCATAAAATTGCTGGAAAGGTATATACATAATATTCAAACATACATCCATAAATAATGCATCACCCCATGTGACCACCACGTTGCAGTATAGAGCCCTTTTGTACAAATTAAGTCTTTAACACTGGCAGAAATGCACCAACTCGTTGAATTAAAAATAATTTGAAGTGATGGTTGATAACACATTCTTGGATAGTTTATGCCTTGAACATTACATATAGCATGTATCATCCATCTACATTTAATTTAGATAAGATGAAATGTGATATATGAGAAAATGTTTTAAATTGTGCTCAATAACAACCAATGTTTCTCTATGAACATTTCCATGCTATTATACATTCTATTTATTGAAATACAAAATATAATCTTTTTTTTTTAATTTTCAGCCCTATCTGCATCCACCCTCTACCTGTATTAAAAAGGGAGCAGTGACTCTATCTGTGGTACCACCTGCTGGTGAACAGTAACATGATTTAAGAAAAGTGAAATACTAAAGGAATCTTTGTGACAGGGGGCTACAGTATTTGTTCTACTGCAATAAAACATTTTAATAGTATACCTCCTCTTGGGGTGATGCGGAATAACCCCTTAATAGTGTGATAGGCTTTCCTTCTCAGGATGCGATTCTTGGTGTATACTAAAGTGAAAAAAACATTGGGTGGCAGTCACTATAGTCTTTTTAACTTTTAATGCTGAACTCAATTATAGGACAGAGGATTTAGGGGTGCAGGGTACCCAAAAAGAGTACAAAAACTGGACAGGTGTTCTAAAAGTAGAAGTAGTAGTAGGCCGTTGGTAATTGCTAGCCCTGTCAAAGAAGCCAGACAGATCTATGACCTTGTAAGAGCAGTCAAAGTCTTTCTTAAAGGAGAGTTATGGAACGATTCCCCATAATTCAAGCCGACCTGTGACACTGAACCTGTCACAGGTCGGCTCTATTGATCGGGAACTCAGCGAACACATACTGCCAATCGCTGAGTTCCTGATCCTCTCCCTGCACAGAGTGATGAGGAAGCATGGATCCAGCTTTCTGGTAAATCAGGAAGCTAAGGGGGCGGGCAATGACTCACCGCCTGGCTTCCTGATTGGGCGGAAAGCCGACTCAATGCTCCCTTGTCACCAAGTGACGACAGAGCATGGAGCCTGCTTCCTAGCCAATCAGGAAGCCAGGGGGCGAGTTATTACCCCTCACCAGCTTTCTGATTTGCCAGGAAGCCAACTCCATGCTCCCTGCATGGAGTCGGCTTCCCAGCCAATCAGGAAGTCGAGCAGCATGTAATGACTCACCAACCAACTTCCTGATACTTAGTATCGGCACCGATACAGATACTAGCATCGGTATCAGTGCATCCCTAGTTTTAACTCTTTGTTAGAACAAACAATGTTCAAATCTAGTTTTCAACTGGTAATGAAATCTGCCAGTGCAGTAGAGACAGGGTTATTTAGCATAAACATATCTTCCTATAGCCCCCTCCTTAACATTACATAGGGTTACAGGATAGGTAGGAGAATTCTAGATATAATTTTTAGGCAAATATAAAATACTTAGAAATGTAAGCAGAAGTTTTTTTTAAGCTATGCATTGTGAAAGGGAACATGTAACAAACATAAAATAGGTGGACTCTCAATGTGACTGTAAAAGGGAACTACACTAAGGGGCTTATTCACAAAACTAGCCGAAGGATCAGCCGTAGCTAGCTTCGGCCGCATGAGCCCTTCGGTTCAGTAGAACCACAGGGCTGCTATACGGGCTATTCACTATAGCCCGTACAACTCCCGAAGATGGCCGAGAGGCTTGGTCGAGCCGAAGGCTGACGCGGGCCGAAAGGCAGGCCATTGGCTGGCTGAAAGCCTGCTACTGACAGCTGGGCAGAGCCAGCCGTCATCTCGTGGCTGGCTCCGGCCACTTGCAATGACAGATCAGCGTCCCCTAGTTGCCAGGTAACAAGGGGACGCCGATCTGTCATTACGATGAGAACTCTGCGGAGCCGGCTCTTTCGCTCCCTAAGGGAATAGTTGTCGGCTCCATCTTGACAGCAGCAGCGTCTCCTCTCCACTTCCTCCGGCTCCTCAGGTCTTCTGTGCCGCTGCCTGTACCGAGTAACCAGGGGAGCCTGAACTGTCATGAGAGCTTAGCGGAGCCGGCCGTGATATCAAAGCCAGCTCTGCTGAGCTCTCATTATAATGACAGTTCAGTGTCCCCTGGTTACCTGGTAACCAGGGGACGCTGAACTGTCATTACAATGAGTGCTTAGCGGAGCCGGCATTGATATCACGGCCGGCTCTGCCGAGCTCTCATTGTAATGACAGCTGGTCCCGGCCAAAGTTGGGCGGAGCTAGCTGTCACTGCTAGCTCTGCCCAATCATTTTCCTCTTTTTTTGCTAATTTTTTTTACTGTTTTTCTATTGTGCTTGGTACCACAGAGGTATCGAGCAGAATAGCCAAGCCGAATGCCACTTGGCGGCATTCAGCTATTCACTCACTGCTGTTCGGCCCCTATGAGAATAGGCCGAACAGCAGCGAGTAGCCTGCCGGTGGTTCAGCTGGCCGATCCAGATGTTGGATCGGCTGAGTTGAACTCCTTCTGAACTTCGGGTTGGCCGATCATGCTGAGCATGTTCGGCCGACCTGCAATCAGCCGAAGCAAGCCGATGTACCGCTGATTTCAGCCAATATATGGCTTAAATCAGCTGTACAAGCCAGAAGTGAATAGCCGAACAGCGTTCGGCTCACTTCCCTTAGGGGTGGTTATTCACATGGCTGCCTTTGGCAGCTTTGTGAATAACCCTCTAAGTCTTTAAGGAGTTCATTAATTTAACTGAAAGATTTGCACCAGCATTTGTTATATGTTTTCATTTAAATGACTTAAATGAATTAACTCATTGGAGTATGGTAATCTCCCAGAGTGCCCCACTTTATTACTAGTTCAGCTGGGCCTAGTAGGAAGATTTATATACAAGTTGCACATAAACCATTCCCCCCACTCCTCTTTGGGCCCTGGAAGACAGTTTGGTTGCTCTCTTGTTATCCTTAGAAATTATTTTGCTTCTTCTTGCTTATTGGGCTTTATTAAAGTGTATGTCTACCCCAAACCTTTTCTTTTTAGTTTTGGATAAAATGTGGAAAGATTAGGACCCCTGTCAGGTTTACTGCTGTCCTGGGCTCCGTTAGAGAGATTTCCCTTCACTTTTTGTTCTGTGGACAACCTTTTACCAGACCATAAATAAGTAAAAATCTGCTGCAGGGAAACAGACAACACTAAAAAGCTGTCAGAGGTTCTAGAATTCCCCTACCAACCTGTGCCATACCTACTAACAATTTATTTCTGTCGGTGTTGCTGTTGGATAGACTTTCCCTCACTTCCTATCCTGGGGATTATTTTTGGGAAGTAAAAGAATGTCTCCAACAGATCCTTTTCCCGCAGTACAACCTGACTAAAAAATGTTTTGGATACAGGTACACTTTAACGTATGTTTTTAGTGGACACATACTTAGAAAATAACAATAGCCCAGATCTTCTCTTATCTGAAAGCTAACTTGCCTATAGCTCTTGAGGGAATTCCGTTTCTGCAAATCATCTCTAAATTTTCCATTCTCCTTCTTGAACCACTGTATGTAAGCATTGCATTCCAACGCCTCCACTATATTACTCTAATCTAGACATATTGCCATTTTACCTCTGTGTAAATGTGCTCAAGAGACTTCATTGCTTGCATAACACCTCATTACGATAACTCTGCTCTTCAGTGCATTATTGTATACCATACATTACATGAGGCGCAGTGTGATAACATCGACTTGTTGTGTCTGTTCATTTGCTTGTTTATTGTATTTAACTTAATTCTGTGATACAGGATCAAATACCACTTCAGGGAAAGCTTAAAGAAAAACTGACCTGTTTATTCTATGTGTCCTGTATTTATTGTATATATTGCCACAGTTCCAGAAATAAAATGTAACTAGAAAACTTTATTGCCACATATTAAGATAGTAGTTATTACGATATGGGATTTCATTTATTGGACAATGGGTTGACCACAGACAGGAGACAGCATTTGGGTGTGAAAAGACAATCTATCTGCACCATACATCTGACAAAGACCTGGACATCTCTTAGAAATACAAATGTTGAAGTAGGATGCTTTGCATGTATTGCAATTCTTTTGTGAAAATAATACAATAAATTATATTTCTTAATAAAAACATAGATGTAAATAGCATGATTTTGGCACACAGCACTAAGAGCTTAAGAGTTGGTTTTTTTGCATACCAGCGCACATGTATGGTGTCAACAGGGCATATAGAAAACAATGGAGCGCCAATAAACGTAGTTCAATCAAAATAGGATATGTGTACTTTGATGTATTGTAATTTAAATGTAAATCCAATTTTTGATGCACCCCTTTGTATTTTGTATTTCCATCAAATTAACAGGAGCCATGTTCAGCAGGGGTGGTCTACTCAAGGACTGGCTGCATTTCTTTTGAACCTGTGGCACTGTGCTGTACTTTTGGCTATAGACCATAATGGAATAGCTATTTGCTTGCACATTTTCACATTGGTGACTTTTCCATCAGGGCCTATGTTAAGTATGGTGCGCTCTACAAAGGAAAAAACCCACAGTGGAAGATGTGTTGCATTATCACAATGCACATGCTTAATCCTAGCCACTTTGGCTACAATTCACATACATAATTCCATAAACTGATGCATCTGAACAGGTTTACAATAATAAATACTTGTCTATACACTCCCTTTTTCACTCAGACAGCATGATGTAAAGTTTGTTTTGACATGGTGCTTTGCTTAGCGCATGTGCATTAAATTACGAGATGATCATATGGAACTTGGCAAACTAGGAGCACTCTGTAAGTAATGAACATCATTGTGCAATTTCTACAGAGATTTGAGGATCTAGATCACAATGCATGTCCACATGTGAGCCTGCAATGCAAGCATACCACAGTGATTTGTATGTGGTATGGTCATTGACTAAAGTCAGTGACCAAGAGGCCATTGGCTTTAGTATATCAGGTCCTATGTGTTCTTGCAATGACTGTTGTCAGCAAAAATAAATTGCACATATACTTATTTACATCACCAATATGTAATTAAATCTGACACTGTATAACATGGCAATGATCATACCCAATCCATACCCAAAAAAAATAAAATTAGTTTAATGTTAAACCCCAAACCTAAAATGTATATATCATAGCATATAAACCCTTAGATGTGGTAGTTTTTGTTTTTCTGTTGTAAAGCCGACAGTCGGCTCTACAAGTTTAAACAGACTCCCGGCGGCAAAAGTCGCCGGGAGTCTGTTTAAACAGCCCCGATGCTGGCGACGTACACTGTACGTCGTCAGTCACGAAGGGGTTAATTTATTTTTAGGCATTTTTCATGTTATTTCATCATGTGAAGTGCAAATATTGTGGCTCATGTTGGATTTCTGTGACATCATTGTCCATTAAAAGGACTTATTCATTTTAACTCATGGAGTGCTGGTGACCTATTTCTTCAATCAAGTGCAAATAACACACTTCCTGTCTCTTGAGTTCTAGACTAATTTCTCCATTTTATCCATAGTGGAAACTGGGATTGTCACACTGATTGTCAGGCTGGACTACAAATATTTCTCCCTTTGTTTATCTCCATTACATGATGAGAGTAATTTACACAATAAAAATAAGGTTCTTTGTGGTTTCTTTTCAGCTGAAAGGGAGTGACAAGGGCACTGCACTTCTGGCAATATCAACAGGTACTGTTTTTTATGTACTTGCTGAAAATATTCTTAACCTGAAAAAAGTAATGCAGCCACCACATCTACCGACTACTAAACTCAAAATTATAAATGTTTGTTTTTAGGTTTAGATATACTTTACCTACCTTCAGTGGCGGAACTACCGCCGGTGCAGGCGGTGCGGGCGCACCAGGGCCTCAGGCTCTGGGAGGGCCCAGCAAGTTGCCGGCCGCCGGATCGTTATCCAGCGCGCAGCGGGCCCCTGGTCTCTCCGCCGGGAGTGTCAGATCATCCGTTCATCCGACACTCCCGGCCAGTGTTGTAGCGAGGGGGGGCCGGGGGGGACCGCTGGCCTG
>NW_017306320.1:721995-743942 GCF_000935625.1 Nanorana parkeri | reverse complement strand
GCAGTGTGCAGCTTCTGAGAAGATACGCTATTAGCGTAGCGGGAGCGATGCAAAATGCACAGCCGCCTTCCCCGCTATGCTAATAGCGTATCTTCTCAGAAGCTGCACACAGCGCGCCGGTTTAAATAGTTGCCGGCAGGCTCTGTATGCATATTCTGGCAGTGTGAGAGGAGGAACACTGCGCTTGTCGGTGGATCGGATCATTGGGATGTTTTATAAAAGAAAAAATGTTATATGGTAAAAATGTCACTTTACCTTAGCCTGTCATATTCTGACAGCGTGAGAGACGGGAGTCTGCGCTTGTTGGTCGTTCCAGGGATCAGGTGAGTATTAAAGGGTTATTAAACCCTCCGGCTTTTTTGCATATATATATAGGGCTAGCAAGCAGTAGATATATGCAAAAGGTTTTTTAAAAAAACAAACAACGCTTTAACAGCGGTTTAAACTTACCCCGTCTTCGCCGTGCACTCCTGTCTGAAAACCCGAAACTGCTCGGGCGGGTGCATGCGCAGTTCGGATTTTCGGGCGGGAGACGAGGAGAGACGCAAGGTAAGTCTATGGACGCATGCACCTGCATGCAGATACCGTGGGACAGGAAGTGCAGGCAAGGACAGAGGAGTCAGCGCTGGATCGGACACCCGCCGCACCGCTAGAGGGACAGATGAAAACATCAGGAAAGAAGATCGGATTAAGAGACATCAGTTAAGGTAAGTGCTAACATTAACATTGGGTGGAGGGATAAAAATTTTTTACTTTAATGTCACTTTAACCACTTCCGGGCCGCAGTACGTCTATAGACCGCGGCCTGCAGAAGTGGTGAAAAGAAGAACACGGCTGCTTCGGCAGCCGTGCTCTTGGTACCGCTTTTAACAGCAGGCGATTGCTGTATGACTTACAAGCAATCGCCTGCTGAGGACTACAAATCTCAGCAGTATTTTATACAGAAATGCTATTGTTATATAAAGTATTGCTGGGATGTGTAGTCCTCTATTGCCTGTGCCATTCTGCATTGCTGTAAATATTAGGGCTGCACCATATATTGGCCGCCAAAACATATTGGCCGAAAATGGCACTTTTGGCATAATGCAGAAAGTGCAATTTTTCTGCTGATACAGCGGTGCATCCATGCTTTCTTTTCTCCCTGCTGGGCGCTGCTCTGTGTCCCAGCGGGGAGGAGAGAAAGTGACAGCCGGCCGAGCGTTGGCGGAAGGAGAGCGCTGTGTTTGTGTTTTTGGGCCCTTTGTTCCTTAGGTCCGCCACTGCCTACCTTCTATCTCTTTTTTTGTTTTTAACAAAATGTTTTTTTAAGGTTATTGCACATAAAATAAGGCCCACCAGCTACCAAAGATAAGGAGTCACATGTTTTACCAGCAATTACCTTGATTTTTCATTAAAGATATGAGTGTGTTGTTAGCAAAAAAAAGTGTCTTTAATTATAATTACTTTGTGAAAGATCAAATCATATTTTGGGATGCATTCATGCAGAAATCCAGATAATGTATAAGCATTCCTTAGGGGTCACATACTTTTAAAATAAATAGATGCATGCTGTGGAGGGAAAGAATGACGAAATGGATACTTGCTTTACTAACATTTATCTGTCATTTTCGTTTCCCTATATTCAACTTTCCAGCCATTCTTATGTTTCCAGGGTGGCAAACTTCATAGATGATTTCTAAAAATAAATTACAGGTTTTATGACATCCTTTTTTTCCCCCAATAATGTATTATACGCTATGGACCTGCTTGCTTCATTGTCTACATTGTCAAGTATGATAAAAGAACGAAATAAACACATTCAATGGATTTCCTGGCGCTACTTATTGTATGTATTGTTCCCCATAGCTATGTCAATATAGTTTGTAGGTTGCCTGCTCACCCACGCTAAAGTTGGCAGGTCCTGTACTTCTCAGTACCAATGTAAAGATCCCCTGAAGAGAAATAGGTGAGAGTCATGCATATTCATTTGTATGTTGGAGGAATTGCAGCATTTAGAGATGCCCCAGTGCTCAAGCCATGGGATGTTGCATAGAAAAATGAAAAGGTCAGCACCCAAGTGTGGCTCCGATGTTGAATGATTAATAAACCTACACTCTTCTTAATCTCCAGACCCAGGTCTTGTCATTAATTTATATGCATAGAGCTATATATACATACACACACTCACACACATATTATACATAGACACCCGTATTTATATATTTCTGCCTATCAATTTATTTGTCTATATATCTGCCCATATTCTACCTATTTATATTAACAATTTCGGTTTTTTTAATACCTATCCTTCTATTATTCTGCTATTTAAGTATTGCTATTTATGTATATTTTATGGAATATTTAATAAATAATCCTTCCCATGGCTGACCAGGAATATAATATTAATATATACAATGCAGCCTCTTCCTTAGGCCAATCCATCAAAAATGGATATTCTAATTATTGTTGGTTATCATTGGTCTGAGTCAAACATGGGCTTTTTTTTATTGTGATTGGGGGGACTCTAGTAATGGGCTCTCTCTGCCCCAGTTCTTGACTAAGCTTCCTTGTGAGTCTCATTCCTCCTGCTGTATTCTTCCTTATGTATAATAAATGAAAAAGCTAACAGAGATAGCAATGCCTCAACATAATGCCAGCAGAAAAGGTGGAGCTGTGAACTTAGGTGGTGTGATCACCTCACTGGAGTCTATCTGCGTTTTAACCAGATGGTGGAGTATTCAACACAGCATCATCTGCTCACATCTGAAATATCAAAATTGATTGGAAAAATAAGTTAATGAAAGATCTGAAATCTGGATCACAATTATCATGTTTGTTCCATTCATAATTCAATTAGCCTGGCTAAAGCCAAGAGAATGCTTATTAAATTTTCACTGAACTGTATTTGCAACTAAGGTAAATTATTATTATTATTATTATACAGGATTTATATAGCGCCAATAGTTTGCACAGCGCTTTACAATATAAGGAAGACATTACAGTCACAATACAATTTAAGACAAGATGGTAAGGAGGGCCCTGCCCGTGAGGGCTTACAATCTAAAAGTAAATATGAGATGTTGCTAAGAACATTCTAACAATTCTGATAACAATGTGGTAAAAGAAAAATCAGTTTCTAATAGATAAAAATGTCCAACTTTATTTCTGAAAAAGGATATAATTAGCGACTAATGATGATAAACAAAAGACTACACCAAGTTAGCAGTTTTTCACATTGACTTGCAGATGATTTCCATAGAGGCTCTGCTTTGAGAGGTACTAAAATACCTTGGAGATGGTATCAGAAATACTCTAATCCACTGATATTTCAATTTTGACAGTTGTTAGAAAGTTACATCATTTGACAACTGTTGGTACCTCATGGAGAGCTCTCTGCTTAATCCTGAACTACATTTATTTTAAAATAGCTAAATCTATTGCTAGGCATTATTAAAAAAAATTAAAATGCAGCTCTCTCTCTGACACACTCCCCTCCTCTCCAGCACTGTCCCCTGCAGAAACCCCATTCTGTGGTCCAAAGTTGCTTATCTTCTGGGTTGAATGACAACCATAATCATTTAACTTACTTCCCTGGGCTTACTGGAGAATGATGCAGATACAGTAAGTAAACTCATGTCACTAGGCAAACACCATTCTAAGCACCACCCTCCTTGAGAGAATACCTGGAAGAGGAAGAAGTCCCACACATAACATCATCATCCAGAACACAGCTAAAAAAAGTGTGTGTGTGCTGATTTGTTTTAAAGGGGGGCTGCCCCTATGGAGGAGGGCACCTCTAAGGGGCACATCCCAACCCCAAGCTTTAAGCTCCTGGGTTCATACACCTGCTGTGGCCGTTATGTAACATACAACAGAAAATAAAGGAACATCAAAAGGTGGATGGAAACACCAAACAACTGCAAGGTGGACAGGAAGAAAGTCGGTAATTATGGCAGGCAGAGCTTGCTGATGGACTATCTAAGATATATAAGAAGCCAGGGGCTGACTCTGGCCACCAACCTCCATATGAAGCTAATATAACACTTCTGGGTGGACTTCATATATAATTTTCAAAAACAGATCTTGCAAATATGTGAATCTGTCTTAATATTAGATTCATGCGGTCTCCTGCACTGCAGGAAGGGCCAGCACTGTGAACAAATGATAGTATGGTATTCAAATGTGTGGTCACTTTACAAATAAATTGTGATTAACCAAGTTTTTTAGTGATGGTGATTGAAGATATTTAGAAGCTAGGTCACTTCCAAAGCATAGTCATTGCTTGGTTTTGGTACTAGGTTGTTTTCTTTTGCATTCAAATAATTGTTAATTGGTAGGGGGTTAAAGGGGTTTTAAACCCTCCTGTTTTTTTGCCTATATCTACTGCTATGAAGCAGTAGATATAGGCAAACATTTTTTTTTTTAAAAACCCGCTTTAACAGCGGTTTAAACTTACCTTGTTTTCGCTGTGCGCTCCCGCCCGAGAATCCGAAATTGTTCGGGCGGGGTCGCATGCGCAGTTCGGATTCTTGGCCGGGAGATGAGCAGAGACGCAAGGTAAGTCTATGGACGCGTGCACCCGCATGCAGACACCGTGGGATCAGAAGTGCCAGCAAGCAGAGAGGAGTCAGCACTGGATCGGAGAGCTGCCACACCGCTGGAGCGACAGATGAAAACATCAGGAAAGAAGAAGATCGGATTAAGAGACATAATTTGAGGTAAGTGCTAACATTAACATTGGGGGGAGGGAAAAAGTTGTTAACCTTTAATGTCACTTTAAGGGCTCATTTTTCAGGTTAACTGTTAGGTAGGCACAGTGTTATGGTGTGCTTAGTTTCTAATGACACTTTTAGGGCCCATTCACACCATAATGCAGGCTGCAATGCACGCAGTTTATTGCTTTGAGGCATGTTGTGTTAGGTACAGTAGCCAATTCGAAAATTAATTGGACATCAATATACTTTAATGCAGAGAAAAAATAGGCCCTGCATTTTTTTTTCAAGTGCAAGACAAGGCAACTTACAGTATCTGTGTGTTGGGATGCATTGAAGAGCAGATGTGATTTGGGTGGAATTACCTTTGCATTGCAATGCACCACAATGTTATGTACATCTACAATGCATTACCTTGTGTTATAACATTGGTTAAGGCAGAAACAAGACCTAACTCTTCAGCTGTGGAAGTCCTGCAGAAGAACTACTGTAACATGATCCCAGGGCTGAGTGCTCGTCAAAAGCCAGTCCATTTAAACACTGAATTAAAGTGAAAAAAAAATCACCTTTGTAAAATCCGTAAATCATTCCTGCTAAACTGCGCAGCAAGAATGTGTCAACACTATTTATAGTATGTGTCTCTGCAGCTTCATGTGTCACCTGCCTGAATCCATACTGTTCATTGGGCCATGAATGATCCTCACTCTCCTGAAGAAGTTCTCTGTGCTTTCCGAAATTAACCTTTGCCTTCAGTTTCCAAGGCACTGTGCAGTGCAGTAGGGCTTGATTGCTTCACAGTGTTGGTAGCTCCTCTCTCACTGTGAAATTGGTTTGCAGGGAATTACAATAAGTTAGTATAATGATTGATTTCAGGTAACTACCTTTGTTTAGAGCATGCTTTATATAGAACTCAGTTTTTTTGTAAAAGTAAAAATTATACAGTAACACCCAAATAAAAATAAATAAATAAAGATTGAGCTTCCACTACAGTATTTACCTTCCACCCAGCACTGTCCCTTACAGAAGTCTGCTCCATCAGCTTGAAGCCACTCCAGTTTCAGGTTAAATGATGGCCCTCAACTTTCAACCCCTTCCTGTGAGCCAGGGTTGTCAATTACACTTCCTCTGGGGGTCCATCATAACACAGCCTGAGCTAACTGGGTATGACTGGATAGAATGGCAGTCAGACATCACTAAGTAAGGACCATTCTATCCAACAATATGAACTGCTCACCTCCAATGCTGGACAGGAAGAGGAAAATCGATGACCGGGTGGAAGAAACTTGGATTTAAGGCATGTATACTGACTTATTTGTAAACTATGGGATGGAAGTGCGGGGGCATATTTGCAGAAAGTGGAAATGGCTTTTAATGATTATTGAATGAATACATAACTGGAATAAAGAATGTGTTTCTTATTTTCCTGAAGTTCTCCTTGGCAGAAAAATATAATGCAAATGAGTGAGTAGAAGCTTTTTGAGGTGTCCTTTCAATGTTTGGCTGCATTTACCTTCAAAAGTGCAGCCGTGTACTGCAGATCTTCTAGGGACAAGTAACATGATACACTTATAGTACTTTTATCTATCAATATTAGCATCCATCATCCTATTTACTCCAGTTGCTGGGCACAGTGAGCCAAAAATGTCATCCTATTTGCAGTGTGTACCCGCCCCTTTTACATTGTATGCTCTGGAAATGTAAAACTCGATTAGCATCCGATCTAGCTCAGTGGACATGAGAATCTTCCTGCTCACTGATATATACGCTGCTTCATCTGCCTCCAGTGATTTTACTTGTATAGTGTAAGTGACATTGCTGATTCCGTGTGCAGCCGGCAAACATGGAAAATTATTAGAACACCAACAAAAGAATTAAATCAAAGAAAAAAACATCGATTTGCCTGAGGTTTTAGCTGCATGCAGTTATTTCATGGTGTATTGTCAGAGCCAGAATTAAAATAGCAGTATATACTGTATGTTTGTATGACGCAGAGAATTGCTTAAGTGCAAATGGACCCTTGTTAACATTTTTTACCTTAGACATATTGGTGATGCATTCTTTCATTCTTCATTTAAAACAACCCTGCCTTGAAAAAAAAGATTTTAAAGCAATGCTTACATACAAGACTGGGCACTATACATTTGCAGTAAGTACATACCCTATAACATTTCAGCCCCTAGAGTGATACAAGGGTTATTCACAAAGCTGAAGGCAGCCGAGTGAGTAACCCACCCGCCTATGAAGTGAGCCGAACGCTGTTCGGCTATTCACTTCAGTCTTGTACGGCTGATTTCGAGAGGCATTCGGCTTGGCTTTTCTGCTCGGTACCTTAGCAGTACCGAGCAGAATAGGAAATTAATGAAAACAGTTGAAAAATAAAAGTCGAAAGAAAAGGTTTAAAATGTAAATAAATAATAAATGTAAAAAAATTAAAACAATTGGGCGGCGCTAGCAGTGACAGCTAGCTCCGCACAACTGTTTCCTATTGGCTGGGACCTGCTACAGTCTTCTAGCAGGTCCCGGACAATGAATAACAATTGGGCGGAGCCAGCCATGACATCAAGGCCAGCTCTGCCCAGTTGTCATTGTTTAATGACAGCTCAGAGTTCCCAGATCTGTCATTACAACTGGGCGGAGCCAGTCGTGAGATCACGGATTGCTCAGCTCAGCTGTGATTTGCCAGGCTTTCGGCCGGCCTAAGGCCAGCCGCTCACCCCGCTTCGGCTGTCACTACGGCTCAGTTGAGCCGAAGCATATGCCTTCGGCTCAGCTGAGCCGCTCGGCCACCTTCGGGAGCTGAGGGAGCATTTGGTCAGCTTTGTGAGTAACCCCCTTAATGCTCTATGAAAATGGCAACATTGTGAAAATCCAATTATGAATAAACTAGTTCAAGAAACCACACCATTTCCTGAATATCGGAAATCCTTCAATATTGGCCTATCCAGCAGGCCCGGTTAACTTTGCTAATACTTTTTTTATTCTTTTAAAAATAAGCAACAGTACATTGTACAATGATCTCAAAATTATCATGCTGCAAGAAAACAATTAATGGGGATTATGGCAACAACTAGACACCAATAGAGTAATCTCTTGACCGCCACTGACGCATTTAATAAGGGCAACATTCAGCATGCCAGTCTGAATGGGTTTAATATGACAAACTTCAAAGGGTGTGTCACAGTCAAACTGAATAGTGGACCATCTGCTATCTGGTCATTTGGAAAGGGTGTGAACCCTTAAAAGGACCGAGGTGCAAAGTCAAAGTATACACCACCAGATCTACACTAGAGCATCCCAGAAGGATTGATGGATTTTCCTGATGGGTGTACTAGGTTTCAGCCCTTGGCACTCATGTGCAGATGGCATCTGGGCTTGGGCTAGGAAATGAACCTATTGTTCAGGTGCTGGCCAATGCACAGATATACTGTATATTGAAGTTAATTGACAGGCTGGGCGGGGACTGGCAGTGTAGCTGCTATATCAATCGGTAGGTGGGATCTGGTGATGTTTATACCTCCCACTCCTGTGTAGCAACAGGGTAGGAGATACAAGAACAGCAGCAGCACAAGTAGAAAATCGGCTATTCTGCTGATCTGTGGCAGAGAGCTAAGTCTAGACTTTATTTTGCTCCTAAATTAAACTCTTGACTTTTTAGGGTCATGGAGGACTTATACAATATTTTAGATATTGGTAGACCCTTTGGATTATTCTTTAAGGGTAATTTATCAAAACTGGAGCAGACACAATCTGGAGCAGCTGTGCATGGCAACCAATCGGCTTCTCTCTTCAGTTTGTTCAGTTAAGATGTGAAAATGAAAGAGAGAAGCTGATTGGTTGCCATGCACATCTGCTCCAGATTTTGTCTGTTCCAATTTTATTAAATTCCTTTCTTTATCTTTGAAAAGACTTGAAAATAAGAACTTTTTTGAAAAATGCAGTAAAGGTGACCCCATTGGGATCTGGAAATAGGGTGATAAATGGCACACATCTAGCAAGCCCTTTTTTTAAAAACATACCATAATCACCTTACACAATCTTTTCATCTTCTGCCCAATGTGGTGAAAGGGGGATCATTTAAAGAATAAATGTACAAAAGAACAGTTACCACTAAGGCATATTTAAACATTAAATATGTAATATAATGCAACCTACCAGTCCTTAGATGTGGTGTCTATAGTGTTTGTTTTTTAAAGGCATTATTTCCTCTTATTTTCACCTGGTGATCCTGCCAGTAACACACTTTCTGTCTTAAGGTTGCTATATTCACTTCTAAATTTTATCTATGGAAGAGCAATGTAGCCCCCCTCCTTGGGCAGCAGCGTTGTCATTGACTAACAAAGAAAATCCAAACTCCAGCTAATACTTTTTAAGCAGGTACAAGCCATTTTTTTCTTTTGAGATAAAGGCTTTAACTAAATGAAAAAAACTGACCATGGTTTGTCTCTACCCTGTAGCTGCCACTTTGTTTTCTGGACAGCTTTGTCTGTTAAAGGAAGTTGGGGAAAAAAACCAGACTTACTGATCAACAGGTAATACAACTATGTTGCAGAGGACTCGGGAAAACAAAGACTGGTGTGTTAATGCTAGTGACAGACTGCATCATATATGTCATTTTTTATTTTGCTTATAGTTCCACTTTAGGGCAACGAAGCACAATTTGTAATAATCCAGGATAATAGCATGATATAAAACTCCCCATTAACTCAGTCACTACAAAAGTGCTTGGATTAGATCCAAGCATCTGGTCTTTCATTATCGTTCCTATTGTCTGGTCATTTCTCTCCGTTCAAGGCAAAGGAGCAAAATTCATGTATTTTATGATGCTAGATACTTTACCTGTAACATTGCCTCTTGTAGGTCTTGCTTATGCTTATTTTCTCTTTCAAACCTAATCAATAGTCTGCTTCTACTTTAAGCTCAGCTTTGATCTGTCCATATACCAGTATTCACCTTCAGCTCAGTCATGCTTGTCTCCTTGTATTGACATGTATTCACAAAAGTAGCGTTCTGAGGCTTAAGGCCCTTTTTTATGATAGTCACATAGCTTGAAAATGCATTACTACTCAATATCCATCAATCCTAAAGTCTATCTCAGAAATCACTTACATACGGAAATGATTTAATATTTGAAAAATGACTTTGCTCTCAGTCAATCAATGCTTGTATGAAAGATCATTTCACATATATTAAGCAGCACTCTGAGTAACTTGAAGTGTGTAGGATGTACTGTATGACATGTACATATAGGCTAAATCAAACATTTAGACAGCGGCGTTCAAGTTTAATGGTGTTACTTAGTGAAAATTACATCTCTCTTAAATGTCTCTCATTTAAAAACAAAAGCCCTCTTTTGAAACCGTATCACTCTGTCCCTTGTTAGTTTTCCCTTTTTTTATGGTCTGATGTTAACCTCCATATAAAATTTTTTTTTTAAAGAGATCTTGTCACTTTACCCATTCAGCCCAAAGTGACAACATCTCAACAAAATCTCTATAAAGCCTATCCCTTTACCCACTTGTGTTTAACTTGTCACGCACCCTCGATGCTTTGTCGGAGAGGCACTTTTGTATATGGGGCGTATATGACCTCATTTCATGATACAATGTTCAGACCTTAACAGCCAAGCACCAGGCCCGAACACTGTCATGTGACAGATGGGGTGACATCATCAACCTAGTGTAATTTCTGACAGCATCCAACACACAACTTATACAGTGTTAGGACTATAAAGGAACGGAGTAAGGGAGAAGCACAGGGAAGGGGAGTAAAAGTAGGTCAGGGGGGAGAGCTGTAAAGAGACTCTGTCACTTTGCCCTGAACAGGGAGGATGTCACTATGTTCATTTTGTCTCCTCTTATTACATCAATACCGTATTTAACACCAAGGACAAGTCTAAAGTAGGACTCTTGCTTGAAATTAGGGCCACAATATGGGTATAATGATCCAATGTTAAGGTGTTCATCTTAATAAAATGTCTTTACACTAATAAATCTTACTAAATTGAAAGTTTCCTGTGGCTTTGGACCATCCTTTGCTGTCATGCAGTGATTATGGCATTGTGGTAAGCTATGATCCAGTTGGATTCAAGGAGGAAGGGATTTATTATAGCGTTTTCTTCTTTTTTTTTTACTAGCTGTTATGTTGACCCCCTGACTCTGGTAATACTTTCTGCATTACAGACCAAGAAAATGTATGAAGTTCGAAAAGTCAGAGTTCTTTAACTGCATTTTTGTTACTTATCAGTGACTCAAAAAAATGAAGCAAGAGGGTTGCCATTATAGTCAATCATCTAGCATTTTCAGAGATGGCAGCTTCATCATGTCTCCCATGATATTTTTATTTTAAAAGTAGAAATAATATGCAATATAGAGTGCTTCAAAGTGGAACTTCATTTTAAACCAAATTTGCTAGCAGAATGAAAAAAAAAAATCAATAACCTAGTGCTTCCCAGAAATAAGAAACAGAAGGGTTAATCTGCCTGTTGTAATGGTATAAAAAAAATCACCAAAAGACAATGAATATAAGGATTAATTGGTGCTCATGTGAAGGGGTATCAAAAAGTAATGCCTGTTGTTTTTTTATATCTGCTCTTCATGTGAATGTATAATGCATGATAAATGTCACTCATATGGTCTAACACAATCAGTGTGTGCTTCTGTTTTTTGTGAATTGGACCAAGTGAATCATGGATGAGAGGAAACAAAGCAGTAAATGAGTTTCTTTCGAAAGGGGGTTGTTTGACTGGTGAGATCCATACGCTCCTGAAAAATGTGTATGGTGATGCAGTAATTGACGTGAACAATGTTAGTCATTTGGAAATGGAGTTTAAAAAGGGAGAAACTGAAATTGTTGACAAGACAATGAACAGCTCTGAGTCAGTGGAGCAAAGAGTGCTCTGTAAAATGTTTCCTAACTGAATTTGAGGCCTGGGTAAAATAATGGTGCAAATGCATTGAACGTGAAGGGACTTTGTGGAAGGGTAACTGAGTAGAGGAATTTAGAGGCTAACTGTATGTATGTTCATTGTTTTCATCTCTGGATAATTAAACATTCTTTATGTCAGGCAGAACTTTTTGATATGCTTGTATAATGCATAAAATCATAAACTATTGCAAATATACACAAATCTGGAATTTAAAAGTCCATAAAAGTCTGTAGCTCCACTGACAATATAAAAGGCAAAAGCAGGTAATCTCTTTTTCCCCCTATGCTTCCACACAACTGAAAAATGCAAAAAAAACCTTGGTGCATCCACCTCCACAAAGAAGCATGCAGGGCAGTTTACCAGATTGAATGACCTTGTTAGAAAAGGTCATACAGCTCTTGTGTTTGTTATAAACAGGGGGTATCCAGCGTTCCCTCCACAGGAACCACCCGCATTGAGACAGCTGGCACCTTTGCAATTTTCCATTCAGGAGACGAGTCGAAGATGTGCAACCACTCGTGGCAACTTACACCCCAGGAGAAAGCTAGAGAAAGAACTCCAATTCATACATATTTAAAACTTATTCCATAAAAAAACATTAAACACATTACCTTCTAAAATCAAGTGGAACAGATTGCATATACTCAAACTCCTCCCACAACTCCACCCTTGCTAGCAGGAAGGCTTTTTGGTGCAGAAGAGACATAGGGGTCTATTCACGAAGCTGCCGAAGGATCTAGCCGCAGATTCGGCCGATCCTTCGGCTAGCTTCGGCCCCAGGACCCCTTTGGTTCAGAAGGGGTGCTGTACGGGCTATTCACAATTCAACCTCAATTGCCCAGAATCATATGTTTTAGACTACCCATGTTTTGGAGATATGCTGATTCTGTTCTGTACCTCACCCTCCTAATTGCAATATTTATTAAAGATCAATACCTATAGAGATGCCGGACATGGAGCCTTGAAGGGTGCTGCCTGTAGAAACCTCAAGTTTGAATGAAAATTTGTCTAAAATAGTGTTTTGTTTTGTGGATGTTTGCTTTATATTAGCTAAGAGACATTTGCAGAGTGCTTTGTCTCTTTATTGGATTGGATTCGTTTTTGGGAAGAGGTTCTGCCATTTGTCACTCAGGCCATTATCCTAAGAGTTACCTAAGGGTGAACTTTGCCCCTGCACTGGCAGAAAAGTTGTGGTGTGAACCCACTCAAACCAAAGTTGGTACCAGTATTTCTAGAAAGTGGGAAGGATCTCAGTCCTGTTTGTCATTGTCAGACCATGTGGTGCTACATAGGAGAGAGGTTGGAGAGAGGCTGGTCTTCCCTACTTAGAGAGATGTCATATGCCTTATGATTCTTTGCACCCTGTCCTAGCTGCGCTGGGAGCTGGGATACTCCTCATACATACCAATAGAGCTACAAAAGCTTATAAAGCTTATGATTTTGTACATCGTATGATATATAGAAAGTTCACTGCGATGACCCTACAAAACCTTTATTGTGTATAACAGTGACCTTCGTTTTGATAACAAGAAAACTGATGATGCTTCTGTTTACTTACTAGAGCTGTTGTACAATTGTGTTTATAAGAGTGTTTAGAAGACTGAAAAATTCTCCACTGCATATTACAAGGGAAATACAAAATCCCAGCAGTAGTATCAAGAGATCAGACATGTTCAGAGCCTGCAGTTCCACAGGGAATACAGTGATTATACTGCATCCTATCCAGAGAGTACCAGTAAGGACTTGTGCTTGGCCTGAGGACTCATTAGTGACAAGAAACCTCATAGTGACAAGATGTGGCAGGGTCAGAGAAGCTAGCATCGACTTGGTTTTCTGCCTCGGCACTTGAAGGACTTCCTATTAACGTGGTGTAAGTGTAAAATGAAGAAAAATCAGGACAATTAGTTACTTATTTGTCAATTAAAAGAAAACACAGAGTAACCAGTAGGGACCCTTCTTTTTAATTAGCTTGATATGCTGCAGATTGATCAAAGCAAATATCTGAAAGGTTGCTATGGATTTTTTTTTCCTTCTTCCTTGACAAACACTGAAATGTTTGTCACTAATTTATTTATATGAGCAGAGTATTTGTCAAATGTAATTTATGGGGATGAGCAGAGTGCTCTGGAAAATAGCTAAACCGTGCAATGAAATATTGCCTGCATTCCCGTCAAGAGGGTTCCTCAGGTCCACTTTTAAATGATAATTCTAAATAATACTAATCCCTATACAAACTGCAAAAAAGAGGATGTTAAAGGGTCACTCTATCCAAAACTAATATTTCCGTTTTTTGGTAGATGTTGGAGAAATAAACTACAATAATTTCTTCTTTTCTTTTCAGTTCTAGATTGCGGCACGCTTAACAGTGGATGCTGTTGTCACCCAGACAGGAAGACAGAGACAGCAATAAAAACATTGTTAGCTCTGAAGTTTTAACATTTCGCCAGTTGACTACAAACGTGTTTTTTTATGTGTGCCCATGATTTGCTGACAGGAAGTAAGAGGAAAAACTCTCCAATAGGGGCACAGACAGCAATAAAAACCTGAAGGAAACTCAAAAATATAGTACAGTATACCTTTATTCAATTAGAGTAGTCCTCTAAGCTCCACAAGAGTTTACACGTTTCAGGGCTTAAGGGTACGTTCACACCAGCAGCCGCGCTCAAGCGCACAGTTGCTAGTGTGTGTGTCCCCGGACAGTGCAGATGCGCTTGTTTGAGCATGATCGCACCATTTATTTTTGTAGAACTTCATTGAAATGTCACAAGTGACATTTCATTCAGTTCTATGGGCTCACCACGGTACTTAGCTGTTGTACCACTGAGGTGTGTTGTATGCTGTTGTACCACTGAGGTGTGCTTAAAGAAAGTACTGCATGCCATACTTTTAAAAGGGCACACCCCTGGAACGTGATGGTGTCAACTGCATTTGGGCTGCGCTGAAAAAAACAGCCAGCACAGCCAAAAGCAGATGGTATGAGCCGGCCCTAATGCTGCTCCCACCATCAGGGCTAAACTGAAACTAAAAAATATATAAATATGTCTAACTATCTCATAGAAATATTATCAAATAAAGTATACAATAAAATATATGAATTTGAATCCATAGACATTAAAAAGTAATATACACCTGCAATCAAAAACTCATATTTGATCATGATCTTATTAACAATATTATATTAACAATATTAATAATGGACTATATACTTTAATGGAATAAAGATATTTTGGACTTAAACCTGTAGATGTGGCACTCCTACTTTTCCTTCTGGTGCCAATCTGAAGTGTTCTCAGAGAACCTTCTGTATATGCGAGGTGCCTGTCCTATGAAAAAAACACTCCAATCCATCTTCTCCATTATTAGACCCATTCTGGAGATCCAGCCCCAACCCTTTCAGCAATAAAAACACTCTCTATCCAATGCAAAAGAAAAGTTTGACTGAAGTTGGACTCTGAAGTGTATGTAAACCCTAACAATTAACTTCTCTTGTTTGCTCCTGTTTAGTATGGCAAAGATAACATTGAAAGCTATAATTGATAGCAAAACATTTTTATACTTATTAGATAGATGTCCACTGCAAATATCAGGATTCATAAAGGTCAAATGCATAAGTGAATCATAATGAATGCCTATAGAGGGGTGAGGAAAATGTTCCTGAAAACTGGAGGTGATTGTTACCACCTTTTAGCAGGAATGGCATGATAAGTGCAAACGATGGTCGAAATCTTTTCTTTTGTCGGGCTGTGTATGGCCACAGCGTTACAATCCCACAACACATGGCTTTTGGTGCACATTACTCTTTGCCTCATTAAGTTAACCGATGGTCTGGAAAACCAATATACTCAGCAGGTGGATTTTTCCTGTAATTGATTTTTCCTCAGCAGGCATTTAGCAGGCTAATTGCTCTACCTGACACAAATAGAGCAATCGGAGAGTGAACTCTTCATATGACATGTGATCATGCAAAATACGATTTAGAAAAACACTATGAAATATATTTAAACATTGTATAAAAAATGATTTCTTTGTATTTTAATGCATTATTTTACATAACAGTATTTTTACATAAGGGGTAAAACTATCAGGGCTATTCACAAAAGGGTGAAGCGTTTGGAGAAGGCAGGAGAAGTGAACAATCTAGAACAACATAGCAGAACTAGAAAGTGAGCTGAATCGGATAATTGTTTCCAAATCAGCTATTTTGGCCTAGATTGTTCACTTCTCTGGCCTTCTCCAAACTCTTCACCCTTTTGTGAATAGCCCTGTATATGCCCTTATTATTATACATATTTAAACCACATCCTCCAATGCACATTCCCACAAAATGATCCCTACTGAATAGTATTCACACACGCTAAGGAGCATCCCACACCAATCCCCAGGGGTTCACTCTGCTGTCAACTCTACTTACCAGCGTTAAAGAGAAGCAGGTAGCCTGCACCTTCTTTGGCATTCCCATTAAAAGTAATTGCTCAGGAGAACTCTCACTGGCTAGAAAATAGCAAATAGCTAGCAAAACGTCTGTGAAAGCAGAGGAGGAAGTTACCAGCAGACGTTTGTGAAGTTACTGAGCTACTCCTCCACCTACAATTCTACTTTATGAAGGCCTTAAACCTGTGAGGAGCCATAGGCAGATAAGAAGCCTAGCCACTTCCCGAAGGAGAAGAAATTAGCTGAACCAGTAAAGATACCATGCTCCAGCACCAACCAAGTATCTCTCTGAGAAGCAGAGCCTATAGCAGCCTTTTTCAACCTTTTACCACGAAGGAACTGTTGAAATCATGTTCAAGTCTCAGGAAACCCCTGCTAAAAGTGATTATATCTACAGTCGCAACAACACATTTGTGGTCAATGAGAGAAGTGTCTCCTTATGCTTGTGGTCAGCAGAAAGAATATTCTGTTACACTGGTGATCAGTGGGAAGAGTGTCTATTACATTGGTCAGTGTAGTGCCTCTATACATACAGTGATTAATGGGTAGAATGTCCCCCTTACAAACAGTTATTATGATTATTGGTGTCAGTAGATATTTTCCTGAGAAAGAGGAGGAGAATCTCCTAATTTATACCATAGCAATCACGATCACCCACACTGCCACTCCTGTTTCAAAGATCTGCCATCTCTCCTGCTTTGTGGCCAACTGCACCCTGCTAGTCTGAAAGACAGTCACATCGTCCCCGTTCACCTAGAAGGTACAGCATCCAAACCCAAGTCATACCAATGCTCACACTGATGGCCACTCTCCATTCTCTGCTTTTTCCTGGAATTCACAGACTCCATAACTAATCACTCCCAGCTTGGCAACCAAATATTAGCCCCTGCTCCCTACCACCTTTACTGCTGTCCACATTCTACACTCTTTTATCCATGCCAATACGTATTCAATACACCACTTCCCAAATTGACATAAACATCCCACTGTCAACCCGAACAATGATAGTCACATTTCGCACCCTAAATCTGTAATGACAGTCAACACTGTTAACTAACCCCCAGCCCATGGGACTGATGGCCAAGCTCATAACTGACTACACACATAAAACACACAAAATTCATAAAAATGATGTTAGAATATTAAGAAAAAGAGCATTGTAAATTAAATAAATCACTAAAAGTCACCTATATGCTGCCTTTTTCCATTTCTGCATTTTAAACTTTTAAGCAAGAGACACGGTTTGCCAGTGCTTCATTTATGAAAATTTCCATTCAAAGGCCCTTTACACTGTTCTTAATGCCACAAGTGAAGTCAGTAAGGGGCACAACTGTTGTTACTATACATAAATTGAACAAAGTACAATGATATATCACCTTTCAAGTTACATTCCCTACAATAACTATAGATGTAATTCAATGAGGTTATGGATGTTGCTATAAAATGTGATCATTCATTTAAAGAAAAAAATTGTACATCCGTTACTATCCCTTTAATTCAGCTCCATCATATTCAATTGGCAGTGTACCAGGCATAAATAATAAAAGAAAAAGCTATAAGAGACATAAACAAAGCACAAAAAAAGAGAAAATTTCATAACATGCTGTTTTGGTAATAAAAATGTTTATTAGGCAATATGCCTGCAGCATATAGGGCAATATAAATCTTTTATCTCTTCAGTTGTGTGCCATGAAACTCTTCTCTGCACTCAGCATCAACTTTTCCACCCTTCCATCTAGTATTATCCAATGTTGTCTATTCTTTCTACATCTATACCTGTTTTTATGGCTAACCTCCCCCCCCCCAAAAAAAAAAAACATTTACTGTTTGCACTTCAGTTTTAGTTCTTTTTTGCCTTGCCTGACTGCCTCTGTAGGTAAATCCTTTCATAAAAGGTGAGGAGAGGGGCTGCTGTTGAGATGATTCTCAAGAGTCTTCAACAAGCTTACATCCTCCATCCAAATCCTCCGTCTGTGCAGGCTCCCCCAACAATGTCCAGTTTCAATGATAATGCTAGATATACATATATACTATGTAAAAAAGACCACTAGCAAAGTATTTCTAGCATGCTATGAAGGTGCCAATAAGCAATTTACATTAAACTACTGTATGTGGTCTTGTAAGTTCCAGGGTTACTGTTAGTAAACTACAATTAAAAATGTGCTGGCCCCACCATAGAGTGTAATGGACATCCATAGTGTGTGATCTGTATGTTTACTATGACTTATAGGTGATCCGGTGTGTGCGACTTACCATAGGGTCAGTGTAAATACTGATGGATCGTGGGCAGGCTATGGTGCGAAAAAGATTGAGTCAGGAAATCTGAGGTCTATAATTATATGCAAAGCCCAAGCCTAGTGAAAGCTTTTTTTATTAGTTTAGGATAAAATAGAGATTTTCTACAACTTAAAAGACCCATGGGCCAGTTTTGCATTCACAAGTGAAGTGGAGTCCTGCATCTAAAATCAAGCTTATAGCCACAATATACAGTCTGTAGGCAGAGCCATATGAGGGAATGGCAACACCGCTACAGCTGTTTCCTGGTAAGCTTGCTCTCTGGTATGTGGTTGTATTCATCATGGCCCAGTGTATGCTCAAAGTCGCTGTTGTGTTGGAGTCTGGCTGTTCTACATGGCTGTAGAGCACACTTACCAGGGCACAGCCATGGAGTTTTAAGGACTTTTGATGATCCTCCTGTGTTCGCCCAGGTTCCTTCCACAATTAAAACTGACAGGTTCATTGATTTTATAATGAATTGGCCTGCGTATAGATGTGTATGATTGTGGCAGGGCCATTAGATTAATAAAACAAGTGGGCATCTCCCAGAACACACATCGGAACTGTGACACCACACCCCTGAATACAATACATGAAAAAACAAAAGCGATAATGGGGCTTTAAAAGTGTCCAATGATGAATGTGGGATAACATGGCTTAGCTTGGTAACAATACACGATGACTGGTCATAAATATATATAATATAATAAAGATATTTATTTTTTACATGATCTCAATATGCTTAAAAACATTTAATTGGTCTAAAAAGTTACAAATAGTGGATAATAAATATTTAAATATACCTCCTTGGACTTAGTGCAATTGCATGGTGTATATAATAACGATATATTTTTTGTAGTAATGGTCATGCATTTGGTGCGTGATTGTCCTTACATTTTTACAAGGCAAGCATAATTTCATCTATAATTGCACAGTAATTTATTAATAATGTTATCTCAGCTTTGGATCTACAAAGAAATTACAGAGTTTTGCCTCCAATAAACCTCCTGAGGAAGCTTTAGCGAGCGAAACGCGTCGAGGGCTGGAATAGTGCAATTATAGATGAAATTATGCTTGCCTTGTAAATATGTATGGACAATCACGCACCAAATGCATGACCATTACTACAAAAAATATATTGTTATTATATACACCATGCAATTGCACTAAGTCCAGGGAGGTATATTTAATTATTATCCACTATTTGTAACTTTTTAGACCAATGAAATGTTTTAAGTATATTGAGATCATGTAAATAATAAAAATCTTTATTATATTATATATATTTATGACCAGTCATCATGTCTTGTTACCAAGCTAAGCCATGTTATCCCACGTTCATCATTGGACACTTTTAAAGGCCCATTATCACTTTGTTTGTTCAGGGCCATTAGATTGTAAGCTCCTCTGGGGCTGGGTCTAATGTGAATGTTTCTGTAAAATCAATAAAATATTAAAATTAAAATATTGGCTCTGTCTAAATACAGGAAATAAGAACACATGCGGTGTACATTTTCTAATTGGTCTCTAGTTAAGCTGGATGAAAGTTGTCCTTTTTTCACCCATAATCCCCAACGTGTTCTTGTTTTGAATCTTCGGTTATGTTAATTAAATGAAGAATGTGATAAAACTTAATGCAGTGTGTGTTTGTTGTATAATTCAAAGAACCACTGCTGTTTCATGGTCTCCGTACTGATGGTAACAGCTTCAGTTTAATGTACTGTATTAGAAAGAATAATATAAATGTGTACACATTTTGCTCAATTATTATCTTACGTAATAATTGAGAAGAAAGTATTACATAGTGTATGTACACAAGTAAAAAAGTTGAATTGATTGTTACTAGAATACTGAACTCAATGAGATTGATATCTTCACATTAATTGGCTGATTCTACATCTGATACAACAAAGGCAAGCAAACATTATACAGTATGTATCTGTTGCTATGTCATATTCTGTCACATTATGGAAACAGTATCTAGATAATCTATATTAATCTATAAAAGTAGAGACGTCTCCCAAGTGAAATAATCAGCTAAGGTTGCCACTTTTTCTAAGAAAAATCTCTGCCCTTCTGAGTTCTTCTTATTAATGGCTTTGGCTACAAGTCCCGGGTGGCAAACCTATAATCAACACATATCAAGGAAGAACTCTGTAAAAGATGTAGATAAATGAGGAGTTGATGTAATTACTAAATATAACCTTTTAACTTTGTTACATTCATTCCTTTACTGTGAAAAATAGTAATGGGCAGTCCATTTCCTGACCCTGGACACTTTTATGTATGTGAGCATCCCACCTTCTTTACCATCTCGGGCTGACTGACAACACAGATTATACAGTACTGAGCTGGGGAAACTGCTGTTGCATTATGGGAACTTTTTTAATTTACAGACAGGCCTATAAAAAACAGAGCAAGAGGAGTGATCACATAAGATTTGGGCACCATAATCAAATATAGACTTAGGGGTCTATTTATGAAGGATTCATATGGAAATTAGCCTAGTAAATCCTTTCTTGATAATCCCCCAAGTGACATTTCAAGGCCTACCACAGTCACATTCACTACATTTATAGGATATTTGTGCAACAGACAAATGCAGCAGCTGGCGAACAGCCATCGAATGTCACTTCTACTGTAGCTCAGAAATTACCTTTTAGTTCTGCATAAGAATTTGCTGTCAGGAGCTCTCCATAGTGCTGAAACTGTGTTCCCTTGATGAGAATCACAATGAGCACTCTAATTATTTGGTACCCCTGCAAAAGAATTAGTGCAGGAACTACGTCTACATCTATGTTTTGCTTTGTTAGTCTGTGTGGACGTGCATGGTTAAGTTATTGCAGACGGAGAGGCTAGCCAACACAAAACCATGCAAAACTGTAAACTTTTGGAGTGGAATGTCCACAGCAGCTTTTTATTAATAACATACAAATAAGTACAAAAACATTATAAATAACAGTTCAATACAATCTCCCTATATGTTTTTGAAGGCAACATGTTTGTATCTGCAAAACAATGTTCCCCAGCTGCAACACTCCAACCCATTGATAATTTAGCTTCAGCTAATAGAATGTAACTTCACTTAAGAAAGGACATCATACCTAAGGTATACATCCAAGTACCATATTCAAACACTCAATGATCCTGCCCTGCTGCCATATCCTGCACTGAATATAAAAAGAAATGAACATACTTTCAAACAGTAAAAAGAAAAAAAAAAAGAAGGAATTAGGACAGTGAATAACTGGCTCAACACTTTCTGTTCTCCAAAAGAACTACAACTTTGATCCCTTCCTGCTCCCTGCCTCTGAAGTTCTGCCCAGACCTTTCATTCTCCAACTGGAAGTCAACCTCTCTACACAATCGGTACCTGTTAACCCTGTCTGTACCAAGCCTATCCCACAAAGCCCTTGCCATGCTAGCCTTTTGTCCAGGCATCCAGCCTTTCTGCCCCAGGATTTTCTGTCCTGACGCTAAAAATCAGAGTCAAAATGTATCAGCCCCCATTTTAATGTATACTTGCATAAGAAAGGGAGGTACAAAGTTTCCTTAGGAAAGGTATAGGTTGCTGTTAATGCAGCCATCTGATCCCTCTCTACAATGGGCTGTGGTCAACACAT
>NW_017306320.1:701114-721900 GCF_000935625.1 Nanorana parkeri | reverse complement strand
TATGGAGCCTAAAAGCAATAGTTTGTGCTCCTGCATTTAGCCATTTTACAGAGTGCAGCGTAAAGCATCTCAGCAGAACAATCAGAGCCGGAAGAAGATAGAGCTTAGGCAGCCTCTTATGTTGCCTTTAAACCTGCCTTTAGAGCAGTTCTATCTTGTGACTAGGTCAGGGGTTGAGAGTGGCACACAATGTGGAATTGTTTTAAGGCCTCCAGAATTATGAGATGCACACTTCCAGGGCTGGGTTGGCAGGATTTGACAGATTGTAAGCCTAGGCTGAGAGCATTCCACAAAACCATGTATCACTGGGTTCACCAATACACAAAAAGTTCAGATCTGGAAATCAGCTGGAGACCCAGTACATGCTGCTAATAATTGAAGCTGGATATCAGGCTGTCATATGGGGCAATTCCTTTCTGTAGTGATACCATTCAGGGCAGAAGCCCTCAGAATGGTAGCTCACCTATTCTCCTCTGTCTGAGATGTTCATGTATGTCCTCCTATATTTTCTGTATGAGAGCAGCAGAGCCTGACACACTAGGGATTGTGAATGTTCTTGCTCCAGTGAACTATACTCCTGTTGTCTGCCTGGGCAGTGAATAGTGTTATATTAATCATCTTTACGTCAGCTATCAGCTGTAAACATCTCATTCTTGGAGTCCTTGTATCTTCTCGGCCCTTGGTAGGCAATCACTGGTTTTGCCTGGGAGAGGTGGAATATGCTTTGTATCTGTTTTTTTTCTGGAGTTGTTCAGTAAAGGTAAAGCTTAAACTTGTTGTTTTGGATAGAGTAGCTTCACTTCCTCCCTGTAGACAAAGCTGGAAATTAGAGGTAATCTCCAAAGTGAGGGAAATGCCCTCTTAGATAGTTGCAGGGACATGCGGTCAGGGAAGGCAGGTGTAACGGATCCCCGCCATCTGCGCATGCGCAACCTGCACGTTCCCGCGCTGCTCAGGAATGCGCCATCCCGCGCATGCGCAGAAGCGGTAGGTTACCAGCACGAAAACGCGCCATAGTCGCGCACAGGAAATGACATCACTGGCCCTATATAAACCCAACAGCAGTACCACCATGTTGCTGGTTTATCGTCAGCTAATCCTTGTTCCAGTGTTTTGTGATATCTTGCTTGATCCTTGTGACCCGGACTTCCTCGACGACCCTTGAATTCTGCCTGCCTTGACCTTGGAACGGTTATTTGACCATTCTTCAGCCTAACCCCTTTTGTACTGGAATTGCCGCTTGGAACCTGACCTCGGCTCGTCGGCTTGCGCGGTGCTCAACACCACTGGCACTCCTGCCAATTGTTGTCCCGCTGGGCTCTGTTCCCATCATCAGAGTCTCCCAGGACACAAGGTGCAAGGGAAGCCTTCTCTCACATCCGGTCTCCCAGAAGGTACGTAACAGCAGGTGAGGCAGAGCCTCACCTAAAATAATGGAGGAAAAAGCTGTCAGCTTCATGTCTGAAGCTGACAGCTTTTCCTCCATTCAGATCGGCATCTAACAGGTTACACACCAGGGGAACCCCCCCACTGTGTAACCTTTCACAGCACAGAGCCTCAGCAGTGAGAAGCAAGTGAGGGACAGGGAGGCTCCTCCCTGTCTCCTCCCTTCCTCCTTTATTACAGCTTGGGGACGGGTCTTCGTCCGACGGGGGGGGGGCTTCGGTTGGTGGGGGTGCGGCTTCAGCCGCCACACTCGGGGGGCTGGGGAATGCCTCACCCTGAGCAAGAGGTACCGCACGTCACTGGACAGTTGTCATCAGAACAAGTTGGTCGATATTCCATATTTCTGTTTTGATGGCAGCTCAAAAAGATGGCTTTTTCCTCTCTTTCAGGCCCAGTGACAATGGCCATCTGGAAAAATAGAGAGAACAGAAATATAGAATCTCCCTAATGAGAATGCAGATGCTGACAGGAAAAAAAAAACAATCCTGTCAAGGATTCTAAACCCCTCACCACTCTATCCAAACCCAAAAGATGGGCTTTAGAAACACTGTAATGTGCATACTGTGTCATCTGGATCTTCCTAACGTACAGTAGATGGGAAATGTCTGGCCTTTAGTAGGAGGTCTTACAGATATAGATTTCTCATCATCATATTTATAGGACAACCTTCTGGCATAGGGGCAGTTAAAGTGTATGCAAAATTCTGAAGTATGGTACATTAGGCAAATGCAACAAATACAGGTGAAGGCTAGATGCATCCTAGAAGAATCATGGCACCGGTATATCTTAGGTCAAGTGAACAGCAGAAATCACACGAACACTGAGCCACCTCAAGGACCAGATAGAAACATTATGTTCAGTGTCCAGTCCTAATCCCAGACCACTTGGCAGAATTTGTATTTAGTGCCTGGTTAAGTCAAAGGCATGACAACTGAGAGAGTGAGCTTGGTGAGAGGATGAGTGTTTGGAAAAGAAAGCAGGCATCTGACCTCAGTACGTAAACCTGTCATGAGAAAAATATGAGAACTTTCATAATTGACCGCACTGAGAAAAAAATGGTAGTTGCCTGGCTGTGTCTGGCAAACTGCAGAATGCGTTCAGTCTAAATTTCAGTGGGTTCACTAACGGTCATATATGCCCTGGATGTAGAATAGTTATTCTGACTCCAATTGTTGTGATAGTGAATTATTCCTTCCTGAGACCTCAAAACCTGTCCTTTTATGTAGCAGATGCAATCACCACAGGTAATCTTCATCAGATAGCTGGACTCACCAAATACTTTGCATCCACAATGATCTTTATTGCATGCAGCTGGTTTCTGGCAAACAATATGATGTGGTAGACACTTGTATTCGAAGGTCAAAAGGAATATTTCTCTCCTCACCTCATGTGCATATATTTCCTGATGAGAGCAGAAACTCACGCTGAGGAACAAGGAAATCACATCATACAAAGGGGGAGGATACACAGAAAAAGTAGTGTAATCGATACAATGGCCCCAAGGTGGCAGCATAACAGAAAATAACTATGGCAATACACAATAACAAATTCCAATGCAACTGCATTGCCCATACAACTGCTAGAGGCATCACAAGAGTGCCTGATGCCCATGTTATCTAGGGTAGCCTTGCACCCCAAATGTTCTTTCAACAGATTCTCCACAATCTACCCCTAAAGTCTTCCCAATCTACTTCATTGGCCTGGTGTACTCTAAGGTCCTATATGCACCTGTGTGCACGTTGAATCGAATTGGTCTATTTATTCAATGAGCTCTTAGCACAGATCCATTGACCAAAAAAGAAAAGAACACATTATTTTTTTTCCAGCACACGACAAGGCAATTAATGTATTTCTTAACACATGTATTGCAGTACAATAAATATTGAGTTTGAGCTTGAGTTTGGGCAATGCAACTCCACAGCCACTGCACATGGGCAGGTCTACTAAGCTATTTATTACAATCTTTCATACCAGCTTGGCTCTGTTAAAACAACCCAGCAAGAGCCCCCTACAGCGCCCTATATGTATGACCCATAAATCTATAACATCGGCTTTACTGTATGCTTAGAATAAATGTGACTAACTGCAGGGTTGATTCTCTAGTGTCTTTTATGTTCCGCTGAAAGATTTGACTTCACAGGTGCACTTTAAAGAAAACGCTGTTGGCTTTAGTTTTAGATATTTTCACTTTTCATCTTCTGTCTCTCTCTGCTTTGCCATTGGCAATTTTAACAGGAAGGAGGAGGAGGCACATTTAAGTATTGTTACAGTTTAAAAAGCAAAAAGCCTTGCCACTGTAGCTCTGAAATTAATGAAAAAGTAATTAATTACTAAAATTCCTCCCTGTATTTAAACTACAGTCTTCAGGCAAATGCCTATTTGATGTGCTAATAACTGTAATGAAACTGATTTATATTAACTACTGGAGAAAAAAAAGTGTCTATGTTGCCAGCTTGATTTCTGTATGATGTAGAGTTTGCTATGATGTTTCTTTTTTTTTTAATCAAAACATAAATATTGGTACTCTTATTTTTTCATTCTGTTTTGCATTTCGGTGCTGCTGATCTCCTACAGCATCTTTCATCCACTTCTTGTCTATATGGAAATGCTCCAGCATTACTTGAATATTATTCATTTGGACTGCCATTCTGATAGTGACCATGGTGGGCTATTAATGTGCAATTTGAGTTTTTAGTCTCCACAGTAGTGCATGTGACAGGGTGACAATGTAGGAGCACAAATGAGAGGCAGTTGTCACTACACAACAGAATGTGCAGTGCTTGAATAAAGACTTTCATGGCATACTTCCCAACTTTCTGAGATGAAAAAGAGGGATAACTGATAGATATAGGCAATGAACACATCCTTGCCACACCCCCAGATATACAAAGGCAATGGGCACCTCCCTGCCACTCCCCCAGATATACATAGGCAATGGACACATCCCTACCACACTTGTAGATAGATATAGGCAATGAACACATCCTTGCCACACCCCCAGATATACAAAGGCAATGGGCACCTCCCTGCCACTCCCCCAGATATACATAGGCAATAGACACATCCTTGCCACATCCCCAGATATACATAGGCAATGGACACATCCCGGCCACACTCCCAGATAGATATAGGCAATGATATAGGCGATGTATCCGAATTCCGAATTACAGATATAACGAATGCAAACGAATCAGAATTTCCGTTTCCGAAATTCGGTAGCGGTAGTTCGTTCGAACGTTCGTTTTCGTTTCTTATTCGTTTCGTTCGTTGGAGCAAAGTGACATTAGAGAAGGAGAAAAACATTTTCCCCCCTCAAATGTCACTTTGCTGCAAACGAACGAACGACTGAACGAAACGAATAAGAAATGAAAACGAAACAAACGGTCGAACTACTGCCGCTAACGAATTTTCGGACGAATCCGAATTCCGAATCCGAATTGACTTTCACACCCAAATCCCGAAAAACGAAATAACACAAATCCGAATTTAAAACTAAACGAAACTAAACAAATTTTTGGCAGTGCACATGTCTAATAGGCAATGGACACATCCCTGCCACACTCCTAGATAGATATAGGCAATGGACACATCCCTGCCACACTCCCAGATAGATATAGGCAATGGACCCATCCCTGCCACACTCCCAGATAGATATAGGCAATGGACACATCGCTGCCACACTCCCAGATAGATATCGGCAATGGACACATCCCTGCCACACTCCCAGATAGATATAGGCAATGGACACATCCATGCCACACTCCCAGATAGATATAGGCAATTGCCTCCACTACTACAGTGCTGTACAGAATTCCCAGTGGCCAATCGTGGCAAAAGCATACTTACAATAGGGCAATTACATGACCCCTGGCTTCCTTAATGGGTCATCCGGTATCGATATTAGATATCAGCGAGTACCGAAAAAAAAATATTGGTACTCGCACTCCATATCGTAAAACCGTTATCAGTGTATCCCTAGTATGATTGCTCTATCACAGGGGTAGGCAACCTCTGCTGTGCTGAAACTACCAATCCCATCATGTAGCTGCATCTGGGAGTCATTCCTGTGATTGCCAGAGTCTTGCAATGCCTCATGGGACTTGTTGTTCCACAGCAGCTGGAGTGCTAGGTTGTCTACCCCACTCTATCAGATTGCTACGTGTATGACCAGCTTTCCAGTCCTTTGTCAGCATATAGATATGGTTCATAAACCAAAACTTCTCACGTTTACGCCTAAGGTAAAGGTGAAGAGGTGTTTAGATCAGTCGATATGTACAATATGCTTTTGGCAGTACGATTAGGATCCACATAGAAATAAAAGGGAGAGAAAATCACTTTCACCTTTACAGTTTCAACCATTGGTCCTGTCTATATGTTTAGAAAAATGTGAATCTATAGGTCAAAAATGTTCAAACCCCATATCTTCCACAAATGCCTTTCTGGCTATGTCCACCAAACCACCGCCCACTGGGTGATGAAGTGGAGACCAGTTTCAGACTGTCTTCTATCTCAGCTCTTTCTCCGAGACGTGCCCTCCTCCTGCCATCTTTGGACATTTCCCCCTTGTCCCTCAAGATTTCAGCTGCTGGCTCAGCAAAAAAGTGCCCTGTAATCCGCTGAATTCAGTAAGTAATGTAACCAGCGGATCGATAGTAAGAAGGAATTAACATCACACTTCATATAAAGGAGAAAAATGACTTAATTAAAAAACGTAACTCAAATGAGCCGGATAGACTATAGATATATCAAAAGAGGATCATATAGCAGGGCTGTATTATATATAAGAATGCTGCAACGTTGGAAGCTGCATGACATCTAATAGGCGATAGGGTGGGGGGAGTGCAAAGAGACGGCTCCAGGCATTCTGTTCCAAGAATAAAGGTGACCCTTAACCTTTTATATGGAGATATAGCATGCAGCTCTGTTAACAAATTCAGCGGGGTCTCGGTTTGGCTGTAAAACACTGTAACTCTTCGGTGATTGCAGATTGTCATATTGTCCCTTTCATGCCCTCTCCCTGATTGGAGTGATGTTCTGGAAAGCTGCAAAGCTTCGGTGGCTGTAGAAAGAATTAGCCAGCGAGTTCTCATAGTGATGACCTGCTGAACATAGAAGTTAACCTGTGCTTTCCCCAGGCGAGGCAAAGTAACAGGTTCATTTTAATAGTGACCTCATCAGCTGTACACACTTACCTTCTGCTTAGCACCCCGCCTCTTAGTTTGGCTATGAGGAGCGAAGAGAGGAAGCCCCATGCGAGCACACATCACGATTTCAGGTTTACACAGGTGTCACTGCTGCTAATTTGAGGAGCAGTACTGCCCCTCTCTCAGATTAAGAGGGGAAGGGAAAGAGAAAGCAATCACAGGGTCACCAAATTACTTCCTAATTCCTAATTCAGTAGTAAACATCCCACTCACTTGATTACAACTGGCGCTAGCTGTCCTTTGCCATAGATTCCAGGCAGCATCTTGGGAAGGCTGTGTCAGATTGGGATTGAGTTATCCTGAGATTTGGGTGGCTATTGACAAAGAACGGTTATATATAGCCCTTGCTGCATCACTTCTGGGTGGGTGCAGTGTGGGAAGTACAGGCAGGGACAGGTACCCACTGGTGAGGGAAAGTTAGCTTTAGCTCTAGGGACAAGTTCTTCATAATGAATGATAGTTTAAGGACCCACCTGGACACCATTGGAGACGACCTTGCAACTGGCAAAAGTACGCTTACCAGTGTCCCAGCTAATTGGTCAGATGCAATTCTGGAACCACTCTGCTAGGAAACCATCCATCCCTTTTGGAAGGTCACCTCTAAGAGGTTTGATGGGTACACATTTAAGGAAGCACACCTTGAGCAACCACCTTTATGTATCTCTGCATTCTTGAACTGCCTTGTGATTGATGTGTATAAGTGCCTGACTGTACAGAGTTAAACTTTGGAGAAATAATAACGCCTTGTAACTGCTGATTACTTACTATATAAAAGAACATTTAAAGGGGAAGTTGTGCCACCCGTTTCCATTAAAGCACTGCCACACATTTAGCCCCACCCACACACAAGGCTCTGTTTAAACCCCCAAATGACATCACTGGGTGGTTGAGTGGTCAATTGCCAAACACCAGCAGTGCTGTCACATGGAGGTAATTGGAGTGAGTCACATGCTCCCCACACCTAGAAGTTAAGGGTACCAGTAAACAAAATGAGTGGGGTGCAAATGGTGGAAGGTTAGTATGTCCTGTTCGTGGGGCTGTGATTTAAGAGTTGCAATATTTTAATTCATATAAACTTTTTATTAGGCCAGCTTGGGAAATGTGTTTTTTTTCATGCAGTTATCAGTGTCCATACCTTCCATTTGGCTTACCAAACTTTAAAGTTCCCCATGCCCTTTTTGGATAGATAAAAAAAAAAGTATATATTGCAGCTTATCAGTTTTTAGCTGAGGTAGCTGCAAATGTTTTTCTTTTTTTTTAGGCTTTTCCCTTTATTTTCACCATCAAATAACATACTTTCTACCCCTATGTGACTAAATTGAGTTCTGCACTGTATCAATGGGGGCAAGCTGCAATTTACTTTTTGTTTTGGAGTTTAGGAACTTCCATATTGCTCAAAAGTAAGTAAAATCCCCTCTTAGACATTTAGAAGTTTTTTCCCTCTATTTCATCAGTGACAACCCTAAATTGTGCACTTTCACCCACTTTGAGTCCTGGTGATAACAACCAAATAGAGAGTCTAAGGGGGTTATTCACTAAAGAGCCGAAGGATCCAGCCATAGCTTTGGCCGATCATTCGGCTCGCTTCGGCCGCCTCTGCCCTTCGGTTCAGTGGAACCGAAGGGCTGCTGTACGGGCTATTCACAATAGCCTGTACAGCAGCCGAAGGCATATGCTTCAGCTCGACTGAGCCAAAGTGACAACCAAAGCCCAGTTGTAATGACAGATCAGCATCCCCAAATGCCCTGGGGATGCTGATCTATCATTAAACAATAACAACTTGGCCCAATTGTTGTTGTTTTTTCGTTTATTTTTCTTTTCTTTAAAATATTCGTATTACATTTTCCTAGTTTGTAT
Source organism: Nanorana parkeri (assembly GCF_000935625.1). NCBI lineage: Eukaryota > Metazoa > Chordata > Amphibia > Anura > Dicroglossidae > Nanorana > Nanorana parkeri. The sequence continues at coordinate 713,393 of NW_017306320.1, read as the reverse complement.
CATTTTTAAAATAATTTTGCAACTTTTTTGTCACATTCTGCTCGGTACCTCGGAGGCGGCATTCGGCTATTCACACACTGCCATTCGGCCCCTATGAGAATAGGGGCAAACGGCAGCGAGTGAGCTGCCGGAGCTTCGGCTCAGCCGATCCAGATGTTGGATCGGCTGAGTCGAAGTCCTTCTGCACTTCCGCTCAGCTGAACATACAGAGCATGTTCGGCTGACCGAAGGCAGCTGAAGGCAGCCGTTGTATGGCTGATTTTAGCCGATGTACGGCTGAAATCAGCCGTACAAGCCAGAAGTGAATAGCCGAACAGCGTTCAGCTTGCTTCACTTCAGCTGGGCTATTCACTCGGCTGCCTTCGGCAGCTTTATGGATAACCTTGTAAATCTCCCCAGCTGGGATTTAAACAGCAATAAATATCAAAATAATATTTAAAATTAATACAAAATAATTTTGGCTTTAAAATACACTTTAAAAGGAAACTAAAGTGTATTTTAGAAAAGGAGATTTCTTGAGGTATTTGACTATGTCATGTAAAGTAATTTTTGATTTAACTGTGTATTTTAGATGATGCTTTCTCTACCATATTTCCATTATATTGTATTAAGTGTGAAAATGTGCAGAGTCTCCCTCTAGTGGTTGTCTGCATGTCACTACAGTCACTCTGCTTTGTTGATCAAAATCACACACAGAAATGTAAATGTAACTTACCAAAAACTGTCAGAACCAATATTTAAAAATGTCTTTATTTCCTAGGAATTTAATTTAGTAATTGAGATTTATGCAGTTATAGAGCTATTTGAATTTAATACACGAAATTTAAACTGGGATTAATTAATCTCAAATGGAGAATGTTTATTGGTTAGGCCAACTTTCCATCTTAAAGTTACTGAGCTGGGACACAGATTTATGTAACTTCCTACAAACTAATTATTTTCAAGTATGTCAAAAGACAAGATATAGCACAAAGGAGAACATAGTAGGGATATTTGTGATGCTAACAGCCACCTGTTGTTGTGCTTTTATCATTTCTTCATAGGTCATGTCCAAAGACAAGAGACAACACAAAAGACACCACAAAAAGCATGGATATTTGTGAAGCTATCAGCCATCTGTTTCTCTACCTAAGGGTTTCTTTGTATTATTCTGCAAAGGAATTGAAGTGGCCTGAATACAGCTAGGATTAAACTTTTATACAATAGTATTACTTATAAAGGGCAGATAGGATGGATATTATGAAACAAAAATGGAAATTGAAGAAACAAAAATGTTATGAATTGTATAAAATTGCAGACAAACTCTTCAACATTAGACAAACAGATGTCCTGCTGAGAACAATGGGTGGGCAGGCAGACTTCTAATCATTGTCGGAAGCAGTGACACTTGCTGTTATTTATTCGGTGACTTGTTGAGTTAAAGTGACACTAACCTCAGGAGTTAAATCTTACAAATACATTCAAGCACCTTAACTATTAACAAAAATGTATCTTATTTGTGTATCACTCGGCTGTATATCCTCAAATCATTTCTGAAATTATGCTGCCACTGTCCTTCCTTCTGGAGGACAGTGTCAGCACCAATTCATAGATGATTTGAGGATCCACACGCTGAGTGATATACAAAGAAGATACATTAAATTAACATTAAAAAGCTGTATGGAGGACTGCTGCAAAGTATACAAATATCTGGCAGCATGCCATCTCCTACACATCACGACAGTATTTGGGCCACTGATGGGAGTGAGGGATGTGACTGAAGCAATAAAGTGGTCCAGTCGCATCACCTGCCCCTGCTCACTACTTGCCAATTCACAAAATGTCTTCAGAGAATACAAGGCATTCCGTGATTGGAGGAGAGGAGGGGGCAGGGATGAGGCATCATCTCTCCTCTTTTTTTTGTAAATGGGTAAGTAGTGAGCACTTCATTGCTCAAGTAACATCCATTCAGAGAATACAAGGCATTCTGTGATTGGAGGAGGAGAGGAGGGGGCAGGGATGTGGCATCATCTCTCCTCTTTTTTTTGTAAATGGGTAAGTAGTGAGCACTTCACTGCTCAGGTCATATGCCTCAGTCCCTGCAGTGCCCAGAAGCATGGCATTATGTGTACAAGCCAGCATGCTACAAGATAAGATTTTTATACTTTGCAGTAGCCCTCCACACATCAGCCCTAATGTAATAGAGATGAACAATGAAGGTCATGCTTAAAGTTCAGGCTAGAGGGAAACATTAGCTTCCATTATAGATACAGTGGAGGAGTTAGCATGAAGTAACACACTTCCAAGGACAGGAAGTGTGTTTTTCAGAAATTTAAAAGGTGAAAATTGAGGTAAAAAGCTTGAAAAACACTAATTCATCCACCTCTTTCAATGACTGGTAAGCTGCAACATATTATTTTTTGGGGATTTTATATACACTTTAACACCTTCTATCTCACTTCTTATTAAACATAGAGAACTATTCAAGTCAGAGATTTTCCAAGTTTTCAAAAAAGTTAAAAAGTCTCCATGATGACTTTTGAGGTGCTCACTATCCGCTCCTGGGGATACCCTTACCCAGTTTTCACTGGGCTGCCAGATTTAGGGAGAATGAGGATAATTAGCTTACCTGAGCTAATCTTTATTGTGAAAGAGCGAAGGGCATAATTAAACTAAGTCTGGCATTAGAGAAATAAGGGGGCTTCCACTGCTGGAAATGCTTCTGTGAACCTGGAACAAGCATGCAGATCAGAATAGTTGGAGAAAAGTCTCCATGTTGACATTTGAGGTGCTCACTGTCACCTCCTAGATATACCCTTGCCAAGTTATCACTGGGCTTCCAGAGTTTGGGGGAATCAGGCCAATCAGCTTAGTTAAGCTAATCATTATTGCGAACGAGCAAAGGGGATAATTAAAGTGCGCCTGTCATTAGAGAAATAAGGGGGTTTCCATTGCTGCAAATGCTTCTGCTAACCGGAAACAAGTATGCAGATCAGAAAAGTTGGGGAAAATTCAGAAGTCCTTACCTGTAAAAAGCAAGAAGTTTGCTTGACAGACAGGAAATTAGCGCTTTCTTAGCAATGGCAGCCTCTGTGGGTCTTATGACAGGCTTCCTTTAAAATGAAATGTGCATAAAAAATTATAATTTTAAAAGGTAACACATTTTCAAAAAACTTTCTAGTGCTTTAAAAAACGAGGAAAAGTAATAGAGGCAAGGAAAGGAAAGAAGCCATTCTGAAGATTTTCAATCGCAGGAAAGAAAAAAAAATGCAACCTTGCATTTTTTTTCAGCTGAGCCAGGGCCCAGATGAATTTTCTATCAGTGCAGAACTCTGTGTGCAAAATTTCAGCCAGCGTTTTTAATATTTCATGTTTGATTCCCTTTAAGAAGAGGAAGAGATGAGAGACAAGACACAGCAATGGTTGAAGTCTGCATGTAGTGAAGATCCGGTAACAGACAAGCCTAGTCACTTAGGCTCTAACTGGAATCTAAGTGATGGCGTATCCGATTAAGGTTTATGTCTTTTAGGCTGACTCTAAAAAAATTCTGCAGTGTACCGGGAAAAGTTCAAGGCAGCAATCAAGGGTTTTCTGCAATTCTAAAGCAAAACATTTGTCTGCAAAACAGAACTTGGGTAAGCAGTGACTTATGAAAATGTTGTAAAAGGAGAAAAAGCGTGGTCGCCCCAGGCAACTTTTCTTTTGTCAATACTTGTTTTTAACTGTTCCTAAAAATGTGACAACTGGAATCTGTTAGGGAACCAAGAAACCAGACAGAAACGTAAAGTACAGGATTAAAAAATACAATAAACATAAATGGCAAAAAACAACAGAGAAAGTCCAGGACTAGGTCAATGCCAAGCCAGAGGTCAGATGTCAAAGCAGGTAGTCAGCTGAACCAGGTCAGGAAACACTGAGAGCAAGGTGAACGGGAACAATAGCCGGAGTCAGGAACCAGGAGATCAGTCAGCCATTGTCAGGGTCATGCACGGAGAACAGGAACAACTGCAAAGCACTTGGTAGATCAGAACACACGCAGGGGGTGGAGACTGAATGGACAAGCTGATGGTTAAATAGTGAACTGGTGTTTGCATCATCGCTCTGAGACAGGAATTTGCGAGTTGTTTTGTCATAGTTGCAGAATGATGATGTTAACAGGTTTGGTCAAAAGAGGGCCCCAAAGAGAAACAAAGTGTCAGAACCACTGTAAGCAAGCCATGCTGCAAGCAACTGGATAAGGAAGGGTAAGAAATCCTGACAGAATCTAAGGCATAGTTGCCAATTTGTTTATGTTTTTTTTGCAGGGCAGTCCTCGCATTTTATGAATAGTCCCATGGAATGCCCCACCAGGTAGGGGGCAGCATGCTAATAGGACGTGAAGTGCAGCACCACATTTATCTATTGCAGAAAATGTCCTCCTAATTTTTAGGAGTACAGGTAAGTCAACTAAGAGTTAGTGGCTATGATTAACACTAATGCTGACCTTACTGCTAATGATGAACGACTAATTACCACATTTGATAATTTCTCTCAATCTTTTTAATGAAAATGGTAATTTGACACAAAAATTTAAATCAAACTGCTCAAATTTGACGGTGTTTTTTTTCACCAAGACCGGTCATATCTTTTCAGTAAATCACCCATATAGTATCATTGATCCTTATCAGATCCGATTGCTTAATCAAAACAATTGTTATATTTAACAAATCTATGTTTATATACAACACAGCATTTAGAAAGCTGGATGAAATAACTAAATCAATTGGTTCCATATTTCCTTAAAGTAGAACTATGGGGTTAAGGCTTTTCCATGGATTACAACTCTACAAAATCACTCCAGGGAGGGTGGGGGGGGGGCACCAATCGGCACCCCATACACGCGATCCGCCGGCTCTAAAGCCGGTGGATCGCTTGTATGGTATCAGGCATCGCTGCCTGTTTTTTAGAAACGGCAATTTCCCGCTCGCGCGCACCGAGCGGCGCCCGCGAGAGGGAGTGTCTGAAATCCAAAATCAAGCCAAGTTTGGTCTATACTTTACGTTAAACATATAAATAGTTCCCAAATGTCTCTCTTTTGCCACTAAATCCCTTTGTCCTCTCTTCCTCCTCAGCTATCCTTCTTTTTAGACTGAAGTATAGACTACTATAAAAAAACGTGCTACTAAACTACTACAAAATCAGCTACTACCTGAATATGGGTGTAACATGAAACATGGTCAGACATTGGAGTTATTCTTTAAAGTTAAACTTCTGGTCTAAATTATAAGTAGTACAAATATTTGTAGAAATACTTGATTTAAAGTACAATCTAAATCTAAAAGTACAATTTAAAGTCCAGCCTGCCGCCTCCTCCACTCCAGTGATGGAGTTTCCCTCGGCAGCCTCACGTCCTGTATGCTGCAGCGGGGGGAGAGAGAGGCTCCAGGGACCAGTCTAAGGGCCCGTTCACACCACATGCAGTGCATTCCGGTGAGATTATGGCCAGAAGGCACTGCCTCGCATTGCGGCCGGCTCACTTTTTTTGTGGGGCAGGAGGGAGCGTGGCGGGCCATTGAAGTAAATGACACCTTAGCCACGCCCTCCGGCCTCAATGCGATCGGCCGCACCGTATCGCAAGGCACATTATGCCTGCGGTCCGATGCGATCAAAATAGTGCTTGCAGCATTTTGACCGGACCGCAGACATAAGGTGCCTTGTGTTCCCATGCGGCCGATCGCATTGCGGCCTGAGGGCGTGACTACAGTGCCATTCACTTCAATGGCCTGCCACGCCCCGTCCTGCCCCACAAGAAAGTGCGCCGAGGCAGTGCGTTCTGGCCATAATCGGGCCGGAACGCACTGCATCTGGTGTGAAAAGGGCCTAAGAGCAAGCCGCCTCAGAGGATCGGGTAAGTATAACTTTTTTTAAAGCTCCCTAGACAAAACAAGCACCTTACACTTGTAGTGCAGGATTAGCCCCACTACGAGGGTTACAATTTAATTTGCCCAGAGTTCTGCTTTAAAGTTTGGGACATATGATGGAATGCAGCAATTCTAAATTAAAATTTGCTGATGGATGGGAGTATATTAGAAATATACAGTTATTGATACCCTGGATTGATTTTATAAGACTAGAGGAAATCCTCGCTATCCTCCTAAGAAGTCGGTGTCATGGCCCTTCATCAGCCTTTTACCGTACTGGCAGCCTGGCTCGAAGAGTTATGCTTACTATATTAGAGATTCTTTTATCCCCTGATGGTTTCATGCAACATAGATTTGTATATACAATGCCCTCCTATCGCTGTAATTAATTTGTGTTCACCAGCTGGATGCTACTGCATAGCTCCAAGGAAGCGCGAGGTAGCTTAACACTGCAGCGTTCAGACAAATGCTTCAAAGATTTATTAAACTAGGCACAGTTTTGTGCCCTCATTAGCTCTTATACATTTATCAGTGTACTGCATCATGTTTTCATCTTTAAAAAGGATAGGTAGCAATGGGATGTATAAAATGGAAAATGAAAACACTTAGTTTTACTGCCGACCCTATCAAGACTATGTATAATGGGTTTGGGTTCATTGTTTCATAGAAAAACCTGGAAGGTTAAAGCTGAACTCTGGGATAAGCAAATATTGTCTAAATACAAGAGGCATGTGTGTTATTACTTGAATCTTGGTGAGCTTTGTGTATTTCTTCCAGATCTGTGCAGTAATCCAGTGTGAAATATTGCCTCTGTGCAGGAGCTTCCTGTAATAAAGACCGGTCACTGCTGCTCTCTCCCCTTGTGCAGGGTGACTGGACTTGTGTCCACCCCCTCCTGTAGTTTTCTGTAGACAGTCTGAATTGGGTGGAGCCTGTTGGGTCCCTCCCACAGCTCTGCTCTCTGCACAGACTATGTACAGCACAGCACAGGGGTCGAAAGTCAGGTGCTCCTAAATGAGGGGAGACCGGTCTTCTGTCTATCACTGCCTAGTGCCCATGGGTAATTGAGGTGAGTGGGGTTGGGTTCTGGTGGTGCACGTTCCAGGGGGGGATGCATTTCACCGGATTCCCCAGCTCACTGATATGACACCGGCCAGAGCATCCCAGGTTTCTAACAGCTGGGCTGGGAAATGTGTATGGCCCTTACACCCTGCAAACATTGTGCAGCATGGTGACCATATTAAGAAAAAAAACACACCAATGAGTGCGGCAATGCATTTATTAAAAACAGCAAAGGAAGTTATCAGCTTGCTAGATTTCTGGCACTGATAAAACAATACGCTTTTAATGGTATATTAAATGGTATACGGACTGCAGAAAACTACAGGAGTGGGCAGAGACAAGATCAGTCCTCCTGCGCAGTGACTGTTTTTTATCACAGGAATCTTCTGCACATAGGCAACGTTTTAAACTGGCTAATTGCACAGATCTGGAAGAAATACACAAAGCAAACCAAGGTTCAAGTAAAAAAAAAACATGTTAGACAATATTTGAGAAAACTCTGGTTTCCAGGCTACCTGTGTTGTGTGGTAGGACTGTGTATATCTAAAGATAAACCAGTCCCTACAGTATATATCTATTATCTTTTTGTCTTGAGTTCTTCTTTAATGGGCTGGGTGGGCTGGTGCAGTACAGCAAAGCCTGGATAAAAAAAACGGAAGCACAAATTCTGTGCTCCCTGTATACACCTCTCCGTTAATTCCCTGTTTTAAATTCAATGTACCTTTAAGGATTACTATGCCATTTTTGCAGCGTGCTGCAAAGATTCTCATCCAAAATTGTATGGGATCAGCACTGCAATTCTGGGCATTGAGCAACCCCCTCCCATTCTTTATATTCTGTCTCACAGCAGGTAGAGGTACCAGCTGGGCGCCCAATGAGCATATATGCACTTTCTGATAAAATCACATAGTCTTTCTATAAAAATGAATAATTTTACCTTCCTGCTCTGAAAAAGGGAAAATTGGGTGTAACATTATGATTTTACTTTCTTTCAATTTATTACAAGTGCCAAGAGATGAAAGGGATAACGTGATAAAATTGTATTAGAATAGCAGTGAAAAGAGACATTTCACAATTTAAAAAAAAACAGTCTTTACTATGAAGCTCGCTTTTTAGCTCTTGAAGAAGAAATGCATTGCTCAATTATGGGGCTGCAATCAGTTACCAAATAAAAGTATTTGCGGAATTGCTGATTTATTTGAACCATGATCCGTGCTTTTCAGGCATCTGCTGCTGCTGTGACAGAAGATATATACATCCTTCCATTCTCTGTCATGTAACTACAGGGGATGTCAGGACACTGAAGCCTATCTCCAGTAAGGCACGGTTCACACCTGGGCGTTTTGTAGCGCGTTCGAACGCTCTGCAAAACGCTCAAACACCGAAATCCCATTATTTTCTATGGGTATGGTTCACACCTGGGCGTATTACAGGCCGTATGAACGCGCTACAAAACGTCCTATGCCCAAAGAAGTACAGGAGCTTCTTTGGGGGCGTTTTTGTTGCGCGTTTCCATTGGGATACAGCCAAGTGGCCCTCGGAAATGCGCGTTTGTCACGCGTTTTTTACAGCAAATCGCGATAAAAACATGCGTCACAAAACGCGCGACACATGCGCATATTCGATACGCCTAGGTGTGAACCCAGCCTAACAAAAATCCCCTTGCAATAAAGCTACCCCTACACTGCTTGCTTTTGTCTATGGGACCTGTGTAAAGTATTTTTACTTACCTGATCCCCGCTTATGCAGGCTCCAAGACCGACTCATGCAACTTCCTCCTCCCTACATACATATTGTTTTGATGATAAAATTCAGCAATGATTGTACCTTGTGCAGTCAGCAATGGGATTTAATAATATCTTGCGAACCTGGATCAGAAGGTACTTGTTTGCGAGGATCAGCATTCAATAATGATTGCAAATGAGCAAACGTCATCAAAATCTGCTCTTCCAAGAATTTGTTTGAGATGCCCCCTTCCTGCACTTGGTGATTCAATCATTTTCTTCGCTATGATCTTTTAAGGGCCAAACGATTATCTGCCACTTTGCTCATTCAGGGAAAGTGACAGGCTTTCTAGAAAGAACAACCCCACCTCCCCCACCTGTTGATATCTTGGGAAATAACCCATGGTTCCAGATGTGGGGGGCCATGCAACCTCATCCCCTTCCTCCCATGGTGCGGTGCCAAATTAGGAGACTCTAAAAACATGAGGATGGGGAGGAAGTCATTAACCTTTGTAAGCTCTGACCCTATCTGATATGGAGCTTTCTTAGGGTTTGGATTCCCAAATCGGATGGAGACCGTGTACTGCAGGGGAGTATGGGGAAGGTGAGTATCAGTTGATAGGAGGGTTGTTCTTTCAAGAGAACTTGTTATTGTTTCAGTACACATACAGATTTGTGCCCAGAACAATATTTTATAGGGGAAAGAGGTGTTACCACGTCTTTTTTTTAGCAACAAAAACCCTGGTGCCATCAGTGCCTTTTGCATCTCTCTGCCTTCCCATAGAGCATGACTTAGAATATAGTAGCTTCCTTTGTCATGCCTACCGAGGGTTTGAGACCAAATGTTCTCCCAGTGTCATGTGACTACATCTCATTCACAACAAGAGCACCTGCAACAATTCCTCCTACTAAATTATAATCAAACTGATCTGCGCCAGTCCAATCTAAGTGCGAGCTACAAAGCACTACTGACTGTGGTGATCAAGGTGAATAATAATAATATAATGTGCCGAGCTTAAATTAAATATGCATCAAAACATAAACAACAATGCGCCAAAGTCCCATAGGAGGGAAAATTCAAAAGTGATTACAGAAATGTAGATCCATAAAAAACTAATGGAATGGTGAAAGTGATAGCAGTGGTAATAGCGACCTTCTATCCAAACTTTTGCGTACCACACATCAAACAAATACTCCTATCCACACATGATAAAATGGTGTGCATGTGGGTGCTCACCTGAGCTGATGACCAATATAGGCTATACAACACTGTTCCCTCCTTGGAGGAACAGTTTTCCTCCAACAAGTCTTTATCTTTTGAAATAGGAAACAGCATGGCCATATCATGTGACCTGAGTTTCGATGCTGAATTTATGTTACTTTTACAATTTAGTTTTATAAATGAAGACTTAAATGCCTGTACCAGGGTTTTTTTTTTCTACTGAACTATGTCTTTGTTCTGATATCTTGACTTCCAATTTAATTAGCAGCACTGCCAGTATCTTAGCCCAGGCAGAGAAGTAGGCAAAGAAGAAACTCTTTCAAGAAAAAAGCGATTTTTTGACAGCATGCAGCACCACCAACAACAAGGATTGCAATCATGGAAGCTAAGCTGAGGGGCTTACAGATTTAAAAAGAGAAGAAAACATGTTTTATTTTCCTAAAAAGAAAATTCTTTGGAAGGTTGAAGCAACAACACAAAAAAGCATCGTGGAGTTAAGCCTTGGAGTCCTGAAAGAGAAGCTCCAACCGTTGAAAAGGAATACAAAAAATGTAGGTAACACTTTGTAACAGGATGCATCAACACCATAGAAAATTGAAGTTCAGCTGTGGAGAAGCCCTGACAAAGAACACCATAAAAGTTTAAAATGAACAATTTTTTCTTTGTGATATAGGAGTTCATTCTTTGTATTTGGAAAAAAAAACCCTTTCGGGGGAATCAAAAATGGAGCAGACAGAATCTGAAGCAGTTGCCCATGACAACCATTTAGCTTCTCTCTTCGGTTTGTTCAGTTAAGATTTGAAAATGAAAGATCGAAGCTGATTGGTTGCCATGCAAATCTGTTCCAGATTTTGTCTGCTCCAATTTTGATAAATTCCCCCCTTTATTTTTTAAGGTGACTATAGTGGTCATCACTGTTCATGTGTGGGTGACCCTAACAGTGATAAGCCACACTGGCCTGGGTACGGTTTGCTTGGACGTTCGTTGAAACCAGCCAGGAAACTGGGTTGGGGAACGTCCAAGCGAACTGATTAAACCAGATTGGTGAAACGCGGTAGTGGCTGGTAGAATTTTGGGGAGGAGATGACAGTTTGTCCTTCATCTTTTGAATAAAGTTATTTACTTCTGCTGAAGATCCTGCGGAGTACGGTACTTCTTTGAGTCACTTGTGACTCACTCAGGGTCGCTTGTGTCACACAAAGTCATTGGTTGCTAGGACATAACTGGCCCTGGGTTCAGTTTGCTTGGATGTTTACCAAACCCGTATTTCTGGCCGGGTCGGCGGACATTCATGCAAATTGATCGCAGGGCTGCTTGTGTCCAAGCAACCAATGATGCTATGCGATCCAAACAACATCATTATTTGCTGGAATACTAACAGATGTGCCGGACACAGCATCATTGGTTGCCCAGAATCAAGCAGGCACAACCAATGGTGCTTTGGGGCCATCTGTATCCTATCAACCAAGGATGCTGTGTGATGTCACAGAGACAGGAAGTGAGGCAAGATCTCCCCAATTTTGTCTCAGACAGAAATAAAAACTATTGCTATATACTGTACAGTATGATACAGTTGATAAACTCAGATAGTTTTGAGTTAGGGAGCACACTTATCAGTTGTGCCTTGATAGGGGCAGTGGTGCTTCCATGTGTATTTACTAATGTACAGAATGTAACAAAAAGCTCTGTTTTTAAAGAAGTCTGTCCTTTTATTATTTTACACCTGACTCCAACATTACATGTTGCCTTTAATCCCATGCTTCTGTATGGAGTAGAAGCTGAGGTACAGACTTTGACATTTTACTCCTCTATATTCCCAACCACAAACTACAAATGAGACGGACTCTTGATTGTCAGCTTTTAGGGCTGACTCCTGACCGTGCACGATACCCCACGGATTGCCGTGCAATCATGGAGTCTCCCAGCACAGACATATTTTCTAATTTTCGAATGGCACCTCAGTCGCGCCGGGCAGATTGCGCGTTGTGTATCGCAAAAAAAAAAAAAGGTACATGTACCTTTTTTCTGCTATTCCCATGCGAATGTCACCCCATTGGAATCAATGGGGCTGTGCAGCAATCACTGTCTGCATTGTGCAGGACCTCGTGATACCAGGACGTGCGGCCCCGGATCGCTCAGGTCTGCACCGGGCCTTGGGTCACTGAGCTGTTAAATATAATTCAAGTGCAGACTTCTTCGTTAACCTGAGTAGTTGAAACAGCTTAAGTATTTTTTTGCTCGCTAGTCTGGAAGCGTGCTGGCGACCCTTTTTTTTTTTTTACTATTATGTATATTGCCCTCCATATGTTCACCTTTCCCTTTGCTTGTTTCAAACAGATCAGGGCAGCATCCATATGTGTTTTGTGAAGGAATAGAAACCCGACAGACATCG
>NW_017306320.1:684890-701087 GCF_000935625.1 Nanorana parkeri | reverse complement strand
TTCTACATGCAGCATAGTATACAGAGAGATCCAACCCTGGCCCTGGTGGAAGTGACCTTGATCATAGGACTGCCTAAAAAGAATTTCAAATAAAATAGGCAACATATACAAATTTAAATTGTGTATTTATCTGTTAGATTGGAGTTCAACTTTAACACAGATAATGGAGTAAACAATTTTATTTTTGGAAAATAGAATATATTTGCAGCTTTTTTTCATTTAGAGACATAAGAAATAATATTTCAATATCAAAAATATTTACTGTATACACAGTGCCTACTAAGTGAGATTGTAGTCCATCATGAGAGTAAGCTTGAAGCGGTGACTACTTTACAACACACACAGGGACCATGGAGAACACAAGTAGCCACCCTCCAGAAGGAAGGACAGTGTCAGCACCAATTCAGAGATGATTTGAGGATCTACAGCCGAGTGATGCATAAATATACAGTGTTGTTAATAGTTAGGGTACTTGAATACATTTTTAAGATTTAACTCCTGATTTTAGTGTCACTTTAAGATTGGGAACTTTGTTAGAAAAATATTTATTTTTCGTATTATCTTCAGAGTAGCGTTTTTTGAAGCACACACTTCAGAGTTGCACTACAGAGAATATCGGAAATGATCTTTGAGTCCTGAAACTCTATCCTTAGCATTAACAATTTTACTCCCAATCCTTCTCCAAACCTTGGATTCTTTGTGTCACACTGTCAGTCAATGGTAAGAGGTTTGGTGGGTGGGACAGCAAGAATACACAGTGTTTGTCTCTGCTCAACCACAATACAGAAAGTGAAGCCAAGACAGAGCATATCCAACTCTATGTTTTCTTAAAGTAGGCCCCGTTGTGTCTTCTCACTAACAACAGGATAAGAATGGAGGCACTTGGCGACTTGGCTTCTGTTCTCTAATGGTCTATCAATGGACTGTATTCACTTGCCATGCGTAAAGCTTTCTGCCACCATCTGTGCCTTGAGCTGTTGTGTCCATTGTGGTTATATATTGATGTTGGCACTACTATGTACCCAGGCTTCTACGATGTTATGACTTCACTTGCCTGGTATTTTTAAATGCAAGTGTAAGTACCTGAATTTGACCTGGTATCAGCCACTCGCAGCCACTGCACAGCAGAGCGGGAGTGTGAGAAGAAGAAGCAGCCCGAGGAGCTAATCAGTCTATGTGCTGACACAATGCGTGTTAGGAGAAAATGCAGAGTGGCAGAGAGTTGAGCTCATCACTGTACTGCTTCTGCTTTAAAGTGACACTAAACTCAGGAGTTAAATCTTAAAAATATATTCAAGTACCTTAACTATTCAACTGTGAATTGCTGCTGACACTGCCCTGCCTTCTGGAGAGTGGCTACTTTTGTTCCCCATGGTCCTTGTGCGTATTGTAAAGTAGCCACCACTCCAAGCTCACTCGCTCCTGTGTTTAGTTTACTCATTTGTATTAAGATTTTAGTTTTGGTAAACTAAACGTGAGATTGTAGTCCATCACGGGAGCAAGCTTGGAGCGGTGGATACTTTAAAACACGCACAAGGACCATGGGGAACAAAAGTAGCCACTCTCCAGAAGGCAGGGCAGTGTCAGCAGCAATTCACAGTTGAATAGTTAAGGTACTTGAATATATTTTTAAGATTTATCTCCTTTTTAAGTTAAGTGTCACTTTAACTGTCCAGTCACAGGTTGGGGTGTGTCATTGAAGACCTGGACTCAGAGAAAGTGGGTTAAATGTTACTGGCCATTAAAGATGAACTCCAGTTATTTAAAAATGAACCCTCAGCAGTGGGGCTACCCTGCACTGCAAGGGTTAACTGCTAATTTTGGTCTAGGAGCCAGAATACAGAAGATATACTCACCTGATCCTCGGTCCTGCGGCAGTGACTGTTCACCTCCCGCCGCCTCTACTTTGGCTGTGGTATGTCCCTAAGTGTCATGATGATGTCAGTGGGGTTTTGATCATGTGAAGCTGGGGGAGTATAGGCTGCAGGGACCGCTCTACCAGGCAGGCAGGAACGTAGATTTGTTTTGTTTGAGCCACTAGACCAAAACAAGTATTTTTTTAGATTCCTGGAATTTTCTTTAAATTGAGGACATTTGGTGGCAGAAAAAAATACTGCAGGGGAAATCTCTGGAATGAATGGCCATTGCAGCAAAATATTTTGTACTTAATGTAAAATCCTTTTCTTGACCCATACACAGGACACAGGAAACCTTAAGCTTTTGGGTTATACTGCTGCCTGCAAGAATTTTGGACACAACTAAATAACTGTAGGCCAGTCCTTGGAAAACCCCTCCAAGAACCAGCATGCCTTAGTTTTTTACTAGTGTCCTAGGACCTGATTCTTTTTCGCTGGCTTTAATGGCATAGCTATTGCAGCCCAGGTTCCAAGTTAGGGGGGCATCTGTGAGAGTGCTATCCCTACGATGTGGAAGGCTGGGAAATCTACTTACTGCAAGGTGCTGGCCTTGCAGGCAGTTATTTAATTGCTCTCACTTTGCTTTGTGTCCCAAGCTGTCATGGACACACAACCTGGGAGTGCATCATCATGCCATCCTCAAATCATTTGTATATCCTCATCGCACAAAACCAGACTGGAAGTCCCACTGGCCTCGGTTCAGAGTACTAAAGCAGAGAAGGCACTCACACATTAGCGTTGTGCTGTGTAGCTGTCGGGGACTCCACTACCGGAGGAGAAGAGGGAGGATCCATGACCTCGTTGAACTCACCACGCTTGCAAATAAAGTATGTATAATATGATTTAGAAAAGTGTGTGTGTATTGGGGGGGGTGGGGGGTGTATTGGGGGGGGGGGGGGGGGTGATTTTTAGCCATTGTTTTGCTTTAGGTGTATGGCATGTTAAAAAATTTTGAAACAAATAGTTTTTATTCATTGCGCTTCTTTAAAATTTTGCAACAAATATTTTTTATTTATTGCATTTCTTTGTACTGTGAATGCTATCATATACGAGTCATAGAGAACAAAGTGGCAGTGATTTTGCACTACAGGTGCTTGACCTTTAAGTGACATTTCGAAACCCTGAATATGGGCTCCGACAATTCCACAGACTCATGTATAGGTGATCAAGGGTTACTGTTCATGAGAGTCAGAGTTCTTGGGTCAGGCGAAATGAGTATTATCTGACATCTGCAATAGCTGTCACTCTTTCACATGATATGACCTAATCCAATCTTTCATCTACCAATTTGCAATGGTCTAAAATAAGATTGTGCCATTGATTTGCAATGCTGCATCGTGACTGCACCCTGAGTTACGTAGAAAAACAAATGGTTTAAGATTGTGCAATCAATATCTATGATTGCAAGTAATGCTGGCCGTGTACATGAAAATAATTGTATACTTAAAGGTGAAGATATATCCGATGCATTCAATGTATTTTTTGCGTGTTCTTTAACGGTAAAAAACCTCCCTTGTGTAGAGTTCCAAAAGTCCTGATGCTGCTGTTGGGGCCACCATCTTGCAAGTCATTCAACTCAGCAGCCCCAGAAGACTCCAAGCTTTCAAAAAAGTGACCCTCTATAGTATTCCACTTTGCTCCTCCCCCAGCAGTTACATAAAAAGGTTATGTAGGGAGCGGCCGAGGAGCTGGGCCAGCTCAGAGAGTAATTAGACACTCCCATAATAGGAGAGGTATGTGATGTGCATGGCCGGCCGGGAGCTTTACATTCAAGCGATCGAGCGTCTCTAAGAGACGCTCGATCGCTTGTATTAGCAGCTGTCACTGCCGGTCCCGAGATCCTGCACGGCTCTGTGACAGGAGATCAAAGGGAGTTCTCCTCTCAGTCCCGGAATGCAGGAAGTGATGTATATTACATCACTTGCTGCATTCATTGTCACTCTCCAGCTACAGAAGCACAGCACAGATCTCTGCTTCATCAGCTTCTCTGGGGGTCCCTAGGTGACATTAGGGATCTTGGAGACCCCTGATGTCTCCACACAGAGGACCTGTCATGTAAATTGGCTATCACATAGGGGGCTTCTTAGCCCCCCATGTAATAGCAATAAAGTTGTTTGTAAAAAAAAAAAAGTAATACAAAAATTAAAGAATCATAAAAAAATAAAGGAGCATAAAAAAATTTAAAAAGATAGATAGAAAGTATTAAGTCCCCGCCCCCCACATACACACGCGCATATATGCGTCGGGTGCGCCTACACGCGAAAACGACAATTGCGCCTATTGTGCATGTTACATATCGCCGCAAACGTCGGAGAGCAATAATTTTAGAGCCATTAATCACTGATAACACTAAACTGATGAGCATTGAGCAGTAAAAGCGTTTTAATCGTCGCCTATGGGCGTTTTTCACGATTTTGCGGGCGCACGCAATTTTAAGGCTTGACATGTTTGGTGTCTATTTACCTGACGTGACCCCGACTTTTATGTTTTACTAAAAATATGGGTAAGAATAAATGTTTTTTTACATTTATGGTACTGTTTTCATTATATAGTAAAAAAAATAAAATAACCCCCCCCACATCCCCCCCACCCCCGCCATGGTGGTGATAATATACTTCCAAAATAAAGCTCTATCTGGCCCCATAAAATTTTAACATAAATTGCAAGGCTATAGTCCGGTCATGCTGACTGGTGACATTTTTGACTGACTGGTGAGACACCATCAAATTTTTCAAACCCTGCCTATATGACTATGTTTTTGCAATCCTTCTTGTTTCATATCCTGATGGTTGTATTTTTGGGTTGATGAATAAACTTTTTGTAATGAAAAATTCTTAAAAGTTAGAATCTTTATTCTTATTTGCTTATGCTTCATTATTTGATCTCACAATGTGTTATTGTATCACTAAATCCAACAGATTCTTTTCCTTTTCTCCTCCTCATTGAAGTTCATAGTTATCAGTAGCCAGAAGCTAGCAGTGTTTTAAACAGTGAACAACTCACACAATTATCTTTATGATTCAAGGTAAATTTTCAGATTTCAGAGAACCATTTAAAAGGTTATATCTACAATTCACTGGACATTAGCATGATTAGTAAGTGGTATGTATAATAATAATAATAATAATAATATTAATAATAATAATAAAGGATTGTTGATTGTGTTTTACTTATTATATTTGACACCAAGAGTAAATCATTTTTAACCCTCACACTCTATAAAAAACAATTATTTTCAGTGATCATGAAATTAAGTAATATGGACAGAAAAAAAATGCTAGCAGTACAGTCCGAACTATCCCTTTCCTTTACTTTGTGGTCAGTGTTGTGTCCCCTTACATTGGTGGTTACATTGGTGTATCTCCATACAGCAGTGATCGTCATTGGAGAAATAGCCCATTACATTGGCAATCAGTATGGATGTACCTCCTTACATTGGCGGCCAGTAGAGAGAAGACCTCTTAGATTGGTGATGATTGGAGAAGTACCTCCTCACATTCGTGGTCGTCAATGGAGAAATAGCCCGTTACATTGGTAGTCAGTGAGGCAGTACCCCTAGCATTGGCAGTCAGTAAAACAAAGGCCTGTTACATTGGTGATCATTGCAGAAATACCTACTTACAGCAGTGGTAATCAGTGGAGAAATAGCCCATTGAATTGGCAGTCAGTGGGGAAGTACCTCCTTCCTTTGTCAGTCAGTATAGGAAAGACTTCTTACATTGGTAACCATTGGAGAAGTACCTCCTTACATTCATGGGCATCAATGGAGAAATAACCCGCTACATTGGTAGTCAGTGGGGCAGTACCTCCTTACATTGTTGATCAGTGGAGAAGTACCCCCTTAAAGTGTTCAAAAGTAAAAGAACCCCCTACATGTTGGTCAGTTGGAATAATGCACCTGCACTTACATTGAAACAAATGCCACTTAAGATTTTATTGAACTTTTGATTAAAAATCAAGTATTTAGAGCTCACATCAGCCTCATCAGACAAATAAAATTGTAAATATACTGTAATACCACGCATTTAATTCAGACTAGCAGCACAATAAACACTGTCGAGTTTGCCCAGGGCAGGATTGTATTTATCTCTTCATTGGTCCGGTGTCCCCTGTACAGCAACACAAGTGAGGATTTGGTGTGATAAGTGCATGCACCTGGGATGGTTGCTACTCTTTCTATTTTTGTGCCAGGTGCATATGCAACAGTTATATCCACAGAGACTAATGCAGCCTGCATTAATGTGGAATGGTCTAAACCTGAGACTTGCAAATATAGAGACAATTATGATGGTCACTGCTGGACAGGAATACTTGATTCTTTTTTATTTTACCAAGGGTACAGTTATAAAGGCCACAGATAAACTCCAAACTAAAACTTTTTATTTAGTTTTGGATAGTGCTGGAAAGGGTTAGAGTTTCTTTCAGGTTTTTATTGTTAAGAAAACTAATCAGGAAACCTAACAAGAACAGCCGAAGGCATATGAAGTACAATCATAGAGCAACACCACCAATATCCAGATACCCCCCTCTGCCATGATCTCTGCAGTTTACCTCAACTTATCCAGAGTTAGGGTCCAAGGGGAAAATTCAAATCAAAATGAATAGCCTATTAAAAGAAATAATTCAATCAGATTTTGCTGTAATAATTACCTGCAAGTTAGAAATGTCTACAGTAACTTTTTTTTTTTTTCTGCCACTAGATGTCATCAATCTGATGGCCAGCATCATTCAACACACATCCTCTGAACCAAAGTTTTCCTGGACCTGCCCCAGACTGTGACTGGACAGTGCAAGGAGAAGCACCAAAGTTCATCTCTCTGTTACTCTGCTTTGTCAACCTTTCAGCATGCTTCATGTCAACACATGAGCCAACAGATTGGCTCATTGTACTGTTTTTTCTCTTACTCCATTCCTGATGTACATGGACAGAAAGAGGCTGATGAGAGGACACAAGCAGGGACTTACACTGCTCAAATAAAAAAAAAAATTTAATGATGTATCAATGATTACAGAGCTGCATTCATTTGTGTCTTTTATATTTGCCTGATGTTCAGCTTGAACTCCAAACAGTCACACAAATCAGATGGTACAGATCCAACACTATATATGTATATAATATCTCAATTTATGAAACTCACCAAAAAAATAAGATCAACCAGCATATGAAAAACAGAATCCCATCCTGTGTTTCACTTTTGCTGCTTCTTTGGCTGAACTTCTGAAGCTGCAGATTTTTGTAATATGTTATTTTAATGTGGTGGGATTTTGCTTTAAATGTTTTTCATTTTATGTGTCTCTATTGGGGAGATTTCCCTTTATAGGAAGTAGTGGTAAATATTTCCACTGGGGACGCAGACAAAAATAAAATACCTTTTTAGATCTTCTGACATTGTTGTCATTGCTATATGAGTTTTCCAATACCGGTGACAACCACTCCCAGTCCCGCAGGACAGGAAGTTAGGCAAAATCTTCCTGATGAGTTCACAGTAAAAAAAAACAAAAAACTGACGGAATATAACTTTTCTCCACCCTATCAAAATAAATAAATTAGAACTGAAGCCAAAACTTTTTTTTTAGTTTTGGATAGTAAGGGAGGGTTATAACTAGGGATGCACCGATACCAGTTTTTCGGTATCCAGTACCCGGCTTCGGTATCCACCACCCGGCTTCCCAATTAGCAGGGAAGCCATCTTCATGCTCCCTCGTCACCAGGTGGCCAATCAGGAAGCCGGGAGGCGGGTAATGACTTGCCGCCTGACCTCCTGATTGGCCAGCTTCTTGACCAATCAGGAAGCAGGGCAGCGAGTCATTGCACAGCACCCGGCTTCCTGACTGGCCTACGCACTAGGTGACGAGGGAGCATGAAGCCATCTTTCTGGCCAATCAGGAAGCCGAGTGGCGGGTAATGACTCGCCGTCCTAACTTCTTGATTGGCCAGCTTACCGACCAATCAGGAATCTGGGCGGCGAATCATTACACGCTGCATATTCTTGATACCGGAAGCTCGGGTATCGACCTAGGCATCGGAGCATTTGGATGGGTATTCGCCCAAATACTTGGTATCGGCACCGATAACAATACTAATATTGGTATCGGTGCATCCCTAGTTATAACCCCTGTCAGCTTTTTTGGCATCTATGTCCCATTGGGGAGATTTCCCTGATAGCTACAAGTGAGAAGAAATCCATACAAAGAAATCCCTCCAAAGAGAGGAAATCCCTGGTAGTCAGCAGGGTTTCTAGAACTAGGGTCCCCATAGAAAGATCTATTTCTGTTCTAATGACAACCAAAAATTTAGGATTTACTTTCACTTTCAGTGATAACCATCACCAAGACAAATAGAGAGGGTGAATCTCCCTAGTGGGGGCACGCACAGCAATACAAACCTGATCCATATTCTTATCTCTCTCCACTCTATCCAAAACTTTAAAAAAGTTTTGGCTTCTGTTGCACTTTAAGTCTAATTTTCAGCATATTTAAGGTAGGTTATTGACCTGTATCAATAATTGTTCTGTGCCCACATGCAAGGTATCCATGACCTGAGCAGCATAACAATCTTAGTGTTTATTGGCTCTCTACTAAAAGAGCTGGTAGTTGTGGACTGCTGCAGATTTGCCTGCATTAGTATACATTCTTTGCTAGTGGCGAGGGTAAGAATGGCAATTTTATAATTACTTTGTAATGATTTGGATGCAATTATAAAGTGTTCACAGGAAATGTTTCAGGATAGTGGCAGATTAATTGAGTAAAAGAATTTACAATTAGGGGTGACATTTGGGAAGTGGGAAGTTCACATACCAAAAGGTTACAGCAATCCATGTGATGAGATTTTGATGAGAGTTATTAGTATTATCTGTATATAATGTAACTGAAGAAAGAACACATTTTAGAAACAGAAGATGCCTTAAAATAAAAAAAATGGGGATACAAAGGTCACATCTGTGACTTTATCCACGTTTCCATCATCCTTGCACATGTCCTGTACACTGAAAGTGACACTCTTTCTTAATACTCAGAAAGTGTAACCATTTCAGTCACAGAACACATATGCGTGATTGAAACTGGGTGCGCCTGTTCTCATTCACACATTTTGGCATGGTATGCTGGGTGTGCAGACTTTTATCCACCTGGTGAGGACCCAGAAGAACCTCTATAACCCCATGATGCCCTTTACAAGAAACATGGCAAGCGGCAAAAGGCCTGGAATCCAACTGAGCATGAAGTTTTCCCAGACTGGGAGCTCCGATAGCACATGACACCACAATACTACACTGAAAAACCGAGAAACAGATATAAGGAAGATGATGGCATATGCTGTCATAGAAGATACTGCTTTTATTTGGTCAAAACAAAAATGGCTGAAGCTTGAAAACACGGGTGTATTTTTTAAATCATCTGCCTTGATATATGCTGGACAAATGCTGTCCCCACTGCATTCTCACCACTAGATGGAGCCAAGGAGCGAATGGCATTTGGCCAGTGTATGTTGGGGCAGTTGATTTATCAACAATTCCCATGAAAATAGCTTCAAAAATACACGTTTACACATGAAAACGAAATCACATGAAAACAGTATCACCTGAAAACGTTCACACTCAAGTGTGAATGAGGGCTAAAGGTCAGTCCTCTTAACCCTCTTGAGAGCTCTTGCCTGTTTTACAAGACATGTCATTTAGAATGTCATATAAGTGAAGTGGCTTAGAAGCTCAGACAAAGTACAGTGTACGTTTGATGAGGTTTTAAAGCAGTGTTCGCCTAAAAGCAGACCTTTACACTCAAAAATCAAATTCTACCAATGCATCCATCTATGTATGATGATTAATAATAACAATAATAGACATGTCAGGTGTAAAATGCTGTGATTTTGAAATACTTACAACATTCACTTCCTGCTTTGAAAGGGCAAAATTACTTCAGTTTGCCAAAGAAATGCACACTGGGATTGCCTTCTTATCAGCAGAGCTTTGCTGGGTAATCTCACGAGATCTCAGGGAAATGCATTTTCCTCCCCTGACATGATGTGCATGGTCACGTGTCCTAGTCATATGTCTACTGGCATGTGCCAGAAATCCAGGAAGTGAAAGAAGAGCTAGTAATCTGCCATTAGTAAACATGGCCACTGCCAGAAGCCTTGGGAAGAAAAGAGAAATAAGGTATGCAAAGAATACAAAGTCAGCAATAATCTAGAAGTTTGTGTTTGTAGATTGTCATTACTAAGGATTTCTAAAGGTGTGTGTGTTGTTATTTTAAAGATATAGGTAAAGGTCCGCTTTAGCATATTTTTTAGACAATTTCAAAAATGTAAATGCTTGTTCTTCCATATTTATGTTATTGTATTATGAATAGAGGTTTGTAAATTAGCCACTGGATGTCCTCCAGGTTTTTACTGGCTTAAGTGACCCTGTTGCTACAGGGTCGATCGTAAAATAAAGCCTGTCTGTAAAAGAAGATGTTGGCTAGCTGGAAAGATATACTTATCTTTCCAATAAATACAAGCCTTAAGGTTTGACAAAGGAGATGTCCATCCAGAAGCTGTTGCCTAGGAACATCAGCTATCACCCTGTTACTTGGAAAATTCCTTCTGCCTACCGCTGCAGGAACACCGCAGGATAGCACTTCTCTACACTTACTAGGGGAGCCAGACTCCAACTGTTCCCTGCCCCCTCTATCACATAACACCCCTGGCACACTGGTCACAGGGAGCTGCTCAATGCTGGATTCTATACGGACTCAAAGTAAGTTATAATAATAACTACCCTTGTAAGTCCAATTGCTTTTTCTAATCAAATGTTTTACTTATTACTGGCCTTGGGTCATGACTTGCAGTTTCTATTTTATTGCTCTATTAAAACTATGGTATATCCATTATGGGGCTGCAATACCTTTACCTAAAATACAATTGTTAACCAGCAGACCTTTCGGAGCTGGCTATATCCTGAAAATTGTAGAGCTTTGCTGATTCCTGGCCACTGCAGGCATTGGCCACTTCTAGGTGTGTGAATACCTGCTCTTTCCACTGCAAGCTGTGGTTCCATCTGTTGGCTAAAATGTTACTACAAGACATATAAGCCGGTGGGAGGAAGCACAAGGAGGACGCACCCAGAAGTATGGAATACCTGCAGTGTCCACTAATCAGCAAAGTGGCTGAGTTTCAAGACATGGGTCACTGGAAAGGTAAGTATATAGCATCTTATTTTATAGTATTATTGACCCACCAGGCCAGGGATGTGGGGATGAGGCCAGGGGGGAGGCAAGGCACCCTCTCCATGTTGAGGGTACGTGGCCTGATATGGTTTATGCTCACTGCCCATCCTTTTCTGGCCAGCCAGGCTGCATGTGTGGACACGGGTCTGGTACGGATTTTTGTGGAAGCTCATACTGTTTTTCTTTTGTTTTTCCGTGTGATATTCCCTTTACAAATCAATACCAGACTCCTATCTATGATAAGGAACTGTTATGGATTTGGTGTGAACCACACATATTAGCCTTTTTTTGTGAGGTGTCCCACTTAAAAATCCATACCAGACATCTTTCTAGGATTAAGGTCTGATATGAATTTTAAGGGCAAGCCCCAAGCCATTGTTTTCTCTTCTACACGGCATGTTGCCTGTGTTTCAGGATGCATGGGGGCACAAGCTCATTGCCCCTCTGAGGTTACATGCTCAGATTGCATCTAACAGGGTTATTCACAAAAAGATGAAGAGTTTGGAGAAGGCAGGAAAAGTGAACAATCTAGGCAAAAATTGCTGATTTGGAAAAATTCTCCAATTCAGCTCACTTTCCAGTTCAGCTATGTTGTCCTAGATTGTTCACTTCTCCTGCCTTCTCCAAACTCTTCACCCTTTTGTGAATAACCCTGTAAATGTTTTTGTGTGTGGAGTCCCCTTAAAAAATCAAAAGCAGACCTCTATCTAGGATAAAGGTCTGGTATGATTTTTGGAGGGGACCCAAGTAGATTTTTTGAGTGAGATACCCTTAAATTACTATAGGGTCTGGTATTGACTAAGATATCTAGGATAAGGGTCTGCTATGGATTTTAGGATTAGACCCCACACTTTTTTGCTTTTATTTCTGCAGGGCATGCGGTGTATGCCCCATGTTTTAGGAGCCGGGGTGCTTACTCCTTTCCTGGTGAACCAGGCTGCATGCCCGGATAAGGGTCCGATGTGGATTTTGAGGTAGGCCCCATGCAGTAAAAAAAAACCAAAACAAATAAAAGCAAAAATCAAAATCTATACAAGACCCGTATTCTAAATGGGGGTTTGGTATGGTTTTTTAAGGGGGACCCCATGCAAAAAGACAACATTTCAGGATCTGAAGCACCACAGGGTGGATACAGAAGTAAAGAGAATCTACACCACAGGTGGAGCACCATGCTCCATGAGTGGGGACTCTTACTTCAGTCAACAGATCCCTTAAAAAATTGGACAAGAAATGTGGAAATAGTGCTGAAGCACTGAATAGACAGAGAGCCAATTGTGACAGCCTTAGAAGGATTAAAATTGTCTGTGCACTTCGTAACAAAGTAGTCGGTGGACATGGTTAGGTTTTTAGCTGGTTGAATTATGCTCTTTAGTCACAGTGAGGTGTGCTCTGTGGCTGAAGCACTGGACGGTGGATGGACGGTGGACTGTGCACCAAATCTTTGTGGACAATGCGCACTTTGGAAAGAAACTATATGCACAATCCAATTGAACCACTTTTTTAACAGATATTTACATGTGCAGGCTGTACATTGCATCTTAAGTGCCTAACGGTACCTCTGGCTTTTGGGACTTGGCAAAATTTGTATATTATAGGATGAGGCACCTCTGTCAGATGGCTATAACAACAGCAGGTTTATAAAAGGCATTAAACAATTTTGCTATCAGACCTGGAGAGTTATAGTTGTGCCACCTAATTCTGTGAAGAGCATTAGATTAGTTTTTAATGCAGCATACAGCTTGCTTGTGAAAACTTCAAAATACATCTATCCATCAAAGTACATATATAAATGAAGAGTTATTCAAAACAGTGCCTAAGGTTCTAAAAATATTTTGCTGCTCTTATCAACCATAGAACAAAAATGTGAGAGCTTCATAAGTGTACTCCAAATTCTCAAGGGTTTGAATTTGTACTGTAAAGATTTGTTTGCTTGAACTACACATAAAAGCTCTGCAGGTTATCATATTTAAAATCATCAGTCACCACCATGTAATCACTGGTAATCATCATCTTTTACCCGACTATTCCAGTCCAAGAAGGGTAAAAAGTGATGGGTAAGTTCAACCATAATGTATTCCACGAAATGCCATCCACCTTCCCCTGTGCCAGAATTGCACATGGTTTTGGGCGAGTTGCACAAACTGATTATACAGTTGAATGTGAGCTATCATTTGTCATCTTACCCACTGGAAATGTAAATTCTGTTCATGGTATAAAAAGGAAAAAAGCCCTTTTGTGTTTTAGGAAATATCTTCCTTTGCAATCACTTTATCATAAACATTGTTTTACTGGAAAACAATCTCTGTGTTGTGGTGCACAACATTGAAAAAAACAAAGCATGTCCAGTAAAATATTTGCATGTACAGTACTTTTAAAACAATAAGGCTGACGAGATGTGTTAGATTATGAAGTGTAGCCCCCATCATATTGTGGAACAGCCAATGAGAGATACTGTAGTCTATGTACAGTACAGCAGCCAATCACTGGGTTTCTCTCAACCAGTGGTGCATGCTGGAATAGGGTACATATACTGCAGGGATTTGCCATGACTAGCCTGGGCCAGCCATGGGATAAGGCTGGGTGCTGTCCAGCCTGCCCCCCAGGCTAGGCCTGAGGCCTGGGGGTGGGCATAGGCTGGTGTGAGGGAAATGTTTCCCTGAGGCCTCCAACATGGGAGGAGGTCTGTGTTGCTGGAGAGGAAGAGACCCAGGACTAATGATGGCTTTTGAAGTTTTCTGAAACCTGAGGACTTCAGGAGTATAGCTGGTGTCTTTCCTGTTGAGGATCTACACTGAGTGGCCAGATTATTATGACCACCCCATCAGTACTTCAATTGGCCACAAGATGATTCCACGAGATGACTTGGTTGGGCCGCCTCGTGACTCCACGAGATGCTGAAAGGTGATGCAAGGAATCTGACACTGCACTGTTGCCCTTCTGTTGTCCTGTACCAGTCTTGCCACTCTCCGTTCTGCCCTAACATTGACTAGTCGCTGACGGCCACAATTTGCACGTTCAGACCCAGATTTTCGGCTGACAGTCCAGTCTTTAAACACTTTAACAACAGCTGCTCTTGAACATTTAACGAATTCTGCTGTTTTGCTGATACTCGCTCCATGGCCTGAGCGCCAACAATGATCCCACGTTCAAAAGCTGTTAAATTGCGTTGTTTACCCATATCTTCAGAAAAAAAGCACTTCTACTGTCGTGGTAAACAACCTGCTTCCCTATTTATAATGGTCTGACCCTCTAGCAACTTCTAGCTAATTTGCCTACAAACGTCAAGTGGTCATAATAATCTGGCCACTCAGTGTATATTCATCCTTGCTCATCTGCTATTTCAGTTGCTATCCGCTGCCTCCCAAGTGGATCTACACTGATATGCCAACAAGGTCTGGTGAGTCTGGAGCTTATTGTCTGTTACACCCTGAAAGCTTAGAATTCCTCTACCCTCTCTCCCCAGTGAAAATTTTCAATAAACCGTTATTCAGCATTATAGTACTGGAGTGGACATCAGTTTGTGGGCACTAAAAGAAGGGCGGGTAATGCTAATGGGTGGGTAGCTGAAGATCATGCCCTAGACAGACTAGAGATGAACCGGGCATTCAGCGGCTCCTTCCTGGGTGAGCGCTACAGAAACATACTGTACAGTGTGGTCACAGTCCAGCACCTATTGGACTGGTCATTCATATTTAGAGACACAGCCGACATTATTTTACAGGAAAGTGGAGGCAAGACTATGAATGATGGTTGTCAACACAATGTTCTGACTGAATCTATCTTTCAGAGAATCCAATTAGAATTTCACTAGTGTAACATTCTTTAATACAGTGCAAAACCATTACATTTATTTGCATTTTTGCAGCATTTTCTAAACTACTCTTTCATAAATGTGGCCCATAGTGCTAAGAAAACAGCAGGTTTATATACACCCCCCAAGGTTTGCACAGTTATGCCTAAGCTGCTTAATGTGTGGCTTCAAAGAGCTGTCCTTTGCGCTGTTTTTTTGGCCAGATTTACTGTTCACACCTATGGATGCTGCACTTTTAATAGATGAAATTAAATTGTCTTACTTTGAGGCACAATAAACATCAGCCGATATGGGCCACCAAGGAAGTAACATTATGTTCCAAAATGCGCCAGGGGACAGCCTTGTAACCACATGAAAAAAAAAAATCATTCCATTTTTAGGACAGTGGCATTGTCAATCCTCATGCTTTGAACAAAAATGAAAGATGAATTATCTGCAGGAGTGTGAAATCCCACAACAATAAAATGTGATTCAATACACTGGGCAGCTGTGAAAAACACGTGCCTACAGGTGCAGTTTGTGCAGTGACTGTTTTACTCCTATGGCTGATAATGTATTTTATTTACCTGTTGGGGGAAATATTGTCATGCCTCTTCACGCTAAACAAATTCAGCTAATATGACTAAAATTGATTTGGAAAATATTGAGATTCAGTACAGTATACAGTCATGTCCTACGAATGCATTACATTGATTTTACGGAGGCTTGATTGTTGGAATGACCACAAAGACCAATGCCCAGGAGAGCAAAATTTTGAAGTCCATTGTTTCACTTTCATATTAATTTTAAGGCAGATTTATCAGTAACTTTACTGCCCCTTTCAAATATTTTCAAGCTATTGCTGTCTATTATCATGCACGCTCAGTTTTTACCAAGCATTACTTTAACACATAGTATTGAAGGGGGCCTTCAAGACCGCATTAACAAATTCTTGGCATGTCACAACATACAGCAGCAGTATAATTTTTCAGAATACCTTGAGCTCCAATCAGTGACTTTGCCTAGGCTGAGATGATGTCATCAGTCTGCTGCTGGCAGGAGGAAACATTTCCTCAGTCTCCTCTCCCCCAGTGATCAGCCTGTACTTAGTAACTCTGTAGCAAGTCACAAGGTGAGAGGCTGCAGCATGGGCTGATCTGTGTCAGACATGAGTTGCATTAAAGCGGACCTTATCTTTAAAATGACAACAATGTTTAGTAAGGACAATCTACAAACACGTACTTCTAGATAATTGCCGGCTTTGTATTCTTTGCATTCCTTATTTCT
>NW_017306320.1:641088-684806 GCF_000935625.1 Nanorana parkeri | reverse complement strand
ATACACACATTTTATCATTAAAAAGGAATGCTACAAAAAGCAGCTGAAGTTTCCTTTTTGTCTTTCTTTGGTCCTGTACCCCCATATGTTAATATTTGCTAGAACAAAATGCCTTAAAATAGCTTTTTCTCTCCAGAATGCTTTTCCTGCCCTTCCCATCTTGAGGTCTGAGATGGCAGAGCTGAGTACCAGCCACAGCCCTCATTACAAGTGTCCTTACATGGATGCATTGTGGAAGATAACAAAGGGAGTACCCTGCACAGCTTTTGGGTGTGTGGACAGGCTGATCGTCACACAACAGCACCCACATAGTTCCAGCAACAATTACACTGAGTAAAGGTGGCAGCAAGGGAATCAGCATCTTCAGGTAAGCTCCACTGAACACCAATAACTGGGGACTCTTTTCCCCCCCTCACACCAATGGTAGAGGTCCCTTCGGCCACTATCACCAATGTAATAAGACACTCTCCTGCTGAACAGTAATCAGAGGGTGCATTACACAGACCCCCAATGTAATAGGGCACTTTACCACTGGACAAAAATGATTGGGGACCCTAGTCCTATTAAACCCCAATTAAATGAGGCATTTACATTGGCCACCAATGTATCAGGGGTAGTTATACTGAGCATCATTACATCAGGGACATTGGTGGTCAGTATATATGTATTACATGCCATTGTAATATTCTTCTAGCAGCTTGGTTCTAGTCAGCAACATGATTTGTGGGTCACTATGTGTCTCTCCTGGCAGCCTTGCCAGCCCAGGACACAGACTCTGTGGGGACATTGGTGGTCAGAATAAATGCATTAAATGCAATTGTAATGTTCTTCTAGCAGCTTAGTTCTAGTCGGCAACATGATTTGTGGGCCACTGTGTGTCTCTCCTGGCAGCCTTGCCAGCCTAGGCTACAGACTCTGTGGGTTATGTAGAAATCTGGCCCTGCCCCTGGCAGAGATGTGAAGCTGGGAGAACAGTTTGTATGGTGATAAGGAAATGGTACATGCTGTGGCATACAGTGTATGGGAATAAATTGTTTAAGAGTGGCTGATAAGATATATGCTTAATGAATAATACATGAATGTGATAAAGAAAATAGCATAACAACAAATAAATCACATGATAAAAATCTCCCAAACAATTAATCTACAGTTCATACGTTATAGTGCATCCAACAAATTAGTATATCAAATGTGTCATACAATAAAAGTAAATCGAGTAATATATGTAAGAAAAAATGTGCAAATGATGCTTCAAATGTCCCAAATATCTTCAAAACAATCACAAAAACTAATATCAATATCCCAAGTGAATAATCTTCCCTAAAAGATGTTGTGCTTCACCATCCAAACAGTGATCCCTACTACCAGGTGATCCACATGCTTATCCATTTCCCACCAAATCTCCATGACCCTCTATAATAAAATGGTCATAGACAGCAAGTTGTGATAATCTTCTAATCATTAAACCACAGACAGTCCTCTGTTTCCTGCTGTTAACCCGGCTATTCATCCAAATTAACTCCCCTGGCAGATATTTCCCTCCTCATGGGTAACTTTCCATCATCAGGAAAAATGTCATAGCTTTGATGTGGTCTGTCCATTGTAAGAAATATTGTCTTCTTTGGCTATTGTTTTTCCATATGGATTTATGTACTCTGTATGTACAATTTCCCAGGAAAGAACCACTATAGACAATTGGTGTGATTCGGTTTGTCTATAGCGGTCTGGAAGAAGTCAATCAATTTCCCAATTGGCTACATTTTTTTTCACCTATATGTTGCATTTAGGAAATAGAAAAATTCATACTTCCTGACAATATGGAAAGTGAAGATGTCTGAAATTGAAAAGAGGTAAAGTGGATTATTATACAGACTCTTTACAGTTGTTATCTAGAGATTGCTAGAGAGCTGTGACAGGAGAGAAGAAGCTATAAAGAGCATACGACGGCCTCTGTATACAGGTACTGTTAGATCGGATAGGAATGGAATGAGTCATCCTGATTTACATAGAGCTGTGAGGTCACATAGATTTATGATCTTAGAAGCAGTGTATTAAAAGGGGCTTACAGAGGCAAAAAATATTTGTTGCTCTGCACTGTGAACTAAGTAACTGTATATGTGTGTGCTGAAATGCATATGATTATAGGTTGTGATGCATAGTTGACAGCCTTTTATGTCAGCTTAGAGGGACATTGTTGTTGAAATGGTTTTTCCAAATATTGACTCAAACAACAGCAGGGCACTTACTGGAGAAAATGGCTACCAGCAAATAAAGTAGATTTGTAAATGAGCTTGTGCAATTGTAGCACCCTGTAGGCAGGAGTGCTATTCAATTTACAGGGTTATTCACAAAGGGTGAATAGTTTGGAGAAGGCAGGAGAAGTGAACAATCTAGGACAACATAGCTGAATTGGAAAAACATTCCAATTCAGTTCACTTTCCAGTTCAGCTATGTTGTCCTAGATTGTTCACTTATCCTGCCTTCTCCAAACTCTTCACCCTTTTGTGAATAACTTTGTTAGTATTTTCAGACTGTATGCAGTCTATGATTTGTAATCTATGTTCATTTAGTTTCCCCTAATCAATCTGCCATCATTTACATCTGTCTGCTGCTGGGGGTACCCTAGACACAGAGCAGAGCAACCAATGAGAGATTGATGTGTACATATCCCTCTCCAGCCAATCACTGTGAGGTTGATGGCCAGTAGAGCATGCTGGGGGAAGAGATAAATACTTGGAGTGGACCACGTGAGTTCTCTCTTCCTAGCCCAGGTCCTGCCTGTGGTGAGGCTGCAATGGACTGTCTGAGATGGCTAGGTCCGAAGCATGGGGACTAGCCATGTGCTTGCACTGGGACCAGAGTCTGGGGAGGCAGTGGTTACACACTGATGACAAGGATGGACATGACTGGTGATTTCTACCTCAAGTACTGTTGTGCCAGGTGTTCTTCATGCTGTGAATGGAGACAGCGACCACACTCTGCCATTGAAAGGAGGCTATATCTATCTGGATGATCCTAACCCTTAACCTATCTTCCTGAAGTTCTACAATAATGTTCTCAGCATTAGATATACAGTCTGGACATTGCTTTAATCAATCACCATAGAAGGCGGTAAGTGCTGATGGGCAAAGTGAGTGAAATTATCCCTAGACAAGAAGATTACCGAGTTGCGGTAACCCATAGCAACTGACCCTAGAGTCAAGGTGTGCTGCACATCCATCAAAGAGGTTTCTTACAGAGGAAACACAGGGAGACCCTTTAATCATATTACTGAAGACCTCTCTTTGGAGCCAGTGGGAGTGTTATCCTTGGATATCACTGACCAGAAAAAGGGTTGATGCTACACAATACATTAAAGTAGCATTAAACTTTTTTTCAATAATGAATTCATGTCAAACAAATTTTCATTGCACAGCAAAGCATTGCTTTATATTTTTGCCCAAACACTTACAATCATCATGTTTCTGAACAGCTGCTTGCAAGTCTCTTCGCCCAGCTCTCCAGAACTTCATGCCTAGAACAAGATTACAAGGGACGGAGCAGACTCTGCAACTGTTCATCTACTAGCTTGGGGAAGGGAGGAGAGGGGGCCGGGGGAGAGGGGAGTAGATTGATTTTTTGTGTTTGTTGAGACACACACACACAGCTTTCCAGCACACACAAGGGTGACTGCATAGCACTCTGTTTGAGAAAGGAGTCACGCTAAAACATGATATCAGGACCAGTGCTCAGGGTACCAGCTGATTCTGCAGGAAACTAAAACTTTTGAACATCAAGAAGCGGCATGCATTGTAAGTGATTTCATTAGCATTTGAAACAGCTAATAATCCTTTTGACCTTAATATCACTTTAATGTATTGTAACAAGGACACTCCACTGAAGACCGGAGGTGCAAGTACAATGCAGTTTATTTGCTTTCAAAACGATAGAGAACACGAAATCCAACATAAATAGCTTGCTGTAGCATAACAGATAGGGGCTCACCAATCCTCGAGTTGCCACGTACACTCAAGGTGTCCCAGTCTTTTAACAAGTCTCTCTCGCAGCACTGCTGCTCCGGCCTCAATCTTTAGGGCCACTGTCTGGTTCCTCCAGACAACAGCAATAACATGCCAATCCTCTCAATATGGTTCACAAACCCGCAGCTCCCTGCTGCCCTGGCCTCCACACTGACTCCGGGGTGGAGCTCTCCTGACTCACAGGTGGGGCCCTGAACACATCCCAGCACACACTTCATGAGGGATGTAAACAGGTGCACAATCAGGTGCTGGTCACCACCAAAGCATGGACCCAGGAATGGAGATTTCATCCCACCCAGAGCTCTAAGAAATCTCCTGGCTCCAGGATCCCAACCTTGATCCAGAAAACCCAGAAAGAACTGAAAAGGCAGTTCTCTCCTGGTACCAGTAATGTCTTCCTGGAGCCACTCAGCCCCTCTGGCTGAGAACCCTGGGTGACTTTGAGGCCACCTAACACCGTGGTATTGCCTCACAATGCCACAGTATGTTTTCAACAGAAATCTTGCAGAAGGATTCATGCCCTAATGGACACTGGTATAGCGCATTAGAAAAGGTGCATGAACTCTTTTTTTATAACACAACATAGCAGTACATTACCGTGCGTTGTGGTGCACTGCAAGACAGGTGCTTTGGCAAGATGCTTTGGGATGCCATTAAGAATAGGCATTGCAGCAACACAACAGTGTAAACCCAGCCTAAGAAGGTAATCCTCACTTTAGAATCCTGATTTAATAGTGAAAATAGTAAAAGTCCCTACTCATGCACATCTGTAAGGTGTGGAGATATTTAAGAGCATAACAACAACTGTAGCAGCTCGTTCAGCAGCTATGGGACCAGGGCAGCAGAGGGGGCCCAGTCCTCTGCCCAGTCCATGCCGTAATAGGAATTCAATTTTTTTTCTGAGTCACAGGTTCAGAATTCCTGACTTTCTTTGGAGCAATTAATAAATGACACATCTAACTCAGCTTGACCACTGAAGAGAAGCTCCTTTCCTTTGGTGCACAGAAGTCTCAGCACAGCAGTCACTCGTGATGAGGAAGCTTATTCTCAGAGAAGCCCTGTTTGTACCTTTAGCCCCCCAGTTGCCCCCAGCATCCAAATCATATGTTTGCCTTGTGTTTTTACTTAAAGTGTTTTAATTTACATCTATAGCATGACATAAGAAGAATACAGGGGTCCATATAAAGATCCAGAAGACATATGCAGCTTCCTAAACAATATGAACTTTGTATTACTATCAGACACAAGAAGAGAGAAGAACATATCTCTTATTGTGCTGCTGGAGCCAAGTAAGTCCAAAAACACTAATGGGAAAAGACTCAGTGCAAAGATATAACATAAAGAGGGCTAATAGCATGGTATCCCCTGCAGGCACTTGAAATTGCAACTGAAGTCAAACCTTTCTTTTTTAAGTTTTAGATGGAGTGGAGAGGAATTAGAACACCCATTTATCGCTGTCTGTTAGTTCTATTGGGAGGATCTGTGTGCGAGTGTGAACAATAAATACAATAAATATAATGTTTATTGTGATGTCAATATGGTTTATTGAGATTACAATAAACATTATGTACACTATTTTATTCGCTGTGAAGTCCTGAAGAGGGCCCACTGCCTCTAATTTGGAATATGGCTTCTTCTTTGTGGCTTCTTTGTGGTGCACCCAGTAACACTAAATTTAGAAGTTAAATATTAAAAATGCAAGTACCTTAACTATTTACACAAATGTATATTATTTGTGTATCACTCGGCTGTAGATCCTCAAATCATCTCTGGATTCATGCTGACATTGTCCTTCTATTTGGAGGGTGATTACTTTTGTTCCCCATGGTCCCTGTGTGTGTTGTAAAGTAGTCACCGCTCCAAGCTCGCTCCCAGGATGGACTACAATCTCATGTTTAGTTTACTAAATTGTATTGAGATTGTAGTCCATCACAGAAGTGAGCTTGGAGTGGTGACTACTTTACAACACACACAGGGACCATGGGCAACAAAAGTAGCCACCCTCCAGGAGGAAGGACAGTGTCAGTATGAATTCAGAGATGATTTGAGGATCTACAGCCAAGTGATACACAAATAAGGTACAATATTCTTAATAGTTAAGGTACTTGAATGCATTTTTAACATTTAACTTCTGAATTGAGTGTCACTTTAAGTGTGCTCCTTAAGTACCAGCTTTCAGATCAATGATATATATACTGTATATACCACTAGTACCCTTTGATCATCCAACAATGATGGCAGGTGTTCTTAGCCTGCCAGAGCTGCCAAAGGGACTTTGGGAGGTGACACAAATAGTCTAGGGACCACAGCAAACTTCAGTGTTTTGATCGCCTTCATTGGCAGCCAATCGGTGAGCATCATCCATTCTCCTCCGTGCATCCGGCTGAATAATTTGAATCCAGCAGCCCTTACTAGAATTATTCTGTGTGTAGAGTGACTCCAAAAACCCTCCATCCATCCATCCCTCCCTCCCGCATCCATCCCCTCCTTCCAGCTCTCTCTTCTATCTCATCCTCCTTTCATCTTCCTCCAATCCCCACTGCCTACAGACAAAAGAAACCACAGCCAGACTCAGGGTCTTGGTTTCACTGAGCCGCTTTTTGTTGCTGTGCCCTGGGAAATAAACAAGGGCTTTCTTCCTTCATCCCAGCCAGAGAGACAGAGGGAGAGAGAGCCGGGGATCTAGGAAGAAAGGCACAGGCAGGGAGGGAGGGAAGGACCAGGGAGAGGAGGGAAGAAATATAAAGCAAGACAGATGGGCAGAGGTGATAGGCAGATGTGGCTTAGGATTTCTTACTGTGCATCTTTATGTAGGTGCAGTGAGGAGTTAAAGGCAGATGCTTTGGACATGAATGAGCTCTGAGGGAATTTCTGCAGTGTGAGGGGGTTACACAAGCTGTCAGGTAGGAGAGGGAAATGAGTGTGTGTCTGTGCCTGCAGTGAAGGATTGTAGCAGTGTATTCTGTGCGTCCTCTATGGAAAGACAATGTGCATGTGTCTAATTCAAGGCAATGATGAATAATGTGATCGCTTTGCACTTGCTGACACCGAGGCGCATAGCAAGTGCTGTTATTGTATATTGAATGTCATTCTGGTGATGAATTCCTGACAGGTAGGATGAGAAGAGTCAGCTCATCTGCAAAGTAGGAGGACTGGCAGGCACGCATGTGTGCATGGACAGCTTAGCACTCTTGTCACCTCTGGGCTTTTTGTTTTTATTGGTGGACTCTGGCTTCATGTGCATTTGCATCCAGCATAGGGGAAGTGTGCATTACATGTGATAGGTAGACCGTGTGTGTGTGTGCAGATACTAAAGGCTCTGCGTGCCTGCAGCTAGGAGACAGGAGGAAGTATTGGAAGACTAAAGATGGCTCCTGCCGGTGCTCTCTGGGTGCTGCTGCTGGCCGGTTCCCAGCTCCTGTTAAGAAGTGGAGGAGAAGAGGATTCGTCCAGGGAGCTCGAGTGCAAGATGAAAAGCATCACCGTCTCGGCTCTCCCCTTCCTCCGAGAGAACGACCTCAGCATCATGCACAGCCCCTCTGCCTCCGAGCCCAAGCTCCTCTTCTCCGTCCGGAACGACTTCCCGGGGGAGATTGCGGTAGCTGACGATCTGGAGAACACAGAGCTGCCTTACTTTGTGCTGGGTAAGTGTGTAACCTGCTTCCTTTCACCCTTCACACACGCTACCCGCATGAACCTGTGCTGTGTGTCGCAGGGAATCCATGCTAATAAACACAAACATACATTTTCTGCAGCTGCTGTACCAGGCCCTACAGGATGCTGAGAGTAAATATATACGTTGCTTTTTTTGATCAGGCATTTGGAAATCCAACAAACGCAACTCCACTTTTGAGTTGAAAGAAGGGAGGTGTGTGGAGTGCATAAGCTACACTCACTTCTGTGTGCTTCATACTCCAGCCTGCTGTTGATATGTCCTAGTGGGATGTACCTTCCAGACCCATAACAATTTACATATCTGTTGGTGTATTGTCCAAAATTGGGCCAACACGTTCATAGGAGTGCTAAAAATTCTGTAAAATCCAGTACCCCTTATTAACCAACCAAATCTCAGCTTTCTTTAGCCACAATAGTAAAAAAGGATGAATTCTGATAGGTGACATTAGGCTCTTGCACTTTGTACGTAGTTGCACTTTGTACTGTCCTATTAAATGAATCCACTGGTTCTGGAAGGAGCGAGTCTTGCGCTCAGAACTATGCACCAAGACTCAAAAGTGGCAGATGTAGAACATTAAAGTGAGCGCAGTTTCCACGCTGCATTCAGCTTGCCCTGTCCCATTGATCTCCACTGATGTTTAAAGTGGAGATGCCCTTTAAATTTCAGTATAAAGTCTGTCTCTGCTGGGAGCCTGTGTCCTGCATCCACTCTCATTTTAAATCTGTTTGGTTACAGCAAATTGTAATTATCTTGTTAATCAGCTTTATTCTGTTGAATCTGTACTCGAGCAGCCTGACACTTCTGAGATGAAAAGCACATCTGCCTTAGTTCTATGCTCCAGATTTGGCCGGAGGCGTGCTTGTTAAATTGGGTCGATTGATGTGTGAAGTTGGTCCAGAGGCCAGAGAGAAAAATGTCCACTTAAGAGCATCGCAATTCTCATCCCAAAATTGTCCTCTGAAAATGTAATGATAACAGGCTGAAGGTTACATTGGAGATTTTTTTTCCATCAGTGAAGAAAACATTGCCTAAGTGATAAGTATCTCATTCCGTGTCACACAAGGCTCCTAAGGCATTTCCTTTCTACTGTAAGGAGCAAAGATTCAGGTCAGTGAGGACATAGGACAGTTATCTCACTCATTCATGGTGGATAAGTCACTTATTATTCCAGTGTAACTTTCTAGACTGCTACAAGAGTCGAGGTTCGACTACATCTAAGTGGTTTGGGTGGATGTCTGTTGAGAAGCAATTGCAAGTCTTAACCTGCACATGTGTTGGCCAATTTATCATCCGCTATAAACTAATCTACGGTAGATCTTTTCTGCTTGTAATCAAAAAAGCCTAAAGTTATCTGTATATTAAATGGCTGGGATGCATGATCGGATTGGTCAAGTTTTTAGCTCTCAGATGTTGCTTTGACTGTCACCAGAACAAAAGGCATGGTTGTCAGCTGTCTTGACCACTTTTGTGGATGGTCAAATCTTCTACAAATTGGACTGCCCACAGCTGAGAATGAGAAATTTGACTGTAACGTGGTTAGTTTTAAAACATAACATGCCAATGGTTAGGTGTTTAGGTAGTGGCAGATAAACTTGGCCAGTAGGTTTTAGAGGAACAGTTGACTGGCCTAGTTGGAATTTATTGGCAGGTCACTATGTTTCTAACTCACATAAGCACAATGGGGGTTTTGTTTGATTGCTTTTTTATCACTTTCCTCAACTACAAGAACATGCAGGCGTGGGCTATATGAGTGTGCACATACATTAGATTATAATTTCTGTGATAAGATTATGTCCACATGTCTTATGGCTAGCTTTAAATCAGTCCACCAAAATACAATATTTCAACTATAGAAGTTGAGGACTCTGTTTGGCTCTTGGAGTTTCCAACAGTAAGATCTCCTTTTAGCCTTCCTCATTCTGCCTCTCACTTTAATGGCATTTTTACTCACTGACCACAACCAGAGTAGTTTCTTTCTGTCTACTTCGTTTTAATTAAAACAAATTAAAACAAATCATGAAAAAATGAATCTATCATGAAAAAAAATACTTCAATACTTTTACTTTACTTCATAATACTTTACTCTTACTTGATGACACTAACCCAGAACAGGCCTGCAGATAAGACTATATCACTCTTCTGAACTGTATAACTGTTTCTGGCCCAGAAAGTAGTGAAGGCAGAGGATCAGCATAACACATATCAATATCAGAGTTCAGCAATGGCAGTCCTGTATTTCCTCCATGACAGCTGTTAAAAGAGAACTAAAGTCAAACCTTTTTTTGGCTTTAGTCCTCTTTTGGGTCAAAGGAATACATTTACTAATACAGGTGAAACTCGAATAATTAGAATATCGTGCAAAAGTAATTGCAGTAAGTGCTGCAAAAGGGGCCCAAACCAAGTGCTGAGTACATATGCATGCTTGTACTTTTCAGAGGTCCGATATTGTTCTATGTACAATCCTTGTTTTATTGATTGCATGTAATAATCTACTTTTTTGAGGTTGTGGATTTGGGGTTCTTGGGGTTGTCATGAGCTGTAAGCCATAATCATCCCAATGATGACAAATCACGGCTTGAATTATCTTGCTTTGCATGTAATGAGTCTATCTCATATATTAGTTTCACCTTTTAAGTTGCATTAGTGAAATAAATGAACTTTGCACAATATTCTAATTATTCGAGTTTCACCTGTATACTCCAGTGACCCAAAGTCAGTATCTCGTGGGTCACTGCCTGCTATGTGCTGACAGTGCAGCGCTGCACTGCAGCCAGTGAAGATCCTGATAATATTGTCAGGATCCATCCTGCCGCCCAATTGACAGCTGGCTCTGCCTTTCTAGAGCCAGAGCCAGCTGTGGCCGCTCCTCCCCTGGCTGTCCCTCCAATGAGTGCTGGAGGAACAGAGAGGGGAGGGGGGAATCCCTGCAGGGAGCAGGAATGACAGTCAACACTCTCTGCAATGAGAAGACTATGAGCTTATCAATCAGTGGTTTGTGATCACTCAGCTCTCGATATATAGACACCTGCAGTGTCAGACAACGGCTCTAAGTATTGGGAAGAGTACATTTTACTCTCCCAATACTTCTCCTTTAATGACAAATTCATTAAACACAGACAGAAAAACACTCACTTGTAATGGCGGCTGCAGCTGGCCAGACCTTCAAATTCAAGTGCCAGGTTTGTACTTTTTTGACTCCCGAAGAATGATGAGATGTCGCAGGGTTTATCTTTCAGTTTTGGGTGGACTGCCTATTTAATAAGTGACCCAAAAAAAGTTGGATAAAAAGAGCTGTTTAAAACAAACCTGTGCCTTGCTCATGCAGGGTGAAAGAACAGGTTCTCTTTAATCCTGACCTCCTCAGCAGCACATACTTTTCTTCCTTTGAGTCACATGCTTCTTCATACCTGGAGGTAGAGGGTATTCCCTTTGGCTTTCATCACTAAATGGAGGGAAGAAACAGTAGGTTTATTTGACTGGGGATGGGGAGGGTGTCTCTATTACTCTGCCATTATGGGCCAAAACACAACTACGCTTTAAACTTTTTAGAGCAAAAAACTGCTTTCCTTTCCTAAAATTTCAGCCACCCTAAAACTGATATTTTTATTTTGTACGGTGCCGGAATCTGAGTTCTTGGCCTGCACAGCTGCCCTAGCCATACAGAGAGGCCCCCACTGGGTAAGGAAAAGATACAGAGGGAGTAGAAACACCCTATATGCATGGAAACACCCCAAACATACCTCATAGCATCCAGTCCAATCACAAGCAGCACCTGTCCTTGCAGAGAGCGGCCCTATATGGCCGTGCACGCCGCACAGATCTGTATGGGCCGACTCTTAGGAGTGTGAATGAGGATTCACACTGACATGTCACAGGAACGTGTGTATTAACACAATGCAGAATAATGCACATTACATGTGCTACTGCGTTGTGATGCCTTTCCTTTTGAATAGCACTCCAACGCAAGGCAATGCACAGAAACAGAAAGGTCAGAGTTTTTGCCTGTTACGGTGCATAGGCAGCCCATTTATTTCAGTAGGCTGCCTCAATGTAACACAAATAAATCTGCAACATATTGGGGGGAATTTATCAAAACTGAAGATGACAGAAACTGGAAGAGTTGTCCTTAGTAACCAATCAGCTTCATTTTCAAAGCTTAACTGAACAACTGAAGAGAGAAGCTGGTTGGTTACTATGGACAACTGCTACAGATTCTGTCAATTCTGGTTTTGATAAATCCCCCCCCCCAATGTGTGCTGAGATGCAGTGCAAATAAGCAATTGGGCCATTTAACTGTTGCTGTACGTTCACATGCATTGCATTAAGGCAACACACCCCAACACTTTGGTGGGTGACATCAACGTGCAACATAACATGTGTTAACACACTGCAAATAAGTAAATGGGCCACCTGACTGTTGTGACGTGTTAACATGCATTGCATTAAGGCAGCACACCTTAACACTTTGATGGGTCACATCAACATTCGACATAACGTGTGGTGGAGCCCCTCAAAAAAGTAAATGGGCCGCCTGACTGTTGTGGCTTGTTAACATGCGTTGTAATAAGGCAGCACACCGGAGCATGTTTGTTCATTATGTTGTGCTATAACTATGGGGAAAAACACTGACCCCATAGTTCTCCTTTAAAAGTTAGTATTACGTGTTGACATGTGTTGCGGTAACGCACGGTAAAATGCTTGTTTTCTGTGTATCACCACAGCAGTCTGTATCAGATCTAAAACTGACAGTTTATTCCACCCCAGTGCTTTCATATGGCTCAGGGACTCCATTGGTGAGTTATCAGGTCTGTAGGTCCTGGGTCTGCACATACACTTTGTTCATTGTAAGGGTTTTCGCTATTAGATTTTGTATTCATCTTCTATCATGGGGGTTGCAGCAGGAATAGCTGGAACCCAAAAAGGAGGGTGTGGACAGTGGGACACCCAAAACTTCCAGGTAGATCCGAACGGAGTCAGGAATTTTTGCAGGAAGGTCTTTCTGTTGACCTATAAAAAGACAGCTGCCAATGCAGCCCCTCAGACTCTACCGAAAATATCAGTTTTTGTGTGAACGAGCCCTCTGCTATTTTCTAATTAAATATCATCGTTTTTTTATAATACCTAATACCAGTGTGCAACTGAAATTATACTACTGTCTGAGCACAATGAGCCAGCACTTAATTGCAGAGTTTACACAAACGTTTCTCCTGGTGAATATGCTTTTGGAGTGAAGCGTGTTGGGAAGGGGATGTTTATTGGAAGTTACCTGAGAGCTATGTATATGAAATGGATACAGAGGAAGAGAAGTGAACTCCTAGAGGTTATGTATGGGAAAATAATCCTCCCCCTTTCAATTGCCTTTAAAGTGTTTGTAAACCCTAACAATGAACTTTCCTTATTTGCTCCCTTGTAGTCTGTTAAATATGTAGTTGAAAGCATTTTGTTCTATAAGTGCAACACAAGGCCTGTTGATCCTTCCAGAAATACAGTGAACTGAACTGATAATCACCTGTGCTCTTTGGTGACTGTTATAATTTAACATTGTTTATAGCTCTCTCTGTGGACTACAGAATACCCCCTCTCCATTTTATAGAGAAGAGACTGAGGTGAGGTGTTCTATAATCTCAAAACACATCCTGTTCTAGAATGACAATGATTCTCCGTAAATACAGTACAGTGAACAAGCGTTGTCACCCTAGGACAAGTAAAGGTTTGGGGCTTTTGGACAGTGAAGGTTTGGGGCTTTTGTTCACACTGGGTGCATTGAGCTGCTTTGATCAGCTCAACACAAAGAAAACACGTTCAACACTGCACATATATGGTGTGTCCTGTTCACACCTTACATGTGCAGTGTTGAACGTGGTGTAAAAATGCAGCATGTCTGTATTATTACACAGCACAATGAACGTTACCGCATGTCAACGCATCACTGTGGTGCATAGAGTTGAACATAATGTAATTTTGTGATATTTTATTAAAGAAGAACCCTGGGCAAATAAAATCTTAACCCTTGCAGTGGGGCTACCCCCGCACTGCAAGGGTGCAGTGCTCGTTTTGACTAGGGAGCTAAAATAAAAGTTATACTCACCCAAAACACAATCCTGACTGGCTGGTTGATACCTTCAGCCCCTCTCCCTCTCTGCTCCTGACGGATTTGTCCTCGGTGTCCTCACGTCTTATACACAGAACCTTATACCACCAGAGCGGAGGGAGAGCGGGGCTGAAGGGACCGGTTGACAGCCAGCCGGGTTCGTGGTTCGGGTGAGTACATCTCTGTTATTTTAGCTCCCAAGGCAAAATGGGCACTTAACCCTTGTAGTCCGGGGGTAGCCCCACTGGAAGGGTTAAGATTTGATTTGCCTGAAATTCTTATTTAAAGTAAAAAAAAAAAAAAACAGTGCACATGTATTATACAGAGCGTAACCCTTGCGCGTTTAACTATCAGCTTAAGGCACTCTATTTTAAGCCATGTGACTGCAATTTTCACATTTCATTGGACACAGATGAAACTAATTGTCACTTTTTTTTTAAGGATATTTATCCTGCTGTGTTAGCTTTGTTAATGGAACATAAAGGGGGGAATTTATCAAAACTGGAGCAGACAAAATCTGGAGCAGATTTGAACTGCAACCAATTAGCTTCTCTCTCTCATTTTCAAATCTTACCTGAGCAAACTGAAGAGAAATGATGATTGGTTGCCATGGGCCACTGCTCCAGATTGTGCCTGCTCCAGTTTTGATAGATTCCCCCCAAAGTGTGTAACTGGTAGGATCACCAGGATGAAATAAAAGAAAGGAAGGGTAAGCTGCAATATATTACATTTTTGTCCTTGGGTTTAGATATTCTTTAATAAGGATAGAATGAAAATAAGAAGAAGAAACGTATAGAAGTGATGTTTATTAAACGGAAACATAGTATCCTCTCTGCTTTGCTGTTACTCCTCTATACAGCTGTAATATACAATAAATATGTATGTTAATGAGGGAAAAAAGCAACGTTTTAGTCTAGAGGGTAAAGAGATGCTGTAATGGTGAAGACTGTCATCATCATTATTGCTGCAAATTAAGCAGATTACTTTCCCTGTGCAAGCCATAATAATACAGATAGACATTTACAAGACTTGTCTTCAATTTCTTGTTAAAATGTACAGTATATGGAGAATGAAGGGAAGCAATATTACAGAGCCAAGGGGGTGGACCCGGGAATTAGAATGCCAGAATCACTAAGATATATAAGATTTCAGAAGGCAATCTAACCTGTCGGCATACACACACAACTGACGCCTTGAATGGCCTACCAGGTCCCTAAATACTGACTTTCTTCTCACCCTTTAATAAAATAACTGTCATATGCATCGGACGGCA
Source organism: Nanorana parkeri (assembly GCF_000935625.1). NCBI lineage: Eukaryota > Metazoa > Chordata > Amphibia > Anura > Dicroglossidae > Nanorana > Nanorana parkeri. Next base: position 669,747 of record NW_017306320.1, on the reverse strand, counting down.
AGAGTTTCCTTCATTCCACGAAAAAGTAAGGGTACAATTCAGCCAAGGAGCCAGGCTTGGCCAGGGCGGTCCCATTAATGAGGCAGCCTCAGGTGGCATCTCTTTGAGTCACGTGGGGGGAAAAGCAGCAGGCCAAGCGGCATGTTTGTTGTATACTGGCCACTCTGCTGCACAATGTTTGCAGGGTGCCTCCCACCCGCCAGAGCGTCCCAGGTTGCTAAGATCCAGCTGTTAGCGACCTGGGATGCTCTTTTTGGAATCCTGCCCAGTATCTGGCAATCAGCGATGCCATTGTTTGCCAGGAGCTTGGTCAAGACAATGGCCAAAGCATCCCAGGTTGCTAAGAGTCGGCCGGGGAGATGCAGAGCCTGCAGAGAGCAGCATCACTTTCGGCAAAAGGGCTAGGGACACCACTGGGTATGTCTTTGTATACACTTGAGGACAGAAGGACATTTTTGTATTCTTCTATCAAAGTTGACAATCCCTTTAACATTTTTTAACACTTTTGATTAGCAAGGCCCATCTTTCATAAATTCACATACAGTATATAACATGACATAATAAAGTACAATCATTTTTCCATGCAGAACACCTGATTGGCTCCCAGTCCTGCCCTCCCTCTCCTAGTCTCAGTGTTACTGAATAGGGGGATTTAGCAGGGTCATACCATGTCATATTCAAATTTGGGGTCTGCTTTATATGCAGGACTGCTTTTAAACTGTTCAGGACATCAAACAAGAGAAAGTAAAGAGGGTTTCATATTTTCTGAACTGTAAAGAGTCTCATGACTCCTCACAACATCCCCAGCACCCTATTGAATGTAACCACAAATGTCCAGAGGTCAACAAAAGAAGCAGCAAAATAAGGAAATCCTTAATCTTGCTTCCCTGGTCACTGGCCCACATGTGTTATTATGGTAAATAGAGTATCCTTTTTTGGGACATTTTGCCACTAGGGTCCCTAAGAAATATTAGAAGCCACCATTTGGGTCAACAACGACGCAGAACTCAGAACTAAAATCTAATTTTTCAAAGGAGATGACCTTTATTTCTGAAGTAAACATTGGTATCATACTTTTAGTTTTCTGTTACTCATGCAGATATAGCAATGTATTATGCCTTGCCCGATGCTTTCTGATGATTACTTTCTGCACTTATGAGGAATTTACGAAAACAGAAGCTTCACTTTCATGTAGGGATGCAGCCTACAGGTACACTTGGCCTAGATATTCCTGGTTTTGAGATCTTTGCATGTCTGTGAAAATTTGTTTCCTAACTAACACGAGCAAAACAGCCAAGGACTATGTTATTTAGACCAACTGTGTGTGTGTGTGTGTGTGTGTGTGTGTGTGTGTGTGGTGTGTGTGTGTGTGTGTGTGTATATCCTTCTTTTTAATAGTGGTTATTTTAAATTTTGTTTGTACAGTATTTTTAATTTTTGCATTACAATCCCTGATACATTTTGTTTTTTCCATTCTTGCTAAATCATTACAAAAGGAGTCACATACATATGTGCAGAATGACAACTCATGTGTATATGTGGTTGTTGTTCTTATTGTCGTACTTTTCTGCATTCCATAAAAACAGAAGAACAGAGGAGTCAGATGAACATAATAAACCCCCCTACCTTCCCAACTTTCTGAAATGAGAAAGTGGGACACGTTTTAGTTCACACAAATTGTATAGGTAAAGGACATACCCCTGACACAACCCCATTTACACGGATCATGAAAAATGTAACCTGCCGGTGATTTATTTATTTTTTTACCAATACATTTTCTATATAATGGCCTTTGTCAAAATAACAAATGTAATTATTGAGTGGTTCAAAGAGAACTATAGGGTAAGTTTTTTCCCCATAGTTCTCTTAAGGGTCACGGGATGACATATACTAATCTCCTCCCGTGTCCCAAAGCTCAGTGTATCGCGGCTATTGAGAGTGCCGCAGCCGGGACGGATCTGGACAATACTGTTGAGATCCACCCAGCTGCTTGAGTGACAGCTGGCTCAGCGCTGGAGGATCGGAGAGGGGAGGGGGGAATCCCTGCGGGGAGCCGTGACTGACAGTCAACCATCAATGCAGGGAGACGATCAGGAAGTGAGCGGATTGGCGGCATGTTTCTGCTCACTTCCCGATCAATAGAGCCAAACTGTGACAGCTTCTTTGTCACAGGTCGGCTCTAACTATGAGGATGAGTGGAAATCACTCACCTCATAGTTCTCCTTTAAATGAAAAGTTTCGTGCAGTATAACATTTTAATAGTTAAATAGTGTACTTTTTATAGCGGTCTATACATAATACCAAAGGGAGGGAGAACTGAGGGGGAACGAGGGACAGAGGTATTTGGCTTCAACAGAGATTCATGCCCTACAAATATGGGACATTTAGGAGCTATGCAAACCGTGAGATTCTTTCTTTTTGTTAGACTTGCTCTAATATTAACTTCAAAGACCTGGTCATTTCTCATATCCTCTTAACTCTGTTGGATCTTTGAATTGCACACAGTTTTGCTGGTGCGTCATAGAATTTGCAAGCATTAATAAATCATCCATGTAAGATAAAGGTCACTGGTGCTGCAATGTGAATATTTTGTGGTTCACAGTAAAGGTGTCTATAGGCTTTAGAGAATGTTCACACCATCCAGCTATTTACATTTGGATTAGATGACATCTGTATGCGTGTAGGCTCTGTCCCAAGATATCCCCTGTCCGAGGTTTGTCATAGGGAGATTCAAATAGGTGGATTGTATTATACCTGGCCCTATTGTGTTTCCCCAAGACAGGCCAGAACTAGGGCCATCATCTAGGGCCATTGCTCCTACCTCCTACAAATTAATCAATTTCAACAAAAGCTTTTATTTCCAGCCTCATTGTTAATATTTTTTGTATTTTAAAGCTGAAGCCCAGGCAGATATAAAAGACACAAGTGAATGCAACTTTGTAATCATTAATACATCCTTAAATTTATTTATTTTAATGTAAGCAGTGCAAGTACCTTGAAGTGTCACTAAACCCAATCCAAAAGTCAAATATAATACTCCTTACAGTGCCTATAAATGCTCATCTACATACCTTTCAAATATCAAGGTCAGATTGCATATGATTAAATATATTTATATCTGCTCAGCTGATTTCCTTGTTGAGGGTAGCTACACTGGCATTACATCAAATCCCAGGAGACCAGTAGCCAATGTTCCTTAAAAATTACAGCTATTGCCTAACATTTGAGGATTTCTCAGTGGAGTTGGCTCCAAAAGAATCCTGCTGTCTCCTGAATTGGACAGACTGGCTCCTGAATTCCATATTAATTTGTCCACCCCTACATTACATGGTCTCCCTGTATGTGGGATGTAGTCACCCTCCTTGGTGTGTTCACACTATAAACTACATTCCTATCTGCCGATGTATCCAGCTTCGGCCTCTATAAGCTGTTTGCATTGAGAAATGACTTCCATTCATTTGAAATGAAAATACAGCCCATTCATCAGTGCCCCTCCCACATAGCACCACAATTAACTATAGTAGATGTAGTCAGTGTATGCACAGCACATGTCCATAATACACGTGCACTGCTCGTAACACAAAACTAGACGTTCGGGAAAGGCTTTTCAGTGGATAGTGCAATGAGGGAAGAATCAGTATTCGGAAAAAAAAGGTAAACATTGTTTACTTATTAAAATACAGGGATGTTGCTTGATAAACGTTGGAAAGGAAACTTGTCTTTAGCTGGAGAGTTGAGTGACACTTTAATTTGACTTGCCAAAGGCAGATATCAAGAGAGATTCAGGTACTTTACTACTAGATGACTAGTACTAAGTAAAAATACATTTAAATATTTTTAAAGGAATATACAACTGTATTAAATGGTGTAAATTAATTCATTATTTCTGATGAAATGTTTATTTCTGCCCCGAGTTTAGCTTTCATGGATTGAAATGTCAAAGGCTGACAGACTCTTGACTACATTTCCATACAAGTGACATTGAATGGAGATCTGCATCTGACCTGTTCTCACATTTAAATAGAGAGATAGACTCTCTGGAATCTAAGTGGAAGTATTTGGTTTTCTGATAAGCAGAGTGAAATCCTCACCCTCTCTGTATCTATAGTCATTGTAATGAAGAGAGTAGCTTGTAGACAACAGTCCTGAACTTTCATAGTATATAGACATCACTTACAGACACTTCAATTCCTCCTCATGTATAACAATCCTCGGTTGATGCCATTCAAACTGTGTCACATCTGCCTTTCACTTACTTGGCTCCATATTAAAAAAGATCAACCGATAGAGCAACATTTGAACTGACACCTTTCTCCTTTGAGCAGATTATTGGAAAGCTTACAGTTAAACCCTACAAGACCAATAAGCCTAAACTACAAGCTGAGTTATATTTACACATGAATGGAAATATCTCAGGGGCTTATCATTAAAGTGATACTAAACCTAGTAAAACCTTAAAAATGCATTTAAGTACATATAATAAGCTGAACATGAAATTATAGTCCATCACAGGAGTGAACTTGGAGCAGTGGCTACTTTACAACACACACAGGGACCATGGGGAACGAAAGTAGTCACCCTCCAGAAGGAAGGACAGTGTCAGCACAAATTCAGGGATGATTTGCGGATCTACAGCCGAGTGGTACACAAATAAGGTACATTTTTCTTAATAGTTAAGGTACTTGAATGCAGTTTTAGTATTTACTGTAACTCCTGAGTATAGTGTCACTTTAAAGCTCAACTTCTGCCAATACTCACCGCATCACAGCATGGCCAGCTTTACTCCAGACATTTTCGATTGGGGTGGGGAATAGTAAATAGATTAGACAAGTGATAACATTCAAGCCAGGTTCCTATTTTTCTCTGTGTCCTTATTGGGCGAATTTTCCTTCACTTTCTATCCCTCGTACGTCCATACAAGAAATGGAAGTTTGGGTGTCACTGGAACAAGAAGGCATAGGCAGCAATAAAACATCAGAAATCCAAACCCTTCTTACTGTATTAAAAGTTCCGTTTTTTCCCCATGTTTCCATTGAGGAAAGCCATCCTTCTTGCCCACTTCTTACCTACTTGGCAAACCTAGATGTGAGGAGGAATTTTTCCTTGCGAGTACACAATAAAAACTATTTTGGGAGCAAAATAAGGAAGTTGTATTTTTTGTCAGGTTTTTATTTCTTGTGGTCTGTACAGGTGACAGGTGTCAGTCAAAAGAATATGAAGGAAAAATCCCTCAGAGATATGGACACAAATCACACAAAGGTTCAGATATAAAGAAATGTTTTATGTGGTTTTTGTGGTTAAAGTCTTTCTTAGGATTTATTTGAAAGTTGGGGAGAAATCTTTTGCTGAACAACATTGACTTTCTGTATGAGGCTACAATTGTCACCTGGGAGGCTCGATTCGATTTGCTTCAGATATACTGTATATTAATAAGAGGAGGATTTAGTGCTAAATCCAGAACACCAGTAAAGGCTTAGTAGGTGTTCTTGACCCAAAGAGTGCTTGGTTCCTAAAGGTATTGTGCAGTTCCATGCTATTCAAGGGGTTATGGAACATCAGAGCAGTAGTCCTGGTGGTTCAGTGCCATTGTCCTCCTAGACAACAGCAGTGAAATCTGGGAAGCAATTGTTTTTATGGAGCAGTGACATTAGCTGTGGAGGTTTCATGGAAGGTTTGCTACCATCTGAGGAACAACCATCACTTGTGAAAACGAGAGCCCCCCCCTCCCCCCCGCTCTACCCTTATTTGGAATACTAGGCACATGACATCTTAAATGTGATCTGAGAATCTTTCAGGAAACATTTGAGTCTTTTAACAAGCAAGCCTTGGGTGATATGCTAGTCTTATTGTCTTCAATGACCCTCTAAAGTAAGATAAAAAATAATAGAGTCAGTTTACTAAGTGGAGTGAACTATTTTAACTGTTTATATTATTATGATCTCACAATATTTTTCTCACAATATTTTCACATGTTGAAATATCACAAAATATTAAACTAAAAATTATTAGAGAACTGAAAGCCTTAATTTATTATGAACTTATATTTGACCTCACAAAGCACTATTTTATTTCCATCTACAGTGGTTTAATTTTCTTTTCACCTAAATCGACATCTCGAAGAACATCGCAGTCAAAGCGACTGTTGCTAATTTGCCAATGTAAATCTATAAGCACTCTGTAAAGAAGAATATTAATACTTACCTGTTGGGATGACTTAATTCTTTGCTCTCTTTTAGAGCTATGGCTATCCAACAGTTTGAGTCTATTGGACTAGTTCTCCCCTGCTGCGAACTTAATAGTGACATATGGACTAGTGGAAGGAACCACAAAACACAGTAGGGCATCAGGGTCCTCCTTACTGGATACCAGTGGTGGCCAGAGCTCTGCAAGCAAGCTAACATTAAGCTTGCTGCTTGCTGGAGAGGTAAGTATTCTCTTATGTACAGAATGCTTTAAGTTTTATTTCCTTGAGTTAGAGACAGAGTCACTTTAATGCCAGCTAGAAAGTATTGGAATTCTAATATGTGATAACCCAGGTGTAAATCTTTGTATATTGACTTTTACATACAGAAAACCACAAAAACTGCTTACAGTAAACTTGGTTTGTTCAATAAAATCGTTAGTCAATAGAAAACACCATATCAGATTGTACAAATAGCAAATATCAAATTGGTTATGCCTTAGTGACTGAGATTAGTGCTACACAAAAATAAACTGGCAGTGGTTTTCAGTGAGTCTAAAAACTGCATGAAAATGTTCAATTTTTATCAGACATATCACTTTTTTGGGCACCACTGTTTGTAAATGTGGTTTTGGCATCTTATACTAATGCTCCCTGGGAAACTCTCAGTTGTAATTTTTACAAATGGGTCTAACCTAGAGAAGTACCTAGGTCAGACGAAGAACAAGCTGTATGTATTTTATATCCAAGATGTCTTATAATCTTCCGGGAAGACCTTGGGTCTTGACCAAGCAGTCTGATTTTGCCAACTTGTCTCACCGCCCTAACAGACTGTAAAAATAAGTAAATTTATGACAATGCCTTATGGAAAGGTGTATGCCAATCAGATGCTCTATTTTCTATAGCAGCATGAAAACACATAAGTGCCCATTGATTTATCATTCAAATCATCTACTTCTGGGCAGAAGTATTTATATATGTTACCAAATATTTTTTTTCCCTTTAACATATCAACCCCACTAAAGATTTTTATTACCGTAATTCCTCAGTGAATACTTATCTTGTTCCGATAACTTCCAGCTGGGCTCTTAATTCTGAGCTAGCTTAAGTGTTTCAAATATTTTTAGCCTGCTTTTAGTTAACGGCTCATGTTCTACACATGTTCAACTAGGGTGGACATAGATGCAGAGAATCCCACGCTTCTGAGGTTCTGTCACTATGAGATGGAATGTGTAATAAATACCAGGGATGTTAGGTCAGCATATGTTATCTACTCAACTCTACACCAATCAAAGACTCATTTACTACTGAACAGTAGTCAGGCTTTTAACTTAAGGGAATTCCCTTTGCCTCTGTAGATCAGTATGTGTATATCGTTATTTCTCTATGTTCATATTTTGTTCATTATTATGTTTCTGAAAATAAATTAGAAATGTGATTAAATCTGGCTATAGACATGTCACACTATAAGATGAATCGAACAGTTATGAACCCAGTAAGTTAAAAGTGACTGGACACTGGATAATCTGTGTAAAAACATATATACTATCTAATAAAAATCCAAGTGTTATATTTAAAAAGCATCAGGAATAAGTAGCAGAGCAAAGGGAGTTGATATAGATCATTGGCATGAGCAATTCATTGGAGCACCAGTGTAGCATTAACACAGCATGATATAACAGTCACATCCATATGAAACAGGGTCAAAGGTGACAAATATAAGCATTTGCTGAGTATCAGTGAATCAGAAGTACTGAGACCACACACAGCCAGGTAATTAGCATCATCAAAAGAAGGTTTGCAATGGCAGCCCCCTTATTTCTCTAATCAATGCTATAATGTAATATGCATTAGCAATAATCAATAGCTACAACAGATTTAACAATTTATTGCCCCCATTTTACTTTTGGGTCTTCTCTTTGGGTTTAAAGTTCTTCCTGAATTCCTATATCTCTTGGGGACTTCAGTGTTAAATGACACAAAACTCAGGAGTTAGACCTTAAAAATGCATTCAAGTACCTTAACTATTAACGAAAATGGAGCTTATTTTTGCACCACTCAGCTGGAGATCCTCAAATTGTCTCTGAATTGGTGCTGACACTGTCCTTCCTTCTGGAGGGTAGCTACTTTTGTTTCCCATGGTCCCTGTGTGTTGTAAAGTAGCTACCGCTCCAAGCTTAGTCCTGTAATGGACTACAAGCTCAATTCAAATTAGTAAACTAAACATGAGATTGTAGTCTATCACGTGAGTGAGCTTGGAGCGGTGACTTCTTTACAACACACACAGGGACCATGGGGAACAAAGGTAGCCACCCTCCAGAAGAAAGGACAGTGTCAGAATTATTTCAGAGAAGATTTGAGGAACTACAGCCAAGTGATATTGGAGACATGCAAGAAGAATAAAGTTGGTGCTATCCCAATTTGGCTGCAAAAGCGGAAACACACTTTAAAGTCATTGCTGTGAGTGGGTGGTGCTGGGAACTCAAGTAAAGAGATTTTGCAATCATTAAAGAGACATTAAACCCTCAAATTTTTAACATAAAACAATACTGTAATGTGCACCTTACTGTAATCCATGGTTGTTTCGCTTCTCTTTGCTGCTCTTCCTTTTAAATCCTTATCTCTTCTCATGCTGGGCAGAACTTATGTTTTGAAGCAGACTGCCTTGTCTCTGAAATGGATACATGGTGTCTGTCTGCAGGTACACACCCTAAGCCAGCACTACAGGAAGAGGCACTCAGCTGCAAAGGGAAGTTCTCCATGAGCATGAGAAGACATGAGGATTTAAAAGGAAGAGCAGCAAAGAGAAGGGAAACTACCATGGATTACAGTAAGGCACACATTACAGTATTGGTTTATGTTAAAAAATCTGAGGGTTTAATGTCACTTTAAGTCATTGATAAATATAAGAGGCATTTATGTGATTTAGCCCATCTGCATTCATCCAATAACATATAATATGGACTTCCCTTATAATAATGAAGTTGCATATGAAGTACATACTGTATAGAAATGCGATGTTGGATTTCAGTTTTGTAGTATGGTTTGTGATAAGTGGCTAAGCACAACTTTTACAACCATTTTTAGTATTGCTCGATGTTAGCCTATGAATTCTTTGTAACAGTTTCTCTTTTTTGTTGGCAGCTAGTATGTCTTGTTTCTGCTTTGATGCATTTTTTATAAACACCCTGCTTTGTTCTTGTGTATGTTGTTGTTTTTTATGTTCTTGTGTATGCTGTTGTTTTTTTTGTTCTTTCATTTCCCAGATTCCTCATAGAAGTTGGTCAAAAAATCCACAGACTGTGAACTAGTATGGCTTTGTTTTACATAAGTATGGCAGATAAGGCACACAAATATAGTATGTTTCTGTCATCACCAGCTATTGTTGATCATTTTGTGCTTAGCTTTGAGAATAGGGGTTTTGACCATTGTTTATGGGTTGATGTACTTTAACTGCACTGTTATTTTAACAAATTATTAGATTGGAAAGTAACGTGTATTTTTTTGAGTTTACAGGTCTTGTGCTATTAATTCCTGCTGTTCTTAAATTTTGTATATGCCTGTTACTAAAGCAACACAAAAAGGGTATGTTGTAGGGCAAATAAAGTGTTACTTGCAGTGATGTTGAAAATATGATTTAAAAAAGCTGCAGAGGGAATGCTGTATTAAGTAACTACAAACCAAGTAACAAGGTTCAGGTTTCACATTACCCTAACCTCCTAGTACATTGTAAGAAAATTAGTATTTCTCGACTGACACTTGCGATTTAAGTGTCTGAAGGTGATTAATCTTCATCAATGAATGTCCAGTTGTAGAGTGAAAAAAACTTGTGACTTTAATTGTATAATGGAAAGTCACAGCATACAATGATATTGCAAAAATATAATATATAAATAGATAGTTCAAAATATATAGTAATGCAGAGTTAAAAAGCATGTCATCTCGTTCTGAGTCTTTACCTCCTGGTATGTTTCTCAGTATCTGGAGGGTTCAACCAAAATAGTCTTCTAGCAGGTGGAATAACAAAGTCTCTTGTTGAATGGGCGTGTTAGAATTCTATTCATGAGTATGCATAGTGTCATATAATGTAGTGTCAATGAAGTGTGTCGTGAGATTATGTAGTGTGTATGCGCGCCGAGTGTCTGTCCCCTGTCGCTTATATACCAAAATCGACGTTAACGATTGGTCTATCCTATAAGGCCATATACTCTGTAAGCATATTCTTAACTTATTTCTGACGTCACGACTACTATACTTCTCTATATGGTGCGACCAAAACTACTTAACTCATCATTTCTAAATGTCATTCTACAACTCTATTTAAAACACAGAACCTTGTTCTTAAACCACTCCCAAAACAGCTGCTTCTTTACTAGTTCTTTACATAGCTTCAGGTCTCAAGGGCAACCACTAAAAAGATATGTCTGTTCAAAGTCATACATCTTCATTTAAACGTACGAGGTTACTTGTAAATATATGTGCATGGGCCCATACTATGATTCCCTTTAAGCCAATTAAAATTTGAATCTAAGTATTTTACATACATCATTGTCAAGTGTACTAATTTTGGGAAAACAGTCTCTTCATACCTCTCCTCCTTGGACCATGGAATGTTCCACCAAATAAAGTTAGTTGGCATGTTTATGGAGGTGTAAAATGTTTATATGTATTTGAATCATGTAGTGTATAATGAGATGTGCTGTTCCATGGAGGCTATGAGATAAGAGATCTGGACCTAAAAACTATACGTTCCAGGGAATTATGGGCACAAAAAAACTACTTGCTGGAAAGATAGAGGCACAAATGCTAGGAAGATACAGACACAAGACACAACAAATGACAAGGAGATACAGACAGAAGATATAACAAATGCCAAGGAGATATGGGCACAACAAAACTGCATGCTGGAAAGATATAGGCACATATGTCAGGAAGATACAGACACAAGATTCAACAAGTGCCATGGAGATATGGACACAAAAAAACACATGCTGGAAGGATATAGGCACGTTTATCAGGGAGATACAGACACTGTTTTGCAAAACGCACAGGGGCCATGGGAAATAAAAGTAGACACCCTCCAAAAGGAAGGACAGTGTCAGCACCAATTCACAGATGATTTGAGGATCTACAGCCGAGTGATGCAAAAATAAGTTCCATTTTTGCGAATAGTTGGGTTACTTGAATGCATTTTTAAGATTTAACTCTTGAGTTTAGTGTCACTTCAACTACTGTGGCATCTAGGGGTAAATGGGGAAAATGCCTGAATACTGCCAATCATTCTTGATGGCATTTTTTGATGTGGTACATTATTCAGCCTGTTGTTTAGGTTTTATATGGTGGTGAATTATTACTATTATTGGTTTCATTTTGTTGTCAAGCCATCAAAGTAACATAAAACCACACTAGCTTAGAATGTTACTTTGTAATTTTGCTCTACTTAAGTGCTGTATTACAGGTGAAACTCGAATAATTAGAATATCGTGCAAAAGTAATTGCAGTAAGTTCTGCAAAAGGGGCCCAAACCAAGTACTGAGTACATATGCATGCTTGTACTTTTCAGAGGTCCGATATTGTTCTATGTACAATCCTTGTTTTATTGATTGCATGTAATAATCTACTTTTTTGAGGTTGTGGATTTGGGGTTCTTGGGGTTGTCATGAGCTGTAAGCCATAATCATCCCAATGATGACAAATCACGGCTTGAATTATCTTGCTTTGCATGTAATGAGTCTATCTCATATATTAGTTTCACCTTTTAAGTTGCATTAGTGAAATAAATGAACTTTGCACAATATTCTAATTATTCGAGTTTCACCTGTATATATCAAAAACTAGACATGTTATTGTGGTTTATATGATGCTGTAAGTTATTTCAGTTTTTTGCTGAATTGGTTGCTGAAAGAGTACTTTATAGAATAATTGTATTTATAAATATAGGAGAAACAGAGTTTTGTATACCTGTCCCCTTAGAAAAAATACTTCTTGGTAGCATTTCTTGCTTAATAGAGTCTGGCAGATCTTGTCAGATGACTGAAGATATTGAAATAATTGTTTATGATATAAAGAAAGCAAAATTATGGAGATTGCTTTTGATGAAGATCTAGCAGGATTTATCAATCCAGAATTTATAATATTCAGAGGTATGTTAAGCCGAATTTACATCTTTGTGTTGTGATAACACAGAGTAAAATGCACATTTTAATGTGCATTATTGCAACACACTAATGCAAAAACTGTGTTGGGGTTCTATTCATTTTCAAAAGGCAGCCAAGACACCATGATGGACCTTTAAATGGCCAGCATCCATTAATTTTGAATGGCACCCCATCTCACACCCCAAAATAGATCCGAGGTTAAGTAAAGTTTAGTAAAATATCATACACTAATAGAAACCATCTTTAGTTTGTGGTCTGTCGTGATGTCTTGGTGGCCTACATAAAATTAATTAAACCACACCATGACACGAAAAAACACGCATGCAATGTATATTAACGCACCTCAAAAATGTCACAGCTCATAATTAAAGAACATTAAATACCAAGGATACTTTGTGATGCGGGTGTGTTTTTTTTTTAGTATTTTACCTAGGCCTATCTCCATACCTCTACATGTCCATGTTTTCTCACATAACAGTGTACCCATGTAGCCACCGCCACTTGTTCAGCTCATAAAGCACCCAGTACTCAGTCCCTGTTACCTGGTGATGTTTTTGTTCAGTTCTCTATGTTCATATTATCGCAATAGCTGTGGGCACCAGCTGTTAGAATACAATAGCTGCCAGGGAAAATTCCTCCATCCACACTGTTTAGCATGGATGGGGGAATTGAAAGATTTCTCTCAATCTTAATGTGTATGGCTAGCTTTAGTTCTACTGTATTGCAGCACTTGGGTTTCAAGTCCTACCTGTGTTTTCATAATTTAATTCAAAAGCTCTAATCGTGTTAAAAAAGAATATAACCCTATTACAAAGAATATATACATTTGAACTCCAGGTTCTCCCCCTCTACCTATTCTCTCACCTAAACTCAAGGTCATGTGACGTTCCAATTCCGAGTCTTCTGTTCTACTATGTACTTGAGGCAAGGTCCTTCTGTGGGTGTTCACATCACTGTCTTCATTATATGGACACTGGCTATTGGCTGTCCAGGGGCAGGGTCCTCTTGTGGTTTAGAAAAAGTCTCAGCTGTGACATCAGCAAAAGTGGACTTGCTGGGGCGGGCACATCTGTGGCGCTAGATTACTGGTCCCCAGGCCCCCAGAAATGTTGCCAGCGAGGGAGATTGATGGCAGACTTAGGTGAGTAAAACTTGCATTGGAGGGTATAAAAAAACAAAGCTAAACATGTAAGAGAGGGGTAACGGGGAGTGGTGTGAAGGGGGTAATGTTTTGTCTGGATATTGGCTTTAAATGAAAAATGGTATTAATAATCAATTTTGGTAACTATGCCAGGATATGATTATTGTATGCCCTGGTTATCACAGATTATACTGTGCTCTTCTTCTAAGGACCTTGGGGGTGATTTACTAACCTAAACACACGCACGCACTAGGTGCGTGTGATTTTTACACAGCAAAACGTATTTATCAACCAAAAAGTCTCTAAAAGCATATTTCCACTAATGCCATATATGGAAAAATCATGCACATGATGCATATATAATGCTGCTTCACAGTTTAGACAAAAATGGTTAGCTCATGCATTTACATTCCTGCATTCATCAACACAAGCAACACAACATAGAGCTAATTTACACAAGATCACCTTGCAAATTCATGCTTGGCTTTGCACAAAGGTGTTTAGATTCCACCCATAGATCATGCTGGGAGGGAACACACTACAGAGGTGTATACATGTTCGTGGTGTGTTTATAAGGTTAGTAAATCAACCCCATTGGCTCAGAAAATGTAAAGGCAGACAGCGGTTAACTAGCATTTTCAGAAGGCAGCAGCAATGGCACCCACAGATCTCTCAGCACAGCAATACTTTACACTGTTTGCAGATATGCTGCAAACGCCTTGTTTGCCTCGCGGCAGATACGCCCCTGGATATGCGGGTATACTTATAAATGAAAGGTATATTTTGATGATATTCTGTTGAGCCATACTGTATTGGTCTTCACTGTATTGGTGTCTACTAATTCCAAGCGTCACACAATCTGGGAATCCGTGCCTGATTCTGCCTTTTGTCCCTGGTGCTTGGCTGTCAGCCTATGGTGTTTCACAAGGCTGCAGCCAATCTGTACTCCTCCTCTCCTTATTTAACTACCTGGGTTCAAGCAACAAGTTTCATTCCTTGTGCCGGACCCCTTGTTTCTCTAGTGATCCCAGTTATCTTCATTCCCTGTGCTTATCCTGGATCCCTGCGCCTTTGGCTTCCCTGTACCCAGCTGGTTTCCCTGTTTGGCTTAATCCCCTGCTTCGTTCTTTTCTGTGTTCCTGTCACTGCCTAATTCCCGTGTGTACCTTTGAAAGATTTTCCATTGCTTTCACCAGTGTGCTGTGAGTCTCTTTATACTGCCTTCTTTGCTTTACTATTTCAGTGTTGTCCCACTCCAGCCATTGTGTGTCTGTTCTCCTATCTACTTGCATTCTCTGTACTTCTGCCCTACTTTCTCCTGTGTACTGTATCCCTGTTCGCTCCCTTTTCCTGTTATCTTCCACTGTGTGCAACATATTTAACCCTTTACTTCAGTGCTCTAGCTGTGTTCTATACTTGTATTGCACACTCCCTGTGTGCATTTGCCTCTTGGATCTGCTCTTTGTGTTTAGTCTTGCCTTGGATCCTTTATCTCCTTGTACTCATGTGCAACGCATGTCTCTTGCGTGTTTTTCAACTTTGTACCTTTGTGATCCTAAGTGTGCCTTTATGCTCTGCACCTCTCCTGAATCCTTGCACTGTTTTCCTCTTCAGTGTATCATGTGCTGTGTGTTTTGCACCTTTGCTTGTGTGTCTCTCTCTCTCTTCTTGTGTGCCACTATCTTCTTCCTCTTGGTTTCTGGTACCCAGTTCCCCGGAGCTTCCACTACTCACTTTGCGTCTGTGTGGGTGCACTAGAGGGCCACAACCTGGAAGGTGTCCGGCCGCACAATCAACCTCACCATTAGAGGCTCTGTAGAAGACCCAGCCCTTCTTAGACTCTGTGCCTCCCCGATAACGCACAGACCCTTAGTTTCTAGTCTCCCTGTGACCTACATCCCTGATATCACTGCAGTCCAAGCCATCAATCTGCTCCATAAGCCCCAAAGCCTATATTCTCTAGTGCCCTGGTCTGCAGACCGTGACACCAAGGCATGTGATACAATCAATTTTAACCATTATCTTCAATAGCACACAAAATATCCCAGACATTTTCCCTCCATGGCTTAACCAAGTTTCCATCTCCATCAGCACAGCTATAATAATAAAAGGATGTTACTTGAATTCTCAGAATAGCCAGCCTGCTTATGGAAGTTATATTTGGCTTGTTTTCTCTAGAAGACACTTGAATTAATCCTTCAGGGAAGAACTCTCAGCATTACTATACAGTTCTCTGGGTTATTACTGGTAGCTTCTTTTAGCCGCCAACTCTTCCATTTTGATGGCTTTAAGTCAGTTTCTTTTTTTTGCCTTTAATCACCATTTTGTTTTTAACGCACGGTGTCTTACTTTTTATTGGTTTGTTACGTTTGGATAAAAAAATTATGTTGCACAGTCCCTTGCCAGTGTTCAGTTGTCCTTCCTCACTCCTGACATTTATGTAGGGACATTACATATTAAGTGCTCTTAAATGAGCCACTTACTTCTGTAATGTTCTCTATTATCTTTATTGGCTCTTAGCACCTCCTCCCACAGAATAAAAATGGTTTTGGATCACCTGTTATAGATCTCAGTGCAGAAATATATCTTTTATATTATTCTCAAAATATGGTATTAGGACATGTCTAGTTACATTTCCTGACATGGCCATCTCAATACAAATGTAATGCCTTAAAGTGGACCTTTACCCTAAAATTATTTATTGTTATTTTAACAAGTACATTTAAGTACATTCCAGTGAAAACTGAAAATTCAATTTTCAAATACATCCACTGAGTAAAGCCTACCTGTTCAGTGCTGCCGTTTTTAAGACAGGCGTTTCTGTAGTGCACACATCCACTTGTAGATAATCTGGTGTTCTAACAATCCTTTCAGCATGGGTGTTCTCAAACACACCTACTTCATGTTTCTTGCTGCCTTTTACCAAACACCTGATCTAAAAATACTAGCACAAATATACCAATACAAGCACCAGTTTATCATGTCACTAGTCAGATTCAGACTTGCCTTGTAAGCTTGATTGCCATTGATGGTACAGCAGAGAGAAAGGATGCTGCCTACATGATATTTCAGCATGTACAATATTAGTGATCCAGTAGGCCTCCCTGGATATTGACTGCAGTCCATGGCACACTTGCAGTGACAATAGAGCAATACAAGCAATACAATACAGCTGGACAAATGATTGGATTGGAAGGTTGGTATCTGTGATTCCACAGATAGAATGAGTTGAAAGGCGTTGTCCTATTTTCCGTTCATCCCTGCTGATAAAGCAGAGAAGAATAGGGAGAGGATAATGGGAGACTGCATGATATGCACTAAATAGTGGATGTTTGGACAATGTTATACAAATGATTGTTTAAATGTCTAAATGTACATTATTATATTGCTAATGTAGCCCCAGTTTTGCAACTGATGTTTTCATTTTTTTTATTAAAGGTATTTATATAGCACTGACAATTTTATGCAGCACTTTTATATTGCACATTCACATCAGTCCCTGCCCTCATGCGTACAGGGCCAATTTAGACAGGAGCAAATTAACCTACCAGCATGTCTTTAGAGTGTGGGAGGAAACCGGAGTACCCGGAGGAAACTCACGAAAGCACAGGGAGAACATGCAGACTCCTTGTAGATAGTGACCTGGCCTAGCCGGCATTTGAACCAGGGACCCCCCAGTGCTACTAGGGAGAAGCGCTAACCACTGTACTTTAATTTAATAAAATAACATTTTGATTTCACTGGGTTACCAGATACTGAGGCATTGAGATTGAGAAGACTTGGGCCACACTTTTGTCAGCCACAAACAATCACCACATTCTGCTAGTAAGCCACATATACCACAGTGCTTATTCTCTTATAACCAGAAGATTTTTTTTGAATGCAGAAATCAATGCTCTTTCCCAGACTAACTCTATCTATAACCTAACCTAAACACTAAACCTGCACATAACCTAACCTTCCCTGAAACCTAAATGTTAACACTAATGCTCCCTATAAAATAACCCTTACCCTCCTTGAAGCCTAACACTAACCCTGCTTATAACCAAACACTCCCTGAAGCCTAACTCTAACCCTCACTGCAATCTAAATCTAACACTAACCCCTTAGAAAATCCTTTAGATTTTGCAAAACTATGGAACATGTGGATGTGTGTTGTGAGTTTATCATTAGCTCTAATGCTAACCTTCCATGAAACTCTAATGCTTACTCTCCCTTATGTACACGTAACCACTTGTTTGAATACTTACCTCTTCTGCTGAGGTATTTTCTTTAATGAAGACTGATCTTCTTAAACCCAAATACCTGGCACTAGAATCTTCTTCTTCTCATTGAACATCCCTCCATCATCCATCCTGAGATAGCTGAGGTTGTCATAGAGAAAAAAAAAGCTTCCAAAAGAAAAGCACAATTTGCCTCTAAAGCAGTGAATGACAAACAGAATCTATTGCTGACGTCTGGTTTTGAAGGTCAAATAATGTGCTTGGTAGTAGCCCATCATCCCAAGAAACTGGCAGAAAATTGTCATAATTAGAGATCTAAACCACTCTGCCAGTAGAGGATAAAAGGTTTTTGTTTAGATCTTATATCTATGTGAGTTCTTTGTTATAGGGGTATACCAGCTTTGGGGCAGCAAATATTACACAGTTTGAACCCAACCCACAGCCATGTTAGCACTACTCATGCTCATGGCTTTTCATAGTACAATCTCTTGTTTGTGACACTGTTTCGTGCTGACCATTCTGCATAAAATGTCACCTGAAATTAGAGTTTGTTGACTAATTCTTAGTGCAAAGCTGATTGCTCTTGATTTGTTCTGGGAAGTGATTTTTTGGGTTGAGTGAAATATGCTGAAATCTCTATATCATTTCAGAGAACATCTGGTGGCAATAATTACTATATATGTGCATCATAATAACTTGTGCAGCTTGATGGAGCAAATCATGTCCTTACCACCCACAATCTATTCCTTCTGAGTTATAGCTGGAAGAGCATGACTTGACAACACTGTCATCAAACTCACGTGATGGTGTCATAAGTGTTCCCTTATCTCTGAGGAACAGTAGGCCTGCTTAATGCAATCCAATGTAAGGAAAAGTGTCCCATACAAGCGGATACAATCTTTTCCAGTGTTGGGATTAAAAATGAAATCTCAAAGGAAATCTGTCATGAAAAACACATGGAAGATGGCATTACTCATTTCTTATAGAAGCTAACTGACTGTCATGCTGGCCTTCTTGTTTCAATACATAAAGTCACTGACTTGAAACAAGTACGCAGATAAGAATTAGCAAACTGTCCCTCTGATAACTCAGAAAGTATTGACATCAGAGGGTCAGTATAACAGCCAGGTAGCTAGTATTTTCAAAAGGTCAGCAACGACAGTCATGGTATTACTATAATGACAGTTTTACGTTCAATTGAATCTACCACTAGGCCAGCAGTTACAGCTATACTCCGGGAATTACAAAAACATCTACCCTTTTCACACTGCAAGGGTTAAACGTTTATTAAGTCTAGGGGTAGTTGAATAAGCTGTAATACTTACCATATTCCTCGCTCTAGCAGGCTATTAGCAGGCTATTTCCATCTATGTGATTGTCTTACTGAAGCCTCGTTTACAAGATGCACCAGTCTGTGGTCAAACACCTATGCCATCAAGTACAATACAAGGCCAATAGTCCCGCACTGTATGTGAAAATGGGGACGGACTGCCCACAACTTTCCATTGGGAAGAAAAGTAAAGCATTGGAGTCTGCAGGAGAAAGGAATAAGGTAAGTATTACATTCTATTGTTTTACCCCTGATGAGCATTTAACCCCTGCAATGCTTTGGACCCCACCGCTAGGGTACATTTTTCATTATTCCCGAACTCTGCTTTAATGCCAACATTAAAAAAATAAAAGAAAGCAACAACAAGGCCAGGATTGCATGTGGATCTATGTTTTAGCGAATTGAGTTGCCTGGGGAGCTCTATATGAATACTAAAAATATGCTCTTATCATTTGGCAGGCTCTGGAAGTATCTGTTCTTCATTAGAGCCCCTGGTGGTGGGGTTGGAATTTGTGAGATTGGAACACTGAGCTCCCAAGATAACTGATATTAATCAGTGGTTAGACAGGCTAAAAAAAGAGAACCCATCATTAACAAGTTTGTGATCCAAGTCAGGCCACAAATCAATCTAGCCAGTTAGATATTTTTCCAGAAAGTTAGACAGAGGCAGAATCAGCTGGCATAGCCAGAAGTCATTGTCAGGGGTAACAGTGGTCAACCAGTAGAACCAGAGCTGGAGCACCAACCTTGAGGAGTTAAAAAGCAATGAAAACACTCAGTGCAAAACAGGAAACCTGAGGAGAGTTAAAGGAGAAGTGTCTTGGGCTGAGCCAGCAAAGATACACAGCTGGTTACCTGATATCTGACTGTGCCCCAAGCAGCCAACCCGAATGTAACAATAACTGATGTAGCACTCACCCCCGAAGGAGCCGCTGAGTATGAAATGGGTTCTCCTACCTGTTTGTTCCAGCCACCGGTCCCCTTTGTTCAGCAACAGCACACCGACACTCACGGACAGAATGGACTCGATTCTCAGGGTCTTTTGGGGTATTTATTTGCAAAGGTCAACAGGAGAGAGAGGGTTTAGGATCTGTAGGATTCCCTGATGGATTCTTCTGAGGACAGCGTTCTCCCCTAGCAACCGCTAAGGCCGATAGCACTGTGATTTGGTACCAGGGACCAATAGTATTAGCAATACTGCGAACAGCCAGGAGGGTCCAGTAACTTATAATGAGAAGGTTAGCTATTTCTGGACTCAGGTAAGGACTGCTGGCTTCTTCTAGAACAGATACCTGGAAAAGGGTGAGGGATCTCTCTTGTGGGTCCCAGACGGACGCTCTCACCAGCTCCTCTGCGGTACCCCTCAACAAGAAGACTCTCCCTCCGACCCAGCTTCCATTAGGTATTTTCCTCTTCAGGATCTGGAATCTCTGTGCCCTCAGCATCTGCAACTGCCAAGGAGCACTCCAGGTTAGTGGTAGTATCCTCTTAGAACAAGGCACCCAACACCTGCCACGTGTATGGGGCCCAAGCAAAGTTCCTATGGAGTCCTAGGCCTGCAGGCCCCCAGCACCTGCCATGTGCTGAGGCCCAGGCCATTTGCTTGCATCACACAGACCTCCTAGGGTGAGGCCCTAGGAGGGGAAAAGACCTCTGCACATTGTCCCCAGACCTTTTATTACCTGCCCTCAACCATGCCTCTGAGTCATCCTACTCAGGGATTGGCTAGGGTCAGGTGCATAGTCATAATCTGATGATGGATCCTCCCTCACTGTATGCCAAGGCTCCCTTTTCCTCAGCAACAGGAGGAGCAATCAATCCAGCAGATTCAGGGACACCTATAGAATGCAGAGCTCTGTATAATCATTATCTAGACTTGTTACAGTCCAGACATTCCTAAATTGAAAAGCAACATTTTAGAGGGCTGACTTCACAGCTATATGTATATACAGCAAATGAGCTCAAGGCATCCAGCTCTGACTTGCTGAGGTAGACTTTTGTGCATATGTCTTATAATGAGAACCATGGGAATCCCTTTAACAGTCAATGTTTTCCTTAATTGCATTGGGTATTTTTTTTTTCATAATGGTAACTCAGGTGCTTTTTTTGCTTCTAATCATACATAGGATCTGGGGCTTGAACTTGAGATATATAATTTAAACACATATCAGAGTTTCCGGTTTTATGACCCACATTCTAGGGTTACTAGATAAAACCCACTGAACTGGTTATTAAACTGGTTATTAAAGGTGGAATTATTTGATAGAATCTCAGAATACGTTTACATAAAAGTTTCCAGCTCACCTCTCAGTTTTCAACATTCAGCTTACATTAAAAAAAATTTCAAGAGCAAAGGACCTTGGGAGAAACCAATATTGAACAGACAAATGAGGTATGATGTGTGGGTGACAGCACTTTGCATTCATTTAGAAAGAAGAAGACCTTTCTAAAGCTGTATGGATGTAAAGCCTTTGCTATGGATTATAGGCAGTAAACTTTAGACTCTTCTGGAGTAATAGATATTGACAGAAACTGTTATACAAGGCAAGGTTAAAATTTCATGTTACGTAATTTATTGTTTATCCTCTTCACCTCTTCAATGGAGTTAGGAACTATTTTTCAAATGTTCGCTCTTTCCCAAAAGGCACAAATAATCCAGGTGATTACACTGGGATTTTCAACGATCTGTAGCTGACATGAATAATCCGTCCTGCTTACTGAAGGGAGAAAGCCTTTGCTCGTCTCTTTTTTATTACAGTGGGGTGGACACATTGAAATAAGTACCGTTTCATGATAATATGCTTAGAGCAGACATTTGTTGGAATTTATTAACTTTATTGAATAATAACAGCATTGCGGTGGCAGGTATCTATTTGTCAAGGACAAGCTCTATTTTTTTGGAAATCAGATTCTATGAGTTTTGTGTTTCTTTGTTTTACTATTACAAAAGAGTAAACCTTAATTGTCAAAAAACCCCAGAGCAATTATTTGTTCTTTAGAGCAACCAAAAACATCCTCTAACATTTTTATACTTACTCTGGAAGAATAAAATGCAAATTTGATTAAACACTGTGGACAGTATGCACATTTGTTATTATAAAGCCTGGTTTTCCATCAATAGAGCCTGTAGGCACACAATTTTGGCACCTTAAATAGCCCTCTTCTAGGACCACTTACTTTACACAAAACTTTACTGTTCCTAACCAGGATTAGAATATAGTAATACTGTGTAAAAATGTTTACATGAGATGACTACTAAAGGGGAACAAATGTGTGACCAATAACTGTATTAGGAAAAGCCTTCTCTCTGTCTTTGACATCTAAAGGCATGTCCTATTTTGTCTTATGATAAAAGACCATATGGGAACCTGAAAATATGGTTCATCATTTACTGACCATGCGGTATACACCTAGTAAATCATGGTGCATAGCTCTGCATTCCCTATGTTTAAGAAAACCTGTCTTAGTGAAACATAATGGCTTCCATTAACATATAAGAATGTCTGACTTGTATAGATTTGAGTGAACATCAACATTACAGTTAGATAACTGGCATTGTCAGAAGTAGGGCATCAATGGCAGATTTCATATTTCTGACATGACAGGACTACTTTAAGAAGTAATACACATACAGAAACACACAGACCTGCAAGTGTAGCCCTGGGTGCACATGTGTTTTTGGTGTGAATGTTTACACGCACTTGTTGGAGTGCACAAACCCATGAAAACATGTACTTAACATGTACTTAACTGTATACATGAATGTGCTTATAAGTGTGTGTGCTCAAAGGCAGTGGGCATTTGCTAAAACCACGCTGTTACTAACAGTCCTGTGATGGTGGATTGACACCCAACGGATGATTGCTGTCTTTTTGAACTGCCTGACTGTCTTGCTGATGCTTTCCCAATACTCAGACATAATTGCTGCAATAAGGAACTCTTGTTTTTTCCAACTTTAATTGGTGCCATGAATGATATAGTTCTGTAACTTAGGAGCATTGAAGCCAGACCCAGCCAGGCAACTAGAATTTTGCAGTAGAGTTCAGCAATCATGTGACATTTTGATATTAAGTGCACTTCAAGGAGCCATTGATTAAGATAATGTTCTCACTTCCATAATTGAAAAAAATAATATAATATTATTATATTGCCTAATGTATAACAGCACTAGATACATTTGGGAACCTGAATTTAAAAAAAAAGAGATTGGGAATGGTATAATATATAATTCATATAGCTGTATATCTGCAGTGAATTAAAAAGTCACTGAAACATTCCTGCTCTGTGTAGGAAGAGCAGATGTGAGCATAAAGTGTAAAGCAACTTTCCCATAAAGTTTCCTTACTCCATGCCATCAACCCCCTAAGCAGGTGTAACCCTCCCCACCTCCAAATCAATATATTTAACTATATCCCTCTGTTGGCTTCTTGATCCGACATCTGCACTTACGCAGTTTGGGCCCATCAACATCTCTGAGGCAAATAGATGGATAGGAGCTGATCTGTTAGATGAAGAGGTTGGTGGAGGGATGTAAAACGATGCCCTGGGGCTCGGAGGACTTAGGGGTGCAGGAAAACGGGTAGAGAAACTTTGTGGGACAGTTTCTTCACCCTTTAAATCCATTTATACACTTTTGAAATGTACAAATGTGTAGTCGGCAGTGAAAGAAGCAGAACGAGGCATGGCCAAAAAGTGGGACAACAGCAAAGAGTCTGAAATGGAATGCAGGAGCAGATGGAACTGGGATCTTATGAGCTGGGGGCAAAAAAAATCAACGTTTTTTTATAGTAGGGACAGATTTTTATGGACAAACACATTGTAACATAAGACCAGAGTGATTAGTAAGGAATGGTGAAATAGGAATTTGGAAGGCTTGCCTCTGCCAGATGCTATGATTGCAGGAGCAGGAATTGGAGCAGGTAGTTTGAATAGTAAAGTATTTAAACTTAGGGCCACCAACCCAACATATCCTATTAGCACTGACCTGAGAGACAAATACCCCCCTGACCCCAGCCAGGTACTTCCCTGTGCAGGAACACTGTCCTCCCTCAAGCAGTTGTACTTTATTTAATTTTCTTATTCTGATATAAAGTTCCATCTACAAGCACTAAGGCAGTCCAGGACACAGTTTGAAATCTGTACAAGACTGGGCGGCTTCTGCTTTTTTAATAAGGAGCAATTGCCGATCCTCCCCTTAGGCTCCAGTCCAAGCTGATTGTTATGAAGTATGTTCCTGAGTTGATCCTACAGCCATATTTTTAAGCAGTTTCTGCTTTATAGGTGTGCACACTCCATTATTTAGAATAATAAATGAATTTCTGCCAAAGGTGATTGAATGCTTTTGTTAGCTACCTAAAGATTTTACCCTAAGTAACGATCAGCAAGAAAAGAGGGGGAAGTCTGCTAATGCCTAATACCCATTAATGTGTGTATATTCCTTTTTAATTTTATATGTGAAGACAGGTTCTCATAAAGAAAAATGTTATGCTTGCAAACTGTCAGAATGATCTAGGATATAATATGCACAGTGATATAATATTGGTTTATTAGAAAAAATTAAGTTAACCCTTCACAAAATAGAATTGATTTCTCATTAACGACTGAAGTGAGACAAAGTATTTTATTTGCAGAGCATCTTTGTTCATTTTCAGCCCATACCATAATGTATCATTTGAAGATAAGAGCCAGAGAGTAACTTGTAAACACAATACGTTCTGATATCAATAGTTGTAATGGTTGTTACATATATATCAGGATAGGGATATTATTTGTGCAGTATTATTGAAATATGTATTGTGCAAATGTGTACTGGAATGCTAGGCACTTGCCTTGGACAAAGCTTTTCAAAGGAGCAAGACAATTTAACACATACTACATATTTTTGTATAATGTTTTCACATAACTATGCCACTCAGGACTATCATACCAGATTTTACCTATTGTAGAATCTTTCATGCCTATATGGCCAAGGATATACAAACCTGGAAGCCAGGCTATGTGCTAATCTTTTTACTTTTACAGATCTGTTGTACCTCTATGGATCTGGTTTTGCCTCTAGTGCTCAACTTTTGAATGGATTTTACACATGATGATTAAAGACATAGACCTGTGAGATCAGCTCAGAAATGCTAAGTGGTTGGATTAATGAAAGATTACTTTTAGAACACTTACAGTATGTAAAAGAAAAGAAGACACAGACTAGGGTGCCTACCTTTAACAGGACTTTGCCCTAAATGTCACAACATGAATGCTATGAAAGCAATCTTTTATTTTTTTCATTGGGACGGTTCCAGTTTTGATGCCTTTTCAAGCGAGGGACTTATCAAAGAGGTTTTGTCTGAAGAAGGGCAACTTTGGGGAGTAAAATTATAAGATACTAATTATGTCAACCTTGTATGATTTTCATGGACAGGCCTAGCTAGCTAAACTTTACAAGTTGATTGATTGAAAAAATTCATCCTCGTGACTACAAAAGGGGGGTCTAAGGTAGAGCCTCACCAAGGAACAAAACACTGTATGTGGAAGAGTTGGGTATTGAATGGCTTT
Source organism: Nanorana parkeri (assembly GCF_000935625.1). Lineage (NCBI taxonomy): Eukaryota > Metazoa > Chordata > Amphibia > Anura > Dicroglossidae > Nanorana > Nanorana parkeri. The sequence goes on along the minus strand of NW_017306320.1, from coordinate 644,168 downwards.
CCTGTAGACACAGGAATCCAACCCCATGTGATTTTTTGCGATAGGCTACTTGGCAGGAGGAATAGGGTTTGGGAATGCTGAGGTGTGAAGGACAGTGAGAAGAGCTTGGTGTTAAGCAACCTACTTGGTCAACATGCTGGACCTTTGATTACATGCTTGTGGAGAGACACCTTTCTGCCCCCTCTGTACAGCAGTCAGTTATGAGGTCTGAACACAAGGCAACCTATGATCCCAATGGGTCTATCATTGTGATGCCTGCTAAAGACGATACCAGTAATCCCAGTGACAGAGCTATGCCAAAACCCTCTGTAGATGGATCCTATAATTAGGTGCAGGGACTGGTAATGGAACTTGCCTGTAAAGTGAAGAGTTGAAGTGAGGAGACATGTTTACATAATACTTTCCAGGAGATAAGTGACCTATGTGGATGTCCCTGAAACAACAGCTACCTCCTGCCTGCTGACCTACTATAATTTATGTTGCTAACGGGCTGACAGCCTGGCACTTCTTCATATATTTTGTTAGCAGGTATTGTGTGTCTGTCATTCTAATCAAGAACACACTGACCTTTTCACCTTTTGTTTTGCCCTTTCATATAATAATGATTGGGATGGTGGTGGTCTATGCCTGTTTTCACGCATATATGCACATATATCACACCCATATGCCTAATATTTTCTATTACCAGCAGATTAAATTTGTCTTTTGCTTTCACATAAATTTTCCTTCATGTGAAAACACAATCACCATTCCTTTAAGGAAATTCCTGCTCTAGCAGAAGCAAATCAATCTTTGAAGCAGTCACTGTGATTGATCTATATGTTCCATGTGGGCTGTTAGTACCGTTCAACAACTAAGGCTGCTTACTCAAGTTCTGATGTGTCTAGGAGACCCTCGTCAATTCTTCGCCTTGTTAAATCCCACAGTGTATGTGAACACATGCAACTGTAAATAATATTCCCTATGCACTTTATTTCCAGCTACATATGTTTAGGTCAGGATGAGTTTTTAGAAATGTTGAGTGAAATGAATTGGAAAAGTTAAGGATGGGATTTCAAGCTGTGATCTCCAAGGTCTCCATGAAGCTGACTGTATATAAACTAAATTGTTTCTACAGCGTGTTTCTGTATGTAACCATGGCTGGATAATTTGTGATCCGTGATTTAAAATATAAGCCATACACTATCAAAATAGCGAGCACATATTTTCTTAACTTTGAGATGATTTCTTATCACTTCCAATTGTGTCTATGTGATAGGAAGTGAATGGGAAAAAAACAGCAAAAACTGATTTTTTTAACCATACCCAAATCTATCCAAAATGGAGAAAAAATGTTGCTGTAGATACATTTTAATATCAAACATGTATGCAAAAATGCATGAATGTTAATTTAAAAAAAAAACATACCTAAATCTATCCAAAATGAAAAAAAAAATGTTGCTTTAGATACATTTTAATATCAAACATGTATGCAAAAATGCTTTAATGTTAATTAAAAAAAAAGTATTGTCAGGCTATTATACTCTATATAATGTAGCCTTGATTTCTGAAAATATATTTATGGTACGGATGTGATAAACTTTACTGATCCACCTGTGACGGACCCCCGTACTCAGGATGAGTATGTCCGCCGCTGTATTCTTCCTTGCTCTGGAGATATTGCAAACGGCTGCTCCTTAGCTCCCAGTTTCCCCAGTCACTGGTCGAGACTCAAGTGTAGGGTGAAACAAACTCTCATTTATTGAGCAACTGCACAAACTTTTATACAGTAAGTGATGAGATCAGATTATAATCCCATCACATCCACCCTGCCTTACCCAGACAATCGGTCTGCTCAACACCACAGGGTTTCCCCTGCTAACGAGCTCCAGACAGCCATAGCAGGAGCCTGGCCAGAATGTAATTGTTTTGAGCTCCTTCAGAGTACAAAGGGAGATAACGAGGGATGGTGCAGATAGTTTTTTCATAACCAGGTCACACAGCATAACGCACTTAAACATAACCCAACACCAATACACATTTAACTTATAAACTCATGACCATGTCGTCACACCACCTATCTAACCCACAACCAACCTGTGTTTCATTTATTACAATAATTATCTCATATCTCTGCCCTAATTTCAGTCACGTAAACATGATTCCTATTGAACAATCTGAAAGTATTTCAGTTCTTTCATATTATTTTGTTTCTCTTTTCTTCATATCTCTCCTGAATTATTTGTATTATTATTCAAGAAGTCTCATTGCTCTTTCTAACTCTAATTTCTGTTCCCTTATTTTCGAATGCACTAGATGGTGTCAAAACAATTTTTTGCTCCCATACTGACTCCCAACATGTTTCGTCTTTTTTGTGGCTTCATAAGGGCAACATTCCAAATGGAAGGGTGTTCATGTATATTGTTGTTATTGCTGCAAACAAAATGCCCATTTAAAGGACTTTTTAATCAAAGGGACTATATTAAGAGACACACACCAGGGAATCAATCACAAAACAAAACCTTTTGTTATTAGGCCTTCATAGAAGAAGTAATTCCATAACTTATGTACTCTCTATTAGTTATACTAATATTTATAATTCAGGGAATTGGGATAATAATGGTTAGTGGAGGCTGCCATTGTCGACCCCCTGAAAATGCTAGTTGTCTAACTACCATGCTTACATTTGTTCTTCAGTATGTTGAGTCACTGCCCCAGAACAAGCATGCAGATAACATGATCTGCCTTTTATTTATTTCAGATATTTATATAGCACCGGTAGTGCTTAACATACTGTCCATTCATATCAGTCATCACATATGTACATGCACACACACATACTAGGGTTGATTTAGACAGGAGCCAATTAACCAAGTGGCATGTCTTTGGAGGGTGGAAGGAAACCCATGCAAGCACAGGGAGAATGTGCAAACTCAATGTAGGTAGTTTGCTGGCTGGGATTCAAACTAAGGCTCCCAGTGTAGCAAGGTAGGTGGACTAAACACCAAGCCACTCCAATCCAAATCATTCAAGTGTTTAAGTGTGTGTGTTTGTGTGTGTTGGGGGGGGGGGGGTTTGTGTATTACACACCCAAAAATAAA
>NW_017306320.1:626172-641013 GCF_000935625.1 Nanorana parkeri | reverse complement strand
GGGGGGGGGGAGGTGATGTGTATAACAACCACACAAATACATTTTCAGTAGGAAATCAGCAAAGGCAGACCCCATATTTCTTTCATGATAGGATTATGTAACGCTAAATTAGATGAAATACATTTGGGGGAGCAGTTTTATCTGTCAAAGAATTGGTATTTCTTACCATCTATTTTTGATATTTGCACAGCTCAGCCACACAGCACAGTCATGTTTGGCAGGCAAGAACACTGAGTTTTTTTATTTTGCAGACACTTACAGGTTTCCTCCCCATACCCTCCCTGGACAATAAAAAAAAAAAAGAAAAAGTGTGATGAGCTCTTCTCTTTGTAACTCTGCTTCTATCTGGATGCTCCTTGCACTTCAGCACAACCTATTGGCTCCTCAGCTGTACAGGTGTTTTAAAGAGTCTGATACCGAGTCAAATGCAGGTACTTACTCTGCTTACATTTAAGGCCCATTCATACTAGCCCATCCACTAAACCACTGAATTTTAGCAAACTGGCTAGCGCTTTGTGGTAGCTTCCGCAGTGTGTTGTATGTGGAGTTATGTAGAGTGTACAATGTGTACATTCCATTCACATTCCTGCACAGTGCGCTGCCATGCAGCGACTTGTGGTGTCATCCAGTGTGCAATAATATGCAGCATATTTGCATTTTACCACAGCACAGTGCACTGCCCATCATGCCCATGTTGTGGTGTGAATAGAAGACATAGACAACAATTGTGACCTGCGTTGAACTGATGCAGTAAAACCCAGGTCACCGCAGTATATTATAGTCATTAATACATTCCTGAAGGATGTATCAATGAATATAAAGAGGCATCGTATATCCAAGCCATGTATAACAATCATGTGCCGAGCTGAATAAATATATACAATTCAGTAAAATATGTGATATAACAATAAGATATATAAGACTGTGCTTTAAAAAATATATTCAAAAGTGCACATCTAAACATGAAAAGATGAGAACAGAGTGATAAAAACAAAGGCCAATGTGCAACAATTATAATCGTGCAAACAAATGCACCACTAGAAAGATTCAAAGTTCCAAGTAAGCAGTTGCCATAGAATCCTGACAGACCTTCACCTCTACCCAGTGAATGCAAAAATTGGAACAGTGCTCACCTGGGGAGATAGACCCACAGAACTAGGTCTCAAATCGCATTTCCCATCTTAATAGGGGAGGGAAGCCCATATGAATGAAGACCAGATAATCTCCTCAGCTCGCAAATTACATCATTTCAAAGGGAGACAAAATATAAAGAGGACATAGTGCGTATCGTCCAAAAAATACAATTTATTGAATAAAAGCAGGTACTCACAATGTCACAGGTGACAAAAGGCATAACACAAATATCCAATGGACACCACAGTACTAATCTATAGGTGAAATGGGACTCCCGTCCGTCCAAGTGATGTCGAATCCTCAGCCCTACGTACGTTACGTCTATGCGCGACTTTGTTAGGAGGCTGGGCCATGCTAAGAGTTTCTGATTTCCTGGGATGGCCTTTCGAAAACAACCTCCTTCTTAAAGTGACCAGAAAAAGGGACATAACTAAAATGAATAGCGCATGATTAATGTATAAACCACACATGAAACATTATCAGAATTTGGAATAGTGCCAAATGCTTTTTATCCACCTATCATGTCACTGGCTCTTTCGAAATTCATAAAGTAAAAATGTATTCAGAGTACATTAGAACTGTGGGGCATGCCTATTTTAAAAGTAAATCAACTGCGGTAAACACATAATGGTTTTCCATGTCCCCAGCAGCAATTGTACCATTAGCAGTTTACCTTCAAACTAGAAATTCAATAGACTTTTTGTCTACACTTTGTTGGTTTTGATGTATACGGAGCTTCATATGTCTTTGTGTCTTTGTTGCAATACAAAAAGCATTCTTTATTAAACTGATTACATTTTCCTTTGATGTTAATGCAATGATCTGCACATGTCAGTCACTGACAACTACAGTTACGAGAGACAACTTGATATTTAAACGCAGATTAATGGCTCTCCAGAATTGCCTTTTGAGCCCTTCACAGCCCAAATTATACCTTCACAATCCACTGGAGTGATAAATACCTTTTAAAAGTCCACAGTGCGGAGTCACAATAAATGGAATATTGCAGTGGAAACAAATCACTTGCTTAGAGCTACATAGATACTCGTCCACAACAACTGAAGAGAAAGAAATTGAATGTGTTGCCTAGAGCTGCCAATCAAATTTCGGAAGCCATTCTAGTGGCAGAAAATTAAAATAAGAAATAAGAATTAAATAAGCTACTGATTGGTTGCTGTGGGCAACTAGCACATTTACTTCCTTCTAGACACTGACAATGCTCTTCTTGAAGAACTTCACTAAAAACGATTTGTATAAAATAGTCTCAGAACTAACCCCTGTGCAATGTTGGCAAAAGTATAACATTTTTTGGGAGGGGAAAAAATAAATGCCTGATGCATTCAATTTTATTAAGTCAAACATTGCATCAGAAAGTAAATTAATTTAAAGATATGTGTTTTCTGATATACATGCAAGTATACATTACAAACTGGCTGTGAAATTACTATGTAGTATTTGATGCACTGTTTTTAGTATTGATCCTCTGTGTGTGCATCAGAAGGATTTTGCTGTCTTTTTTTCCAACCCAAATTAAATTGAAAACAAGCTTTCATTTTTTTACCTGCTAACATTGGACAAGGTATCTATTAAAAGGGTACTCTTTTTAATACTTTAGTAGGGAAATGAGGTGGTAGGTCACTGGACTCTGGCATGGGTAGGTATCCCAAACAGGTGTAGAAGCTTTATAGAGTTAAATATTTTGGGGATATCAGCACATATGGTGAAGGCTTTAAGAATCCAGTCCTGTCGCAATACCTTTTTTTAAAAGGCCTGGTAGCCCACTATTATTCAACAGAAAGTTCAACAGTCCACATAAGTTTCCCTCGCAGGGGTTTCCAACATTTATGCACTTCTTGCAAAACAAAGACAGTTTTAGCCTCCTGGCTTCTACTTTCGCAGCATCCTGTGGCTCCAGCTTCAGTCCTCAGGCCTCTGCCTGTGTCTTCCGAACAGTCTCAATACCGTGCTAACCTACACCCACACTGGCTGTCCTCAGTGACTTTCTCTCTGGCCTTCACTGGCCTCTTCCAGCCTCACTGGCTGCCCCAGTCTCCCCAGCTGTCTGTCCTGTGCCTCCAGCACAAACACACCTGGCTCCACTCTGACTCCTGTCTGGAGCCCTCCTGACTCCTGAAAATAAACCTTCTCCATTTCCCAAGCGGAGCCCTGAACATTAGCCAGCACCCTTACCATAAGGGCTGTGCACAGCAGTGCAATCAACAGGTGCTGGTCACTACAAAAACCATGGCCGCAGGAATGGAGATTTCATCCCTCCCAAGTCTCTTAGAAATCTCCAGGTTCCAGGAACCGTTGCAGAATCCAGAAAATCTGAAACCTCTCAGCTCCTCTGGATGAGAGTCTTGGGTGCCCCTTTGAACTGATCACACATCGACAAGGCACTGCCCTGTCACAAGAGGCAGTTCTCAAGTGGACCATGGCCATAACTGGGCCCTTTGCGAAATGACTTCAATTAATAGAGACAAGAGTGGTAAGATATTTGTATGGCCCCCCCAAAAAAACATATTAATCACAGAGTTAATTATAAATGCCATAAGATTTATTAATTTAGGGGTTCTAGATGCACCTTTTAAAGGGGCTTGAGACTTTTAAGCCTCAAATCTAAAATCTGCAGGTTGATATTTTACACTGGTTGATATATTTTAAGGCTGCATATTCTTCCAACAGCTCAAACTCAAGCCCCCGGAGCTCATTAGAATTATTCTCTTTCTGGATCATACAAATCTCTTGGTGCTTTTATTATATCTTAACTTGAAGATCTCAAAAGCTGATTTTAATGCCAGAGGATAAATGTGGGCATTTGCAAGATGAATATTGCAGGCATGCTGGACCTCCAGCCATTGGGATGGAAGCGTCAATGCCTAGTGTGCCAGAACAAGTGCACTGCTAAACATATGTAATACTTTTTTTTTTCTTCTGTTTGTACCAAGTATTAAAGTTAAAACTTTGTTTTCATACTCACAAGGGACATTTTTGCAGACAATAATTACTTGAGAAACTTCCCCTCTTTAATGAAACAAGTGGCATTATGTAATTATAATAGCTGACATGACACTTATTCCTTGTGGTAGGTGTGACAGCAGTTTAATGAATCAGGGCCTTAGAGTTCCCATTTCTGTGCCTCAAACTGGTAAATAAATGCCAACAAATTGAATTTTAGCCCACATGTGTCTGCTTCTGTTGTCAGGGGTAGAACTAGAACTTTATCAGCTTTGATTTAACATGAGTAATACTGCTCCACAGCATGATAAAATGAAGGAAGTTGGCATAAAAAGGAATTTTGTCATGGTGTCTTGTAATTTGTTTGCCTTGTTCAGATCCATCGCTGGATTGAGAGAGATAACAATTGCAATTGCTTGTTATGATCCTTCCATCATCCTTTGGTGCTACAGCTATCAAATTGCAGTTTACGTCTTGCTTTTGGAATTCTTCCTCCAAGGTCAAATAGTAAAATCTCTAGGCAGGGCTATTTCATCCAATCAGATGATCCCCCCACGTGAGCATGACCTTGACCTATGAATTAATGTTGTTTTTAGGGCCCACACATTCTTCTATAAATACTACACAATAGTTCCTTAGCTTAGTGAATGCAGTGAAAGTTCACTTTCCAAAGAACACCCAATCATTGGCAAGAAAAACATAAAAAAGAATAAAACGTTGTTTACACATGATTAGATAAAGGAAGTCAGCAGGACCACCTCATTCACTAAGCTAAGGGAAAAGATTCTTTCAGAGTGCATTTTCCCTTGCAAAGTGAACAGCCTATTTGGTTGATTTTAGTAAAACAATCATGTCTCAGCTTTTTAAAACTACTGACAATCAGTTTTATAGAAAAAAAGTCATATTTTCTAGGGAAAAATTTGGATGTTATAAGACCACAATAGGATATTCTGGCTGAAGTCAGACAAGCATTCAGTTCTTTGGTTCTGTTATTTTCTTTGTTAACTACAGAACTTGAATACTCAAATACTTGCAATCCTCAACCCTTTGAAAGTCGTATTCACCTGGGATGGAATTTTCAGGTCCTTTCCACTGTAGATGTAGATTGTCTTTTTCTAAGTTCTATTCTTCCATTCTTCTGGCAGCCATAGTACAAAACATTTTCATTTCAATGTTAATGTTAATTCAATGAATTATTGTACATTAAGGGCTGCTGCATTAATACAGCCCATTCAATTTGAATGGGCTAGCAGTGTATATTAATGCATGAAAAAACATGCATGACCCCTATTTTTGCATATGTGTATATATACCCATGTGTGTTGCGGTGCTCTGCAGTGCGGGTTTATTGCCTGTCACTGATGTAGTAAGTTGGGGTGCAATTCATTTTAGTGTATCACAACACACAAATGTGAACCATCTGTGCATTGTGGTGCAATGCGTTTACAAAAAGTCCTAGGATAAGACGCTTCAAAATGAATGGGCTATCCTAATGCATGATGTATCATAAACATATTGTGCTAACACAGAGTCTAAGGCCCTAAGTCTACCTTATCTGTGTGTGCCAGGAGCTGCATAGTGCTATGGAATATATTTCCTCTTGTATGGATTCCTGAATTCTTCTTCATTTTAAAGCCCCATCACCAGCAACAAATACTTATCGTTTCTTCACTGCCTCACCACTGCATTCGACTGCCAAAGTATGGAGGAGCATCTATCTCAATCACTTTTCTGTCATTTGACAGCGCTAGAGCTTGGTGATTGACCCAGCACTGTCACAGATAGGTGTTGGGGAGATACTCAGTCCTGGGTAATCTACAAATAAATATCAGATTAAAGGTTACAGGAGACTTGCTTTTCTCCCTTCTTGCTGTTGAATGGAGTCGTAGGGGAATAAAGGAAATGTGAGCATGTGCTGCTTGGGTACTAGTCAAATCACGGGTTCATTGTAATTTATGTAAAAAAATCAGTTTGCAAATAAAATAAAATTGCAACCATTACTTTATTCTTTACACCTTCTTAATGCATGATTGTATTGGTAATCGTTTCCAGACAACACATGCCTTCATTGAAGCATGTACTAAAGTAACTGTACTAAGGGGAGAGAGAGTGGAGAAAGGAAGGTAATGTTCTTTACTGATGCATGGACGAAGTGAGGTAGCCTACGAAGCATGCACAACTAAAGGAATGTCAAGGATGCTTTTTGCTATAACTCATAAAGAGCTCTTTGCCTGCAAACTACTGAAAATAGAAAAATCAAGTGAAAGGATCTGGGGTGATACCAGTACGGCTCTCAAAGGACAGCAGGAGAAGGGCAGGAGGTTATATTTGCAAATATGCTTGATTTGTCTGGCTATATTAAATGAGCTAAGGTGTTTTAAAGGTGAACGTTTTCTTTAATGCATGTATAGCCATTTTGCACTGGTAATACACAGAGGATTATGTGTGCTTGATGCCTGACTATTTAACATTTGTCCCATAAGCATTGCAGGTGACATTTTAATTTAGTTCATTTCAGGGTGTATGACCCTATTAAAGTTTTTGTATTTCTGTTTATGTATTATTTATTGTCACACTGATGTGGAGCTGAATGTAAATGCACTTTGATAAGATTGTAGACTTAATAGTTTATGAACAGCCGATCACTCGCTTAAATCCAAATCACGGTACATTAATTACACTGTGATATCAAATGTACTGTAGAAGCGATATAATTTGCTACACACAATTTCTTGATTGTGCACATGTAATGCACTTAGTTGGACAATCCCCTGGAAAGAGATAGGGATGCTGTATGTAGTATTGGCGTGACAATCAATCACTCACAAAAGATGTGTAGCACTGACCCTTTCAGAAGCTGCAGGATTTCATGGGCCCTCCTAGTGTTCCTTCTGGTAATCTGCTCTTTAGCTGCAACCCAGACACTCACACCGAATAGCAACCGACAAACTGACCTTTAAGTACCTTCAGCCCGTCTCACAGGCTAGTAATGGACCTTTAAGCCAAGACCAGCATTTCACTAAGCATAACTCTTCTTCAGCTTCAACTTCCTTCCCCAGCAGCAGGCCTGGGAGGCCAAGACTGGACTCATTACACGCATATCCTTTACAGGCAGAGACTGGGGAGGAGTACCCTTCTAGAAGGTCTTCTCTAATATGTATTCCCTTTCCCAGCCTACAGCACTAACTCAGTGCTTGCAGCATTTTGTTCGGACTGGACCGCAGGCATAATGTGCCTTGCGATCCCGTGTGGCCGATCGCATTGCAGATGGAGGGCGTGGCTACGGTGCTATTCACTTTAATAGACCGGCATACCCCCTCCTACCCCACAAAAAAGTGAGCCGATCGCAATGCGAGGCAGTGCGTTCTGGCCAGAATCGGGCCAGAACGCACTGCATCTAGTGTGAACGAGGCCTTAGACTGCGTTCTAGCAGTTAAATAGCTTGGCTTATTTCATAGTTTCATTCATTTTCATAGTACAGTAAACTCCCAGTTGTCTGACACTCACAGGTATTGGTAGGTGCTGGTTAACTGTAGTTTCTGGTTGCTTGAGAGTAAGTTCTCACTCAGGTCCGCTTCTTTGATCAGTGGGCAGGTACAATAACCAGTCTGCTATTAGTTATTGCAATTTGAATTAGTGTGGTCCAAACAACCAACTATTTTTTTGTGTGTATTAAGTTATCGGCAAAAAAACCCCACAATTGTTTTCCCCGGTTGTTTGAGAGTGCCAAGTGCTTAAATGCCAGAAATGGGGAGTTTACTGTATCTTACTTATGATATGCTTTCTATCCTTTTTCTCTTTTTGTTTTTTTCCCCTGTTTTAAAATGGACCTGGCTAAGCGAAATAATAAAAGCGGGGTAAGTAGTTTTCTAAAGGGAGGGGGACACAAATGTGAAAGTTTGATTTGTAAAGGGGGTATAATATCAGTGATCTCTAGCAGTCTCATTAATGTGTCTCCAGTCTATGACGATCTTCTGCAGCATGCTCCCAGCCAGTTTCCAACAACTCTGTAGCACGTCTGCCGTTTCTGGAATTGTCTAACTTTGCACTTCACACCACAGTTTGTAAATTAGGATCCAGCTCTCTCATCCACACCTACTAATCCACAATTGTGAGGTGGCATTGTCAGCAGCCTGTGTGCACTCCTTCCATGGAACTACAGGACACAGTTCTGATGCTGAAGTTTTGATTGACAGCATTGTCAGTAGTATGGCTGGAGAGAACATCTCCATTTTCCCCTAACAATGAACTCAGCCACGTGTTAAATGGAGCTGCGAACTGTAAGGCTGGGTTCACACCTGGGCGTATGGAATTACGCTTCGGGCCGCACGTTTTTACCGCGATTTGCAGTAAAAGAAACGTGTGACAAACGCATGTTTCCGAGGGCTATCCAGCTGTATCCTAATGGATAGCATGACAAATACGCCCCAAAGAAGCTCCTGTACTTCTTTGGGCATAGGGCGTTTTACAGCGCGTTCCTACGCGCTGTAAGGCCTGGTTCACACCTGAACGTTTTGTAGCGCGTTCAACGCTCGACGAACGCTCTACAAAACGCTCAAACATCTAAATCCCATTGTATTCAATGGGTCTGGTTCACACCTTGCCGTATTTCCGCCCGTCCGAACGCGATACAAAACGGCCTACGCCCAAAGAAGTACATGTACTTCTTTGGGGCGTTTTGGTCTTGCGTTTCCATTGGGATACAGCCAAGTAGCCCTCGGAAACGGGCGTTTGTCGTGCATTTTTTTACCGCAAATCGCGGTAAAAATGCGTGACGCGAAACGCGCGACAAACGCGCATATTCAATACGCCTAGGTGTGAAACCAGCCTAAAACGCCCAGGTGGGAACCATGGCCATAGGGAATTATGACGGTGTGTCTGAAGTGGGGTCCTTTTACATAATAAAAGTCTCTTTTTGTATTTTTAATTTTTATTTTTTTAATAGAAACTAAACCATAGACAAAAAACAACTTTGCTCATTTTCCTATGAATGCAAAAATTCTTAAATTAGTTCAAATATGCACACTTTTTTTGTATCTACAAAAAGGATATTTCCATTATAAGCCTACCAGAGCTTCAAACAGCAGACAATTTAACAGCAAAGGGTGAACAACATATGAAGGAAGGAGAACGCTGCTTTATTCCAGTTATATTATGATATGATTAGGGCACAGCTGGAAAATAAATAGGGTAGCAGAGATGCATGAAAGCAACCAGTACGAAGAGAGGCTGCCACTGCTGGCCTTGCCTTTTGTAGATGCTAGTTGCCAGGCTTTCATGCTGATCCAATGGCTTCATTACTGTAAGTATTACTAAACCAGAATGCAAATCAGTTCTCACTTCACTCAATGCATAATTATTTAAGTCAATGAGTCAAAAAATATTGAAGCACTTGGCAAGCCAGACAACTAATATTTAGAGTAAGTGATTGCCATTGACATCCCGCAAGGGTAACATATTGCAGCCTAACAGTACTTAGATGTGGTGGCTGTATTTTTTCCCCATGATTTTCACCATGTGATACTGTAAGTAAAACACTTCTTGTCCTAGGCTGTCCTGTCCTGCTGCATCAGGACAATGGAAACAGGACAGGACTACAAAAACCTCCTCATCTACAGTATTCTTCTCTATAACATAGACAGTTGGGGTTCTGTAACTGTAAGGCTGGGTTCAGACTGTTGTGCTGCAGTAACATGTGTTTATGTACATGCCTTATTGCATGTGCCTTTTGAATGTTGGTGTGCTGCAATGCCATTCATTCCTAATGGTACCCCAACTTGCCAACATACGTGCATCCCAGTGCACCACAATGCACGGTAACCCAATATCGTGTGTTGTAGTGTGCTGTGTTACAAAGAATTTTACATGCACATTTTATGGTGCAATTTAGTGCATTAGGTGGCCCATTCAAATGAATGGACCGCCTTAAGGCAATGCATATTAACCAGTGACAAATTGAGCATCAATGCACATGTATTAATGCACTGCAACAGCGTGAATCCAACCTAAGAGATAGCTGCTAACAATGTAACTGATAAGTGAGTACCCTCACTTGTACTCTTAAAGAGCACAGAAGATTATCAATTGACAAGAAAATGCTTTCAATGTTATAGTTTACAGTCCAAAAAGGGAGTACATATGAATTGTTCATTGATAGGTTTTATATACACTTCATTTCATTGTCTGATTCAAAACTCACAGATGGCAAATTTAACCACGTAACATACACCTTTGGTCTTTTCCAGGTGTTTAATAAGTCTTTAAAATAATGTGTAATCCCATTACAACTGATTAAAAGCTAGATAGTAACCAACTTATAGCAGCTGCCATTATTTCAAACACAGGTATATATTGTATAGATCCGAATACAGTCGACAGATAGAAATTCTGCTGCAAACATCTCAGTGACCAATTCAAAACACATCACATTTTAGCCACGGACACTTGAGCTGTCCACTTAATTCATTTAAAATACAGATTTTCATGGTGAGCAGTTAGAAATGGACACATGTCTAACACATTAGAAATGGAACCTTGGTGAGCCAATATTTTCTGTGGTTTTGTTTTAATTGATAGAGCAACACATGCAGCACTATAAGGTAATCATAAAAACTGCCGCTGCTTATATGGGGTCAGCCTAGGTCTCAGAAGAAGCCCTGACATACAAACCTCAATTATATATTTAGGTATCCACTTCAAGTACTATTTTCCAAGCTTGCCTCTAGGCCTCAAGCTGCTCTCCGTGACAAATATGGTCAGCCATGCTTGAATGTCATGTCTTGACAAAGCCCACTTCCTTCTTAGTTCTAGAAAGACACTTTCTACTGATTCTCAACCTCACCTCACTGCTGCATTGTGTTTCTGGGTAGGTTTGTCTTTTAGGACTTGCTCACACCACATGCATTGGTATATGCTGGTGATGTGCACTGCAGTCCATTTTTTGCATGCACTGTGTTGTTTTGTACGTGCATTGCAGGTTTTTGTTTGACACACTGCTTTGTTTTAACCTAATGCACTCTGCAGCACATTGCGATGCATGTGGTGCATCACAGCGCAACTTTCATTTGTTATTGCTTTGTAATGCGCTTTTCAGTGTGCAGCCTTGTTGCATAAGTTTCACTTAGGACTCACCCAATCAGCCACATTTGCAATAGAGCCTTACTCATATGTATCCCTCTTTGTTTTGCTTATACCAGTACTGTACAATTAGAGTATCACTAGTTATATGAATATTTCAGATCATCATGATTTCATGATATTGGCAATGATGGTAATGAAGATCAAGGGGTTTCCCATATTCTCTGGAACTTCAATAGACAGTTTCTTGCTGTGCTTTATGTCTCTTTCCTTGCTGCTTGATGTGATGCAATGTCGGTTTCTCGAGGCTACATAGCCAATAATGCATTTCTTCCAGCAAGCAATGATAATGTTACATTGTTCAGATGTTGAGTTGAAGTGCATATTCAAAGGGCTTTGTTAAACTGTGTCAGTGCATTGAGGAAGTACATACTATGGGCATCTTCACAGCTGCATCCATTTAATGGCAATCACCTTGGGTGCCATATTGTTTCTTTCAGAAAAACTCTTGAATAGCGTGGCCATGCTTCTTTATCTAAAATGCAATGAATTGTATAGGTAAGGATAATACAGAAGTTAGCATATCGATCACCAGCTTTCCAGAAGGCGGATATCACTGTACAAGTCCACATCAAATGTATGAACTATGTGTAGGCGGATTGGCGTTAAGTATGTTTGATGTATACTAGGCTGTATTTTTACATGTCTAAAGAAATGTCTAGGTTGCCAATGACAACCAGTTATGTTCTTTTATTTCTTTTTTAGACCTGCTTTAAGGAATGGCAGTTGGAATGTGGTTGCTATGGCAGCAATTACAATGGTTCTTTTAAAAAATCCGATAAACAAGCTCTATAGAATGTATACCAACTGTTCGGGCACCCCGGCCAGATTGAAAGGAAAACAATTAGTATAATCCAGTATCAATGCTTTGGGCTTTATAAAATGTCTTGTTAGTGACTTTAAAAGCAGTCTGTCACCAAAAAAAGAGCACTTGGAGCTGCAGCAGTTTGATAATTAGTAGCTCATTCTGCCAAGTCTGCCCATGTCTAGAATAATGCTACAGTGGATAACAAATTTGTTTTGGATTCCACCATTTCAGATAGTCATCTCATCTCTAGTCTCCAGGCACTGAGCAACGTTAAAAAGTCAAATCTTTGCATTTTTTGCTAGACACTCGGCATTAGAAAGACAAAGGCAAACATCAAAAGCACTTTCTACATTTTTGTAATTTGATGTGATTATACTGCATATTAGACTGTATAAAGTGAGCCTGTACAATGTAATAGATATGCCATGTCAGCCTTTCTCCACCTTTTCCAGTCATGGCACTTTTTACAATGATGCAAAGTCTCTAGGCACCCCAGTGTAAAATGTAAAAAAAAGTCCCCCCCCCCCCCCCACCCACAATTCATACCAAACCCTTATCCTAGACAGGGGTCTGGTATGGAATTTAAAGGAGAGGAATTGGAAGCGTAAAATGCACCCTTCCCAACACTTAGAGCTGGCTCTATAGATTGAGAGCTGAGCCATCACAAGCCACTGCTTGCTCAGCTCACAGTCTTCTCCCTGCAGAGAGCTGTGACTGTCTGTCATCACTCCCCTTAGGGATTCGCCCTCCCCTCTCGGGATTCGCCCTCCCTGTTCCCCCAGCACTCATTGGGGAGACAAACGGGAGAGTGGGTGGGCACAGCTGGCTCTGGATCGGGAGAGGCATAGCCAGCTATCAATAAGGCAGCTGGGTGGATCCCAACAATATTGTCGGGATCTTTCCTGGCTGCAGCAAGGCCCTGCGCTGTCAGCAAATAGCGGGCATCAATTAGTAAATGTTCTCAGGGGGGATCCCAGACAAAAATAGATCATTTAGAGTTTCCCCCTACACATCAGAGCCCCTTCTTTTACATCAGAGCCTACTCTTTCACATTAGAAGCCCCCTTTCACATCAGAGCCCCCACTTTAAAGTCAGAATTCCCCCCTTAACATCAGAAACCCCCCTTCACATCAGGAGCCCCCTTTACATCAGAGTATCCCTTTCACATGAGAAGACCCCCCTTAAATCAGAAGCCCCCCTTCACATCAGGAGCCCCCTTTACATCAGAGTATCCCTTTCACATGAGAAGACCCCCCTTAAATCAGAAGCCCCCCTTCACATCAGAGCCCCCCATTTTCACATTAGAAACTGCCTCTCTGCATTAGAAGCACCTCCTGAAAGTCCCTCCAAGCAGAAATTTGAAGGCACCCCTGACACAGACAGAAGTCACACAAGGGTGCCACGGCACTAGATAGTCCACCACATCCATTTCTAATACTTACCATTCCCTCAACACCCTGTTTGTCTACAGAGCTGGGTGCCAGAGTGGACGATCGGTCAAGTATGAGTGTGCTTAAAGCCGATTCCAGACAGATATAAATGACACAATATACTACAGCGGGTAATTCCTTTTTAAGTAAAAAAAATAGACCCTTGTTTGGCATTCCCATACCGCCCTTTCCTTTTCCAGTCTGGGTGCTGTTGTATAGAAGATTGCAAGAGGCCGATAGCAATTCAACCCTATTGGAACCCTATTGCTTGTAAACCAAAACCCGCCTGCAGCATCCTTAAAAATAAATACTTGAATAGTTACCTCTCCAATGCATGCCAAGTCAAATCGTAATTTTCTTAAACAGTTACTGGCACTGCTGCAGGGCCCAGCAGGGGGCACACAGTTTCACTGAAGCGCCCATACTACATGACACACTCACAAGTGTTGGATAGGAGTGGCACCAATAACTGTGGAAGATTTGACTCACCACTTGCCAAAGAGGCAAAGAGTCTAGCTTATCACAGGTTGCTGCAGGAGGGATTTTTTTCTACAAGTATCAGGATCACTTTAAATGTATTTTTAAATGCATCTAATGTCCTGTAGGTACCTATTTTTTTAACGGGTATCAGCCTAATGTGATCGCCTTTACAACTGGGAGAGGGAAAGGCAGTATGGGAAGCCAATTAAGTATGCAACATGCATATATTTTGACAAGGAACAAGCTGGTAGGATAAGTGAGCAGAGGAATAACCCTATCAGTCTGTTGCTGCCCTTTGAATGTCCAATCAGGGGAAGGATACAGGACTCCACTCCATACCTTAACTGTAAATGGTGTCACAAACCTGACTGTGCTGTTATGGGACTGTGTAATTATCAGGAATGACAGAAAAACAGATCCTTTGGCTGGTAAAAAAAAAAGTTCTATTATGATATATGTATTTCATTTGTGTATGTATCTATTTGCCTGGAGTTCAGCATTAACTATAAAAAAAACCTTGAACTATATTTTACCTTCCATCCATTTGGAACAGTCAGAATGTAATGGTTACTGGTTTCTGCATTAGGAAAAAGTTAAGGATTCAAGTCCTGGATAACAGCGCTCTCCTATGGGGTTGGGGATGAGTGGTTTTGTGTTGTTCAGAGCTTTCCGGGTGTTTGTATGACTAAATCTAGGCTGTATGGGAGAGGAAGGTGTAAAAATGGGTGTGGCGTGCAGCTTCTGTTCAACATGGACCGGGGTGTCCAATTAGTATAAGTGCAAGAAACAGAAAAGAAGGGCCTGAAGCGCAACTGCCCTTGGGGTTGGACAGGTGAAAAAAATGTTTATGAAAAAATAATAATGAAAAAAAAATTAAAAATTATAATAAAAAAA
>NW_017306320.1:602677-623534 GCF_000935625.1 Nanorana parkeri | reverse complement strand
TCTTTTTTTTTTTTATTATATTTTTTATATTATTTTTTTATTTATTTTATTTATATTTTTTTATTATTATATTTTTTTATTATAATTTTAAATTTTTTTTTCATTATTATTTTTTCATAAACATTTTTTTCACCTGTCCAACCCCAAGGGCAGTTGCGCTTCAGACCCTTCTTTTCTGTTTCTTGCACTGGTTTCTGCATGTTGTCATTTGTCTTAATACCATACAGAAGCGTCTCTGTTTGATATGCTGCCCACTCACATGTGGTAAGAATGTAAATATTAGAGGGAGGCACAGTTAGATTGATTGCTAAAATTTGCTACAGTGATTGAAAAGGAAGTAGTTTTCTGAATCATTCGAAATGTATGCTTTTTTATTGTCAGAGGACTACTAAGCTAGAAAACCTCAGCAAAACAGTGGCACAAACTGCTATGTTAAGGTGCAATCCTCCAAAGCAATCACATTTCGCCTTCCATCAGTTTGGAACAGTTGAGACAATAAAATGTGATTGCCGATTGGCTGCTGTAAGTTACTTGTTTCTGCATATTGTCCTTTGCCTCAATAAATTAGCCCACATGACGCCAGCAGTATTAATTTACAATAAATTGTCTGTAACTACAGCTCGCACTCTCTTTGCAGATTATGCTAGTCTTTTATGTTAGCGATGACAGAAGAAGCAGCAGCTGCATGATACATTCAGAAACTAATTTGCAATGTACAGTGGCATTTGTCTGTCCTGCTGAAATGTACAAATGAAGGTTAGTTGCTATAACAGAAGATGCATGGGGAGTCATGGTCATGGCAAATTTAGTCTCAACATTACTGAAGTATCCAGAGGGCTGGATGTAATAATGTACAGTGGGGAGTACATCTTACCATATATAATCTACTATGCATTCATTCCAAGTCGGCTGGTACTTATGCCAGATTTGGCTTATTAGCAGTGCTACAGTCTTGAAAATCCCCCGGAGACAAAAAGCCTGACCTGATAACCTGCTGCTTTGTAGATTCTGAAAATATTTAGTAAAAACTGTTATTCTTAGGTGTTTTGAAAGAAAACCTGTCACAATTGGATTTATTCAAGAATCTGAATATCCCGTTTTAAAAGTATATTTGATGGCTATCACTAAAATCTGATATCAGCTATAGTGGAATTTTAAGTAATTTTAAAAATGTTAAAGCTTTATTTAATTTAGAGTCTGTTCACACTGAACCCATTACCATCCATTTTTCAATGGTTGTCAAAGGAAGGTAACATGAAAAATGTATGTGTGTGAATGGGACCAGTTCATGCCACTCCGTTGTGTTGCAGTGCGCTGAAATAAAGAAGTAGAGCATGCTCTACTTTTTTCAACGCAAAGCAATGCGTCAAAAATGGATGTATTTGCACTTGAACAGAATAACAAAAAATATATAGATGTTTGTCCACTCAGGACATGTTAATTAAAATAAAGATTGGCAAAAAAATGAAAAGTCAATGAAGGTTGAAATTGCAAAATTGCAAGTCAACAAACCTCAGTTTTAAGTCCTTAAAAGATAACTATGGGGTAAGTGTTTTCCCAATAGTTCTCTTAAGGGTCACGGGAGGACATATACTGGCATCCTCCCGTGACCCAAAGCTCAGTATATCGCGAGCTACAGCTCGCGGTATACCGAGACCGCCACAGCTGGGACGGATCCCAACATTACTGTTGAAATCCACCCAGCTGCAGAAGTGACAGCTGGCTTTGCCTATCTAGAGGCAGAGCCAGCTGTACCTGCCCCCTCCTTTGTCCGTTGCTCCAGTCAGCGATGGAAGATCGGAGCGGGGAGAGGGGGAATCCCTGCAGGGAGCCATGGCTGACAGTCACCACTCTCTGCAGGGAGATGATCGAGAAGTGAACAAGCGACGGTATGTGTTCGCTCACTTCCCGATCTATTGAGCAGACGTGTGACAGTTTCATTGTCACAAGTTGGCTCGAACTATGAGGATGAATGATTTTCACTCACCTCATAGTTCTCCTTTAATGTCTCCCAAAACAGTTACTTAAAGTGACATTAAACCCTCAGATTTTTTTAACATAAACCAATACTGTAATGTGTGCCTTACTGTAATCCATGGTTGTTTCCCTTCTCTTTGCTGCTCTTCCTTTTAAATCCTCATGTCTTCTCATGCTTGGGTAGAACTTCCCTTTTCAGCTCAGGGCCTCTTCCTGTAGTGTTGGCTCAGGTTACAAGCCTATAGAAACGTATACACAGACACCGTGTATCCATTCCTGAGACAAGGCAGTCTGCTGCAAAACAGAAGTTCTGAGGAGCATGAGAACAGATACAGATTTAAAAGGAAGAGCAGCAAAGAGAAGGGAAACAACCATGGATTACAGTAAGGCACACATTACAGTATTGTTTTATGTTAAACAATCTGAGGGTTTAATGTCACTTTAACTTAATTTTTAAGCATGATGACTGTCAAGGTGGCCAGTCTGCTTATTTCAGCTCTCAACTAAAGTTTTAAGCCCTCAAAGGGCTGGTGTCATAACTGATCACATGTGAAGCTCCATGTGCAATCCAAATAGAGTCCAAGAGGGCACCATTCTTGGTTGTAAGGGATATGAGGTAATAGTTCCACTTTAAATTAATACCTGATGAACCGGCCATGAAGAGTCTTGTTCAAGCACTTCCTGTAAAGGGTGACAACAATATGTTCTTGTTTCCCAATTGTGTTATTGCTTCTTCACTCACATATTGGAGACCACAAGTGGCCATTTTTTTTAACACAGACCTTACAAAGATATGGTTTACTGCTGTGGCCTTCAGTAAATGCATATTGTGTAGGTATTTTTTAAATCAGATCAATTTAAAACAGAAAAAAGAGAAGTATCACAGTTTGGTGCAAGCAAACCTCAACATCGTCCAGATGTACTTATACACACATGGCCATTTTATGGATAAACCTATTGTCCCAAATCTATATATCTATATTTGTGTAGGTCTATCTATGAAAGATTTCTATTTGCCTCATTATTTATATTTCCATATTTTGAATTTGATTCTTTAACTTAAGTATCATGAGTCTGAGATTACATGAACACAGAAATATGCTGCCCCGGCCATTGCCTCACCTCACGTGCTAGACTCTTTAAAATGAATATCAGGGTTAAATAACATCACCGTCGTTATTAATTGAATACAGAAAGATCCATCAAACTGCTCGCAGCAACGAAAGGGTTTATTGAAGATTAAAGACATAAGTGTCAGGTAGTGCCTTGACAGACTTTGCACTCAAGAGTGCTTAATCATAAGCCTTATGATTAGGTAAGCCTTATGATTAAGCACTCTTGAGTGCAAAACACGTCAAGGTGCTAGCTGACACTTGTTGTACCTTTTATTTTCAACAAACCCTTTCATTGCTGCAAGCAGTTCTATGAACCTTTCTTCATTCAATCCACAAGTTTGCAGTCAGGCAAGGCTGGGTTCAAAGCTGAAGCTTCAGGTGGACTGAGTCCGGCTATCCCTGGTGGCAGAAGAAAGTTATTTATTCTCAACAGCACCGCAGTTGTTCTCATAAACTACTCTCATAAACTCTCTTAACTACAGGGCTTTGTTTTTTGACCCTGATGTGCACTCTCAGGAGTTGGGAGACAACTGAGTTGATGTACTAAAGGCAAATAGCCTGTTCACTTTGCAAGGGAATTTCCTCTTAGCTTAGTGAATGTGGTGAAAATTCACATTGCAAAATACCCAATCATGTGCAGGGAAAATAAAAAACATTAGTTTTCTTGCATATGATGGGATGATGGAAGTCATCTGAGCTTCACAATTCACTTAGTGAACAGCCTATTTTGTCTTTAGGAAATCAACCTCGACATCTGCAACCAGACTATTGACAGACTATGCTAGAACTATGAGGTGAGTGAAAAGCACTCACCTCATATTTCTCCTTTAAGCTCACTTTTCTTATTAATGGAAAACCTGCTTACACAAGCCCCACAATTATGATTTTAGTAATTTGCAGAGAAAGGCCTTAGCTTTACTCATGTAGTGGGTTAGATGCCTTTTTTGCCTTGGACATTAAAGTGAACCTAGCATGGTCTATTAAAGACTCAATTTGACAAGATCTGCTTTCATCTTAATATAATTAATATTTTGGGTCGTTGCATGTCCTGCATGGTTCTTAGACAGTGAAAATGGTTAGAAGCATAAATGGTGAGAGTGAATCTCTCTAACAAGTACAAAGGTTTTTGCGGACGATACTAAACTGTGTAGGGCAGTAAATTCCAAACAGGAGATAATTGCACTTCAACGGGACCTAGATAAAATTGCAGCACTGGCTACAAGATGGCAAATGTGATTTAATGTTGAAAAATGTAAGGTTATACACATGGGAGCAAAGAACATGTGTGAAAACTACAACTCGAGAGGGTGCTAAATTAGAGAAGTCAAACATGGAAAAAGACCTGGGGGGTGCACATAGATCAAAGATTTGGCAATAGTATGCAATGCCAAGCAGAAGCCAGCAAAGCAATCAGGATACTGGCGTGCCTCAAAAGAGAGATTGTAGCAAGAGTAATAATTCCACTCTATAAATCACTGGTTCAGCCTCATCTTGAGTATGAGGTGTAGTTTTGGTCGCCAACTCTCCGGAAAGACGTCCTCGAGCCTAAAAGAGCCCAGAGATGGGCTATAAAATTAATTAAAGGAACAGAAGGCCTGAGCTATGAACATTGCCTTCAAAAATTAAACTTATTCTCCATAGAAATGAAGCGATTTTTGAGGAGACCTTATTGCAGTCTTCAAAATCATCAAAAGTTGTTTATGCTGAAAACTGTATTGAGAACGTGAGGACATAACAAGAGGTTAGAAGAAATGGGGGTTCAATCTTAGAGTAGGTAAAGGGTTTTTTTCTGTGTAGTAGTAGAGTATCAAAACTGTGGAATTCCCTTCCACAGGCGGTGGTATGCCCTGATAGCGTTGATAAATTCAGTAAACTTCTTGATGAGTTTCTTCTTTCACTTAACATACAGGGATATGGGACGTGTTAGAGCCATTTTTATACAGACACACACATACATACACACATACTGTAGGTTGAACTGGATGGACCTGTGTCTTTATTCAACCTCACCTACTACCGGTATGTTACTAATAAACCTGATGTATTCTGGTAACAACTTACTAAAGCTGGCCATACACTGCTTAGATTTTGAAAATAACTTTTGTACAAAAGATCTTTTATTCAACTTTCTACTAGTTGATGGGGTCAAATCAACAATCGATTTTGACCGTAGTGACAAAAAAACTGAAGGAGCAGGGTGGACAAATTAAAATTGTGAACTCCATTTATTCCAAAATTGAAAGATAAAATCAAATGAAATTTCAATCGAGATTCGTCAAGTGTGTGATGGCATTATCAGGTGGTAAAGAAAGATCTTTTGAATGAAAGTTAATTAAAAGAGAACTATGGGGTAAGTGTTTTTCCCCATAGTTCTCTTAAGGGTCACAAGAGGACATAAACTAGCGTCCTCCCCTAACCCAAAGCTTAGTAAATTGCAAGCTACAGTTGAATTTCCTGAATTTTTACAGGGGAGGGGGGTGTCAGGCACGGCTCTCTGCAGGGAGATGATCGAGAAGTGAGCGAGCAACGGTATGTGTTCACTCACTTCCCGATCTATTGAGACGACATGTGACAGTTTAATTGTCACACATCGGCTTGAACTATGAGTATGAGTGATTTTCACTCACCTCATAGTTCTTTTTTAAGAAATCTACTAGAGTATGGTCAGCTTTAAAGGACATACTCCTTATTTTACTCCTTATTTCTTCTCTTCCTGTTGTGTCTACAGGATGGGAAATTAAGGCATATTTTACAATGGATGGACAAAGTTAGAATAACCTGACGGTGTATATTTGTGTTAGTAGTGTTGTAGTTTCTGTAAATCTCTTGCATTGTATGGTCATTCTCTAAGTTCTATGAGTATCTTATGTAAATTCACCTCCATGAATAAATATTATCAGATAAAATGAGACACTCCAACCAATCTTTTATTATTGGAAGTGATTCTCTTAACTAAATTATAATTTTCTTATCTTAGTCACTTTTAACAACTTGCTGTATTGAACGTTCTCTTTATTTAGGTATCCCTTTCTTCTTTCTTCACTGTGTTTTATATTTCCTCTTCTCCTCTGAAATTCTTTAAACCTTTATCACATCTGTTCCTCAAGCTACTTCTCACCTATTCTAGACTTCTTGTCAAAAATGCATGTAAAATACAAGAATGGACAATAAAGTTTTATTATATGTCATAGGCATTTTAGGAGGTATGAAAAATTGCATAGGTTTATGCATGACATTGAATGACATATTGAAGCTTTGAGGAAGACCGAACAGACAATGGATTTCATCAAAGAGATAAATGGTAGTAGTTTAGTAAGATGATGGCAAGTTCTTGATGTAAAAGGAACATTATTTCCATGTAGGCTTTTTATCTATGTGGGTATAAAATACTGGAGTGAAAAAAACAATGATGTACAATAGCCCACAGTAACAAATCAACCTGTGGTTGCTTAAATTGGGAAATGTAATGAAAACTTATGTCCAGTTATGCATTCAATCAAAATAATGACATTTGTTTTGTAATAATCCTAGCATAATTACCTAAAATCTGTCATGATTTTAACTTCCCACGATCCCCCGCAAACCAAAAATTAGACTGAGAACATTGGTGGCCACACTGTGAGGTAATAAATGTTGCACTACACAGCTCTGTCAGTCTAATATGGGAGGCAGAAGAACATGAAGAAACCTGGGGTAACATGCAGCTATCTATAGATGCCTGATGTGCAATTTAGGTTCCACCTTAGCGCCTGAAAATGTGGTGCGAGCCGCCCCTCAATATTAACCCATCAATGTGACTGGAGGCCTACTACCTGGAGTGGGGGACAGAGCCAAACATTTTTGTAGGTTAGTCTAAATTAGCATTAGAGCTCCCTGCATTCTACAGGGTCCCACTGAGCTCTTCAAGAAAGCAGAGGGTGACTTAAATGCACCTGGAGATGCCTGCTATGGAATGCAAATGGCACTTAATATTTAGTATTCACAGATAAACTTTAAGGAATGGTTAAAAAAGGGGTTATATTTGCAGTAAAATAAATTACCCAAACACAGAGAAAAATCACCAACAGTATTATCATATTTGTGGGAAAGAAAAACCTTATCACACAAGTGGTGTATCAATCCACATTTTTATGAACAAACAAATGTAATTCAATTCAAGTAAAATTATGTGTTTAAACATCTGCCGTTCTTAGCACTTATCACAAGTCCAGAATGTAATCCTGGGGCTCCTTTGCCACTTGCTGATCTACACTAGGAGACCTAACCATGGAATATAACAACATCCACAGATGTCCTCTAATTAGTTAAGGTCAGTAGCAGTAATAAATATTCAAGGGCACAGTGTGAAAAAAAACATATATCTTGCTATAAACTGGCAGCATGCACCTTGAACGTGGGCTGGCATGAAACTGTTGGCCACAAAAAATGCCAAATGAGCTATAGATTGTGTTTTGTTGTCTGCAGTAGAATAGCCTGTGCTCTCTTTCAGGGCCTAATGCATTAAATTGCAAATGGAGAAGCAATTTCATTTGATGTTTTTTTTTCTTTCAGTTTATGTAAAAAAACATTAACACAATACGCTAATTTCTTTCTCATTTTAAGTGCACATCGGCTTCAAGTGAACAATAGGAAGTTATTAGCCCTATCCTGTCCATGCATGGGCAGGTTTACTGTTGATCTATTTTCTACTAAATACCCTGCTAACTTGTTCTAATAAGAAAGTATACAGAATAATCTTTTCATACCCTTGTGCAGTTTAAGCATGCTTTTAGCTGCCATGCGTAATTTGCTGGCTGTAGGGTTAAACAAAATGTATAGTGCTTGTACCCAAATTTACTTAGAATGGTCATAAATTAGAGTGCCAGTAAGCCCAGAATTTTAAGGTGTCATTGACCCTCGTAGCTCTTGCTTTGTGCTGAATGTTTTTGTGTATAACGCTGATCTTATTTTTTAAAATACCTTTTTGTGTTTGTCCTCTAGTCTTCTAAGTTGCCACTACTACTGCGCATGTCTGAGTTATTCTGTGAATGAAGCTTGCAGAGCAGTTTACACATTGTGAGTAACAGCAGTCCTCTGTCTCTGGGGTGGCACCAGCATTGTAAATGACAGCAGTCCTCTGCCTGAGGGGTGGCCCCCGCATTGTCCCAGTCCCAGTTTTTAATAAACAAACCCTCGGCCACAGGAGCACCAATTGGCTCCTTGCAGCCTTGGCAATAAGGAAGTGCACATCCTGCTGAGATGTATGCAGGACACATCACAAGTTCCAAATAATCTCCACCCTACTATAAGACAGGGAGATGCAGAGGGATAGGAGAACGTCAAATAAAGTCATGCTGTAATACAACTTAGGTATTTGGGCAGAGCAAAATACTCATATCTATGTACAGAAAATTTGTATGTATAGACCCCATAGCCCATCTTTTGTAAAAAGCCTGTTGTTACAGAGCTCAAAAGCTCAAAGTGTAATTTTTACACACAAGTGAACCGACAATAGGAGTGATTTTACTGATTATTGGGCAACTGCCTCCAAAGTTTCAATCAGAGAAAATGAGTCTCCAGGCAGGCAGCTACTTTGCTTTACTATATGTTTACTTAAATCATAGAGCTCATCCTTTAACCTCTTGCCGTCCGCCCGTAGTAGAAAAACGGACGGACGGCACTGCTGCATCTGCGGGTTGCCGTCTCCAGACGGCAATTTTTTTCTGCTCGCGCGCGCCCCCTAGCGGGCACGCACGGGCAGAAAAGACCCGACAATGCACACACCCGGTACCGGGTGTCACACATATAGGCGATCGGCGGGCTATGCTCGTTCGCGGCACCCCCCCGTCCGTGGATGGGATGGGGGTTTAACACCGCGGATGTCAACTGGTTAACATACTTTATATTACATTTTTTTTTTTTCGTAAAACAAAGTTTGTATTAATATATATATATATCAGCAGTTTAAAAACCCAATTGACCCCCAAAATCATACATCAAAAGAAAATTTTAAATACATTGGACTTTGAACAGACTTCACCAGTCTGATGTAATGATGTAATCTGATGTAATGGCTGCAATGGATTGTTGTATACCACTGTTCTTAGCTCCATACTGTTAAACAAACAAGCCTTGATGAGTGAAATATGGGTTTCACAGGGACATTTTTGAAGAATTAAGCAGTATAATAGCTTGTACATATGGAGTAGGAACAGAAGTTTTGTGGTGGGTGTTTTATAAGAGGGAGGAGGAAGCATGGGTACAGGAGTTTTGGAACAGCAGTATAAATGACAGACGCTTGTAGGAGGGTTATCCTAATTAGGCACCGTTTATAATGATACCCATTATAGCAGCATTATGTGAACTGCAGTTAACTACTTGTCACGGACAGTCAGGTACTGCTGGAGAATCTGTGAGCATGAGAAATGTCAGTTAATTACTACAGATAATGTAAGTAATTTATAATCACAAGTAGAACTAATGCTTGGAGTAGTGAACAGACACTTTTGCTATATCTTTCCCAGGCTGAGCAGCTGGGCCAGGGACCAGTGATCAATTTCTCTCTTAGTTTATTCTAGTAAAAATGCAGTTTTACATTGAATGGGCTGAAAGTGCATGTCACTGCAGTGACGGAGAGCGCAGAAGGCATTGGTGAAGTTGTGAATGAAGTGGGTGCATATGGGAGAGGTGGTTAGATTGTCAGCAGACACACAGACAGACTGATGATAATGGGGGTCAGAATGCAGGTCAGCTGTGGTGGTGAAAGCGATGGGTGGTTGGCATGAAAGCGCAGTGGTAGGGAGGTTTCAGATATGTTGGTGAAAAGAGGGATGCAAACACAGTGGTGACAGAAAGGTGGGGTGCAGATGCAGCTCTACCGGCCAGCAGCAGAGATTGAGTGAGGGGGTTTGTGGAATGGGGAATGGACATATGCTTTGTTATATGGAACATTTAAAATTGTTTATTGTGCCTGAGCAGCACTCTTAAAAAATTTACCATTTGTGTAGAATTCTGCTTGAAAAATAGCAGTGCCCTTTTTAGCATGTGAGGGTGCTTAGAAATCAGTATGCATTAAGCATTGCTGCCAATGACTGATATGACTCATTTAAGGTGACATTTGGTGATGTCTCTATTGTGCTCACTGTTTTCCTCGCTGGAAGCTCTGGATTGAGGAAGCAAACCCCTTACTGTACCAAGATGTCTGCCTTTACATAGCCAGTGCCCAGCAAGGCAGGATAAATCAGTACCCAGATAGCAAGCAATTGAGCTGCAAGTTTTAGAATGACTTGCTAAACTATTGCAGACTTGCCAAGCTTCACAATTTTGTTGCACAATTACAGCAAGTCTGCATTGCAAGTCTCCAGACCAGCGAGCTTGCAGAGCTCTTGCTAAGACCTGCAAGACTCTTGCTGTAGACTTGCCAAGCAAATTTGCTACAAATTCAAAAAGTGTCAACTAGAACTTGTGCTGCGAGTGTTCTGCAAGTCTACAACTTGCCAGGAATATGTGCAGCAAGTTAACAAAATTACAACTGTCTGCCTTTTTTGAGCACAGCTTTAAGAGTTCAGTTCCTCTTTAACATATGCATTCTAGTGTGAATGAAGCTTAAAAGTTCTAGCTGACTCCTGGTGGCATAATGCCTACTTTTCAGTTCAGAAATTAGTTTGGCATCATTCAGATATTTACGTGTTTGGCAACAGACACATACTTTTTTAAAGTTGTGTAGGAATAGCCCAATACATTACCCTATTCTTCAAAGTTTGTGGGATGCCTTCAACATATTTTGCATACATAGTTACTACATTTCTTATGAGTTCTGCAGCTATGTTAACATAAAAGACCTGCGCATCTAAGGGATGGTCAGGAAAAAACTTTCAACTTGCCCATCATTACGTAAGGCTAAAACTGAAAATGAACTCTTAGACAAAACTCTGCTGGAAGGTATCCCTGGGCTACAGAATTTAATTTCCTGCTCTCCTTTGACAATCCCACATAAAGATGGTGAATATATTGATGGTAGATGACAGAATATAAAGATTATTATTCAAGAGAATATGTAGGGAGGATAAATATTTTCGGAACAAGCAAATATGATATGACAGAAGATAGACAAAGGGCAGGCGTACCTGTAAGGAAAAAGGAGGTGGTAGAACTACAGAGGACCCAAATGAGGCCAAAGGATCAAGATAAAGAGAAGGAAATGTGTCAAGAAAGAGTGACATACAGTATGGATAGAAAGACACAGAGGGAGGGAGGAAGCAGGGGAATAAATTGAGATTGGAACTTGCCACCAGGAAGATTATGAGATGAAGGCAATTGTAGCCACACTTTATTCATTTATGCATGTCCATTTTGAACACAGTAAGCAGGGAATGTCATGGTTCAATTCAAGACTGCCTCACATTTACACTATATATAAATATACATGCAGTTGGTTCAGGCTCTCATAGCCAAGGGCCATGCTGCTTTCTCCAGTAAAAAGGAAAAGCAACAGAAATACCGAAGTTAGGAAAAGATTCAGAGCTAAACTGATAGAAACCTTAATTTGGGCCATTGTAATTTAATTTGATTCTCAAACTCCCTAAATTAACTTGACATTACTGTCCTGGGTTAATCAGCAATTGTTATTAAAGGGAATTAAGAATTTGCAGAGAAGTGTGTACAAGAAGCAGTGAACCATGTAACAAGAGTCATATGTTATTAGATAGCACAAAGAGCAGTGGCTTGCAGGAACTTATAGCAACTTCCCAGACATTGTCTTCTAATAGAGCTAAAATAGTGCAAATCTAAATCTTGCTTTTCATTGTTTGGCATTTGACAGCACTGCTCTTTGTACCATTCGTCTTTTGTATGGAAACTGTCTGAAAGCAAAGCTGTCTACCTTGCCTGTAACAGCCAATCAGATTTTAACCTGTGATAGGAAAGTCACTTGGTGCCAGGAAAATTAGTCAATATATGGGTTCTATAGCTAAAACTATAGCTAAAATTCATACCCTTTGGTTATGGGATAGGGCTCTATGGCTGGTCTTGCAGTATATTCTGGTATAATGTGTGGCATACCAAATGGTAAGGGTGCTGGGTGAGGTTTGAGATTGGGGTAGAATATGCATTTGTTTTTGATTTACTTTAACACTATTGCTATTGTGGTGGTTAATGTAATAATTTAAACATCTTTTAAAAAAAAGTTGATTTGACTATGTTTGCTATGGGCAACAGTTCTTACTTCAGGCAATTTTCAAATAAGGCCCATTAGGGTGATGTTACTCTATAATTAATTTTGAGGTTGCTTGTGGTTGACTCTTCTCCTGCTTTATATGGTTCCAGTACTGTTCTTAATTAATCTACCACCTTAGGCAACACTGAAAACCTGCACAGCTAAAGTTTGCTCGCCTGTAATTTCTGACACTCTGGACACTAGGAAATAGATTATACGGTTTGTGATGCAATTGTTTAGATACAAACTTTTACTTGGAATCTGAACATTTGAATCTAATTGGTAGGGTATTGAATGAAGGTGGTTGCGGAAAATCAAGTGTGGACATCACCTCTGAAAATAAGGACCTTCACCTATCCTGGTGGTGCTTAGTAAGTCACTTTTTGTGTGGAGATTTTGAATATAAAAAAAATCTGTGCATAATCATTTTTGACTATTGGTTACCATGATTTCCATATTTTTTATGCCCTTCTAGCTCTTTCATAGAGTAAAGACATTCAATATTTATGAGAATCTGGCTTAGATTCCAGCATCTCATGAATATAAGTTAAGCCTCATGAATATTAGCTATAAAACTTATGAATACCACTAATTTCCACTGAATTCTGCATTCTAATGAATATTGGTCTTAGCTTTCTGTTGGCTTCAGTTTTCATGGAGCCCCAGTGGAGTTGATCTGTGGGTACAGAACTAGAAAATGAAGCTGTTACCTATAGAAATTAATAATTTTTTGTATTTTAAACTGTGCCGAAGAAAAAAAAAACCATGGACTCTGGCTGCAATTAAACATTTGCTTTTCTTTGCCCACAGTTCATAAATCACTCTAAAGCTAAACTCTAGGCATCTAGGCATTATTCATTAATGCTAACCTTCACTCCCAAAATTGAGTTTTCCTCCCTGCAATACACACATTCACACACAGACACACACAACCTAGAAGCTGTTGTTTTTCTTGATTACACTTTGTAGTTTTTTTTTTAAATCCATCCCACCACCTGACTCCATTCTCACCTAGGCAGAATGATGTGTCCTGCTTCTACAACCTCCTGGGATATCCCCATCACATATCCCAGAGGCCTGCAAGAGCAGTGGCACACAGCACCAGGAGGGTGCATGTCATCAGGGGCCTGCTGCAAGAACCTGGAAGAGACAGTCGACTCCTGATGATGTAGGAAGGGAAGATGGAGGTGTGGGACCTATGCTGTGGTAGCAGAACGGTGGATTGCAGCAGTACAACACAGAATTCAAGGGGCAGGTGATTATGTTTTCTGAAGAAAACCCTAAATATCAGATAAGAGGGTATGAATAAACAGAAGAGGGGGTGAATTCCTCTTTAATACATCCTTGATTATATATATAGATCTATATAGATCTATATATATAATTATTTTTTTTTTTAAATGCAAGCAGTGTAAGTTACTGAGTTTCAATTGATTTTAACCATTTGCAGTTGTTGTTGAGCAGAGCTTAGATTAGGGCATGGAGGAGCGTGTCAGGCCTGCCAAGTCCCACCCATCACCTCAATTTATTGGCTTGTAGTCTTGTTATCCCGGTATCAGGTGGGGTGACTGGTTGGAATCTCGCAGCTGGGAAAAATACAGGAGCCCAGTAAAAGAGGTGTGGACAGTCCACAGCACCAACAGGAATATGGATAGGCAGTAGATACCGGAAATAAAACAGTAACATACAGTCAGGTATATGCCAAGGTCTGGATCATAAAACAGGATATCACAGCACCAGGGGATATAGCACAATCAGTATCAGAATCCAGGTACAAAGAGAGATCCAAGAGAAGCATAATCAAAATCCAGGCTGGGTCAGCAACAAACAGAAGGCAAGGTACAAAGGATAATACAGAAGCAGGTGAGGGACAGGCAGAAGTTCAGTAGCCAGAAATCCAACAGACAGTACATAAGCACACCCAAGATATGCAAAGCAAGACCTATACAAAGGCAAAGACAGGAACAGGAAGACACTATTTATAGAGGGTAAATTAGGTAACTGCCTGCAGGCGATTAGTAGATGGGGCCAGAGACAAAAACAGTGCACCTAGTCGGAGCTGAGAAGTCTAACACAAAACAAGAGCCCCATAGTGGCTCCAGTGGCAAGTATCAGTTCCAAAGACAGAAGGTCCCATGATCGATCCCAGGTAAAGATCAGTAAGTACGAGAAGTCAGTTAGTTATGTTGCAGTGCAAAGAGCATGTTGATGGGAGGCGAGAGCTTATCAGTGTGCTGCTACTCCTTTCACTGTCTAGTCATAGGCTGGAGTAGAGAGAAGACCTGTAAGTGTTGCTGAACTGCAACAGAGAAATATCAGATCTTCTCCCCTGCCAGACTGGGTTGCTTTGTGTGGCAAAGCTATGTATATCTCAGAACTGGATGACCAGCAATACAAATCCTTTGGCAGGTAAAAAAAAACTCCCTATATGTATCTTGTCTGTTTGTCTGGAGGTCAGCTTTAAAGGGTTTGATTTTCAGTGGCGTTGTGGTTAGCACTTCTGCCTTGCAGCACTGGGGGTCCCTGGTTCAAATCCCAGCCAGATCACTACCTGCAAGGAGTTTGCATGTTCTCCCTGTGCTTGCCTGGGTTTCCTCGGGGTACACTGTTTTCCTCCCACACTCCAAAAACATGCTGGTTGGTTGGCTCTAAATTGGCCCTGTACGTATGCATGGGAGATAGGGACCTTAGATTGTAAGCTCCTTGAGGGCGGCGACTGGTGTGAATGTGTACTGTGTAAAGCACTGTGTAAATTGTTGGGGCTATATAAATACCAATAATAAATAAGTGTAATTGGTGCAAAGGTCAACTTGTTGCCCAGTCATGGTCATGTTTAATTCCCTTAGAAAATTGTCATCAAAAGCTTGCGGGTTGCAATGGGCAGTACATCCAGTTTCATAATGTACCCTCAGCATATCTTTTACATACCTATTGACTTAAATTCTTTAGGATTCGAACAGCCGAGTACATATTATGATTTGCTGCTCACAGTTCCGCCAGACAGCTTTCCTTTCAAGCTTGCCACTGTCATTTGCATTTTAGCTGACACAAACAAAAATGGCACAGTAGTGAATGTATAAGTCTTCTGTATCTGTCAGTGAAAAAGATAAATCCTAAGTTGATGGTAGAAAAATTGCAGTATGCCTCCCAGTGCCCACCCAAGAGTGATATTTAATGTCCATCCTCACAATCTGTATCCACAGTTTTGTATTAAGCCGACTGGTTACAATCTTGTCACCTAAGAAACAGATCTGGCCGGTGTAGAGAGAAAACCCTATTATTTATCTTATTACTATTCTTGTTCCATTTCTACATATATCAGTTAGAGATCCCGTCTGTGGTAATTGATTTGACTGAAAACAAAACAAATTTATTTTTGATTAACCTTAGGCACTTGGCAAATTGCGTCCTTTCAGATCCGCGAGGCGACACTTCAGATATAACTGTTTCTATTTTGCTGAAGAGCCGGTATTTTCTTAACAGAAATGTTTGCTCTTTGAAAAGAGATACTTATAAATAAAAGTGTTTCATGATAGGAAAAAGTCACTAGACCTCATTTACAAATCTAGAGGGGAAGAAAAGAGGAGGTGTTGTCCATACAGATCAATCATGACATTAAAATTCAGAACACTTTTGCGCTTACCTGGTAAAATGCAGAGCAGGGTATACAGACTAGTAAGTCATTGCAGCCAATCAAGAGGCATCTTCACTTATCTGATATTAGTTAACTGAAACCAGATTGGATGGTAGGGGTTGCTGCACATTTCACATCATGAATGCTCTTCATGTTAGCTTGTTAAAGCCCATCTCCAGGATAATTTCTACCCATCTCTCACTGATCTAAAAGTCCTTTTTATTTACCTAAAGTCACAGTCATGTGATGCTCAGGTCCTGACTCTTTGCTCTTGCTTTTTTTACTTCCTGTGGGGTCCTTCTTCTAGTGCCCATGTCAGTACTTGCATTATGTGGACATTGTCTATTGGCTGTCCAGTGGTGGGGTCCTTTTAGGATCCAGAAGAGGAGCAAAGGCAAGGGCAAGGACATGACTGCAGTGAGAGACATGGATGAGGGATTCAGATGACTATAACTTGCTTCAACAGATAAGAAACAAAAATCCTTGCGTTATGGGTTAGAAGGGGGTAGGAGGGAGGTGTGGAAGGGTATAATTATCTCAGGATGGGACTTAAAAATTAATATTAGACCTGAGATCAATTCCAGCAATGTTAGACCTAAACTTATGAAATACCAATGAACTTAAGTACAATGGCTAATATGGGAACTCCACTAATGCTGCAATTTTATCTGAGATTGTGAGGAAACTTAATGTTGAAAAGTTTTAGTTTCCTGCAGAATCAGCTGGTCCCCCGAGCACTGGTCCTGATATCCTGTTTTAGGGTGGATCCTTTCCCTTGCAGGGTCCTATGGAGCCATCCTTGTGAGTGCTGGTAAGCTGTGTATTTCTCTATAACTACATAGGCACAGCAAATCAAGCCACTATCCTCCTCCCTGCAACTTCTTCCTCCCCCCTCCAAGCTAGTAAATGGACAGCTGCTGAAGACTGCGCTGTCCCTTGTGATCTTGTACTGGACAGGAAGTTCAGGGAAACTGAGCTGAGATAGCTGTAACTGTTCGGAAACCCGATAACTTGGGCAAAAATGTTAAGAAATACTTTGCTGGGCAATGTATATCTGCGTGATCTGGATTCACTTTTGAAAAATGTTTGAGTATTTAATACTACTTTAATATTATTACTCATTTTAGGTAACAGAATTCTCATTATTGAGCACAGAGCTGGCTTGTTAATTTCAAACAGTCCCGTTCACATTATAGATGCTATTTGTGATGCTTCATTGACTAAAGTGTATTAGACTTGGACCAATTCTAGCAATGTTGGACCTGGACACATAGAAAGCCAATGAACTTTGGAGGTGCTTTAGGCACAATGGCTTTTATAGGAGCACAATATTTTTAGACGTTATAGCTGCAAAGATGTTAGACATTGTGACAAATTTGCTTTGGTTAGTTAACTTGGGTGCTTTTGGCTATGGACTATATTACGGTTTGTGCGTTTATTTTAAAATTATTACTCATCATAATCAGCAAGATTAGCAATTTTGGGCACAAAGCTGGTTTGTTAATTTCAATCATTCCTGTGGCTACTGTTATTTTGAACATTGCAGTGAATTTTTCTGTCAAGGTGATACAAAGGAAAATAACTTTTGTTGCCATCACGATGCAAAATGAATAGAACTAATGTGGCATTCAGTTCATTACATGTAATATAATCATCTGGTAAAGTTTACTTTGTGTGCTATGTGCTGGTTATTTAATACAAATTGTTTTCCTAAATGTTATGGTGGCAATATTGCAGTCACTTACAGTTAGAAAGTGAGTTCATTTTAAATCATGTGATCTAACAAATTATCATCAATAATCAGCTAAGTTTTCTATAAATGTGATTTTTTTTTAAATTAACATGAATGCTTATAGCTACTTAGAAAAAGTAAAAGTTCAGAAAATGTGTGACATGCTTTCCAATTTATTTGGAAGAATTGTGAAACCTAAACTACAGTTGTGAGATCTATATGACCTATCAACATCTGGGTAATGAAATATACATTAAAGGACATGGCCTAGTATAGAACTTGAAAAAGCCGGATTGGTATTTGTAGGCTGTTGGTCTCTTTTCATCTGTGGCAGTCTAACAGGATGTTAGCAGTAATCTTCAATACCAAGAAAAGCCAAGTTTTTGTTTTTTATCAGAACCTTCTCAACTTTATAAATATAAAGAAAGTTACCATAGTACTTGACGAGCTCTGCCTAATTTGTTTATAGTTGATAACAAGCTTTCTGTAACATTCCACATCCCATGGCCCTGTCCCCTATTGTCCACTAAGCTGTCCAGAAGGAGTACTTTAGTTGATGTCCTTTTTGCTGCCTGGTCCTAAGATAAAGCATCCATCACCACCTCAGAGTGGTAGACAAGTACAGTTACTTCAAAAATTACAAGGTGCCTTCACTCCAGTAATGTTAGTTTATGCAATTAATGGACAGGTCAGGTTCACTTTAAGATGGTAGTTGTACATTTATTAACAATCCACCTGTCATGCAATCCTTATTTCCTTCAATAGACCTAAAGACATACAGGGGGTGATTTACTAACCTAAACACACGCACGCACCAGGTGCGTGTGATTTTCACACAGCAAAACATATTTATCAACCAAAAAGTCTCTAAAAGCATATTTCCACTAATGCCATATATGGAAAAAGCATGCACATTATGCATATATAATACTGCTTCACAGTTTAGACAAAAATGGTTAGCTCATGCATTTACATTCCTGCATTCATCAACGCAAGCAACACAACATAGAGCTAATTTACACAACATCACCTTGCAATTCCTGCTTGGCTTTGCACAAAGGTGTTTAGATTCCACCCATAGATCATGCTGGGAGGGAACACACTACAGAGGTGTATACATGTTCGTGGTGTGTTTATAAGGTTAGTAAATCAACCCCATTGGCTCAGAAAATGTAAAGGCAGACAGCGGTT
This sequence comes from Nanorana parkeri, assembly GCF_000935625.1. Taxonomy (NCBI): domain Eukaryota; kingdom Metazoa; phylum Chordata; class Amphibia; order Anura; family Dicroglossidae; genus Nanorana; species Nanorana parkeri. The sequence continues at coordinate 604,692 of NW_017306320.1, read as the reverse complement.
AACTAGCATTTTCCTGCTTGGCTTTGCACAACACACCTGCTGGGTGTGTACACACTACAAAGGTGTTTAGATTCCACCCCTAGATCATGCTGGGAGGGAACACACTACAGAGGTGTATACATGTTCGTGGTGTGTTTTATAAGGTTAGTAAATCAACCACCCAGAGTCATATCATACACTCTTGCACAGAATATGTTGGCTATAATGAATAACTCCATCCTAACCAATAGATTTTTGATTACCCCAAGGTCAGTCTGCGGAGGTCTGTAGTACCCCACAAAGACAAAATCATCACTACTCCTACCAATATCAGCATCCCATGGTAAATAAAAAAAAAAGCCTTTATGTCAAGGGGAAATAGTAAAAGAATTATGTGATCTTTTATATAAGATAAACCTTAGCTTGATGCCTGGTAGTAGTAATGTCGGATTTGTTGTAAACACATTCTTCTTTGTGTTTGATTGATCATTTTTAGACCAAAAACAAACATAGATGTGACTACAGACTGGGAAATGAATGTAATTGACATAACTTGTAAAGTTCACAGTGGGGGATTTAAAGCCTTAGATCCTATTTCTTTTCTCTTTTGTACAAGGAATATTTCCTGGCTAGAAAAAAACTGATTACAATCACATTTATGCCTTCTTATTCTTCATCTTAGCATTTAAATGAAAGCAGAGAGGGCATCAGCTGTAAATATGCTGTTAATAATGCAACTAGATATTTTGATGTTCAGCAATATACTGTGGCTAGCGGGTCATAGGTTAGAACTGCCCGATTATATTGTACTCATCCAATTATTTCTGCAGCACGGTGTCAGAGATGGGCTAAATTCCTAGGAAATCTCGGTAGAGGCGTTGATGGATTGATTGAAAATATTTAATGAGTTTATAGGTTCAGTTCCCTCAAAATTGTTAGTTTTGATTAGATGTTCCTATTTGAAATCACCCAAGGGTTTCTTATATTTCCAGGGACTTTTGTTGAGAGATTTTTTGACTTACGTTCTTAGGTTTACCTACCTCCAGCTAACACATTAGTCTAACCCCTTGAGAATGTATCACTCGTCAAACCATTATTCTGCAGATATGCAGCAGGGATACATAACTTTGATTTTCATTTTGCATGCTCCTAACATGCATGTACTGTACATACCTAGCTCTGAATATTGACAATCAAGTTTTCTAAAGTCAAGCACTTATCACAATCATTGTAATGGTCTATCCCCAAACACACATCCCCTTGTTTCATTTGAGTTGTATACAAAGTTTTTCAAATAGTCTTACTACTACTATAATATTTAACAATGTAATCAGAAATGTTTATTTACTATGAGTTAAAATATCTTTTTTTTTTATTTTGTCACTCCCTATAACTGAGTCACTATTTGCATTTTTTCATACATTTTTGTTGATGTGAAGCTTAGGCTAGGCTAGATATTGTTCAGTTCTTGGAGTTTACCAACAGGAACACCTCATTCATTATCATGTTGATTCCTAGACATCAGCAGGAGAACCATATTGCTGTCTGCAAGTGGCTGTAGAGGTTTTATATTTAGGGATGAATGTAGTCCCTCACCTCTTTCTTTTAAAGTGTACTTGTGCCCAGACTATGAGCAGTAAAGTATTTACATATACTTAACAAACAGTAAACCAGCCCTCACTGACCTGAGTGAGAAACTTATCTTCAACATTCACAACAGAGGCATTGGCATTGCAGCCTACCTACCTTTATTTTCTCTGGCAGCATACCAGCCAAAGTCATCCCTATAATGAAGAGGCCTAAGGCTGTTGCCTCACGCTGCAGCTTTTTGGATCATGTCACAATGTTTGCAGTGTGCCTGCCACCCCCTTTCCGGCCAGAGTATTCCAGGTTGCTAAGAGCCAGGCGCAGAGATGTGTAAAGGCTGCATACATTTACCCGCCCAGCAATGTGGGTTGCTCTGGCTGGCATTTCACTCAGTTTACTGATGTCACAGTGTTGCCAGTAGCGGAGCGGGATGCTCTGGCCGGTGTCTT
>NW_017306320.1:557250-602648 GCF_000935625.1 Nanorana parkeri | reverse complement strand
ACTCCATCCCCCTGAATGTGCACCACCAGCACCACCCACTTTGCCCCCCTTACCCCAGAACATGCACCGCCAGCAACTATCCAAACACCCTCGCCTCAGGCAGCAAAAAGGCTCGGGACACCACTGACACTAGCTTTCTAATCTAAACCTGTAAGCTGTTAGAAACTGACTAAAACCCGAAGTGTAAAATTTGAAGATTAATTACTCCATGGTCCCAGCATTTTTTACTGCTTGTTACAAACATGCAAATTATTTACCGTCCTAATTCCCCGAATCTATCCTTTCAGCTTTGGTCACATGGCCGAGTCGTAGTTTTAGTACTTTTTTATTTTTAAAATTGGCACATTAAAAGCTGGAATTTACTGTCTACAGTGCGAAGAATAGCTGATGTCACAAACTGCCAAGTGTGAAGATTAGTATCCCGATGCACTAGACTCCTGACATAGCGTTACCATAGCTACAACCAACCTACACAAAGCTGTGATGGCAAGGTGTCACTCGCTTCCCACTCTTGAGTATTGTAAACCTTTCTGTGTTTACACTTCATCTTCACTGTCCTCCTTCTATCTCCTGCTTTCCAGTGTTTGATTCTTAACATATTTCTTTACAGAGTAGAGAATTCCTGGGAGATTCTATTGGTGACACAGTTTGCATCTGAGATATAATTACAATGCCAAACTTGGAAGCATTAGGTCTTTGGATTTGACAGTTTATACTTAAAGAAGCCAATATCCTGGCATGAAAATGTACACATTTGCAGACTAATCCGCAGCTCAGTTTTTACCTATAATAAGCAGCCACTAACCAACAGCAACAAACTTGCTCAGTCCATACTTAGCTCCAAATTCTCCACTCAACAGAGGCCTCACAAGATCACTCATGGATATGTACAAATCCCAATGCCATAGTCCTATAGTCACTTAAAGTTTATCCAAACCCAACACTAATGTTTTGCTGAGAGTTAGATATAGTCCCAAATGTTGCATTGCCACCTGAACATTAAGGGGAAATTTTGCAGGTTGCAAAAGCCTTAGACAGGAATTCCCTCACTTTGTAGAGATTACCCCCACTTTCTGTTGTGCCTGCAGAACAGAAAATAAAGGGAAATCTCCTCAATTAGACCCAGATGTCAAATAAATGACAATACTTTTGAAGCATTTTCTACTCTAAAAAAAAACCTTTTTTATTGTCTTTAGATATACTTAAAAGTGACAAAATATCAGGAGTTAAATCTTAAAAATGCATTCACGTACCCTAAATATTAACAAAAACTGTACTTTATTTGTGTATCACTCAGCTGTAGATCCTCAAATTGTCTCTGAATTTGTGCTGACACTGTCCTTCCTTCTGGAGGGTGGCTACTTGTGTTCCCCGTGTGTCCTTTTAAGTAGCCACCTCTCCAAGCTCACTCCTGTGATGGACTAAAATCTCAATACAAAGTAATAAACTGAATGTCAGATTGTAGTCCATCACGCTGGTGAGGTTGGAGCGGTGACTTCTTTACAACACACACATAGACCATAGAGTACAAACAAAGCCACCCTGCAGAAGGAAGGACAGTGTAAGCACGAATGTAGAGAGGACCTGAGTATCTACAGCTGAGTGATAGACAAATGAGGTCCAGTATTGTTGATAGTTAAGGCACTCAAATGCATTTTTACAATGCTAAACTCCATTAATAACAAGGGACTGCTGCACCGTGTATTCTGACAGATCTAGTTTATATGTGTATATTTTAAATAAGCTGAAAGGGTATTATCAATTTAGTAAATATCTCTTTTCCATATAGTGCCTGCTTTAATTTTTCCCCTAGAACAGTGCAACTGCTGCCTTCAATTCTGCAAAGTTCAAGGGAACATCTGATTTGTGCTGACCTCTGCTCCATGTTTTATTCAGACCTGTTCTTCAGACATCTTGCCCTACCTTGACAATAGCATAATAGCAATTCATACCCTTATAATGGGAAGTCTTGTAATGTGTAGGTGCTACTGAACATCCTGTGCTATATGTGTTTCAGAATAACACACTACTGTGTGTTGGAAATACAAGCAGGGACTCTACAGAGGAAATCATTACACCCTGACATTGTTATGTTGCATCAATATGGGAATTCATCTCTATCTTCCGGATTTCCCATGCTAGCTGTGTCAAGGGGTTAGTTATTGACACACAAAATGTATTATATACACAGTGTCTATGCAGACTGTATACTGAAGTATGGTTTTTCCAAACCATTTTACTGTAGTCAGAATTTAAAATAACGTCTTGAAATGCATAAGGGATATAACCCAGCTGTCCAGCTGCTTCTGTTTGTCATCCTTCCATAATAATAATTAAAAAAAGATTTTAAAAAGTATTTTTGTCAATCCATTTTTCTGGGAATGGGAGTTACTGAGTTTACAAGTGTGCAGGCCTGCTATTGCCAAATTCATCCACTATAGGCACCTTACGGTCATATAACAGAGAATATGGAAAGATACCCAGAATGAGGTGACGAGGTCTCAATACTACAGAGAAGCACAGTTGAGCACAGTTGGGGTTCTTGCAGGATCAAGCTTCAATAGGTTACATTAAATTAGAGGTAGACTTAGGCCCTTTTCACATTGGCATACCAATCAGGTTTGCCTGTCCGTTTTTCAGACAGATCTGATCAGAAGCTCAATGTTAGTCTATGGGCAGTGTAATCTAAACGGATGTGCGTCAGTTTACATCCGATTATCCCCCCGATTCTGGCCAGGTTCAGGAAAACAAACGGATCACAGTTACGTTTCGGCAGACTGGATCATGGTGGATCATATGTAATCTAAAGTAAACTAACATATGTCCGTTTAGCTTTGATTCCCCGCAGACGAACATTCAGTAATCCAGTAATTTCAATTTTGTTTCCTCCATCGCAAAATGACACAGATGTCAAAATGGTGACATCCGTTTTGATCAGCAAGGGATCCCTGCATGGGTTCCCTGCTGATCAGAACTGAAGGTGTCCATGTGAAAGGGGCCTTAGAAAATGAGTTGACTGCAATTATCTCATGATAGCATTAGGTGACTGATTTTAGCTTTTGACTCTTTGGGGTTGATTTACTAAAGGCAAATAGGTTGTTCACTTTGCAAGTGGATTTGCACTTTGCATGGGGAATTTTCCTTTAGCTTGGTGAATGTGATGAAATGTCATTTTGCAAGGAATATTTAATCAGGTGCAAGAAACAAAAACAAAAAAAATGTTTCTTGCACATGATTGGGGAATGGAAGTCAGCAGAGCTTCACTTCATTCACTAAAGTAAGGGGGATACATACTTCCCTCCAAAATGCAAATTCCCTTGCAAAGTGAACATCCTATTTGCCTTTAGTAAATCAACCCTTTTGAGTATGGAAAACGGCATGTAGTATGATATTCAAATGGCATCTTCATTAACATTATGAGCATAGCTCAGCAGTACAGTTGTATAAGCTGCCCAACACAACATCCAGTCCAATCCAGCCTTTTGAATTTGATACGTATAAAAAGGTTTTGTTCTGTACTCCAAGGTTAAGATAAATCTTCCCTTAAACCTCTTAAAACACAGGAATTCCAGTCCATTTAGGTTCTCATGCTGCCATGCTAACTTTGAAATAGTCCCAAATTAAAGTTCATCAACGTAATGGTTAGTGAGTACTATCAGCCCAGCAAGTCGCAAAAAATTCGAATTTTTTCCCTTCTAGTTACTGGTCTATGATCTCTCCCAGACCAGTAATAAAATAGTGTTGGTGAATTGTATTGGATGGAAACATCTGTTAGGGAGGCAGCTAAGGCGAGATGGATTACAAATCTGAAGATACTAATCACAATGGCTGTGGCTGTAAAGTCTATCTTTTTGTGGTTAAAATGAAACTTCAGTAAAAAAGGCCAATGCAAAAATATATTGTGTATACAGTATGTTTGTGGTTGTGAAGTGAGGAAAGGATAGTAGAGAGAGACACAGCAGCTGAGTGGGGATGGAGAAGAAAAGTAGAGACACAGCAGCTGAGTAAGGATGGTGAAGGAGAGCAGACACACAGTACCTGAGTGGGGACAATGAAGGAGAGCAGAGACACAGTAGAGTAGGGATATTGAAGGAAAGCAGAGACACAGTAGAGTAGGGATGGTGAAGGAGAGTAGACACACGGTAGAGTGGGGATGATAAGGAAGAGTAGAGACACAGCAGCTAAGTGGGGGCAATGAAGGACAGTAGATACACAGGAGAGTGGGGATGGTGAAGGAGAGTAGAGACACAGTAGAGTAGGGATGGTGAAGGAGAGCAGACACACAGTGGAGTGGGGATGATAAGGGAGAGCAGAGACACAGTAGAGTGGGTTCAACGCATTGTTTTGTAACTAAGTTGAGAACAATACGATGTGATGTTTTTCCAAAAATCATTGCTATTGATTGTACAATTTATTTAAACAGCATTCTTGGTATTGCAGGAAGCCGGGAAGCGGTGAAACATGTTGAGGAACCTAGAAAAATGATCACCCTCCAATGTATCTGTGTAAATATTGATTAGATCATTGTGGTATAACTTTGCCAGGGCTTACATGTAGTGACTGGGCTCTGCTTCATATAAGGGAAATCAAGCTGTTAGTAACAAAGTAAAACCATGATCAGATGAGAACAAAGAGGAAACTTTTCTGGAAGACAATGGGAAAAGAATAAGCTCTCTTGTGAATACTCTTATTCAAGATGTTTACTTTAACATGTTTTACAGCTTTAATGCAAACCAATGATGTTTATTTGGTGGCAGAAAACGAAGGAAGAAGTCCCTGGTGCTGAACTTGTAGCTACCTTTCCTAACAAAACCTAAGCCCTCGCAATACCCAAAAATCTAACTATAGTAATAGCAGTCTGTGTGGCTGATATGAGGGCAGGGGAGCTCAGTTTTTGGTCTAAAATGGAAGTATAAATATAAAATGTTCTCTTAATTTATTTATCGGTTTTCCCTTCTCATTATGATTACATTGCTGGTTCAGAAGAAATGCATAGACTACTTTTCTGTACATTGATCACACACTGACCTACCAGCCCAAACCAGTGTCATTCCAGCTCCATTCCTAGTACCCAGAACAGGCTGACCAAAGCAATAACTCATGAGGAGGGCACTGAGTTGCTAAGTAGCCCAGCCTCAACTGTAGCATGGCCTATATAGACTGCTTGGCTACAGCTTGTAAGTGTTCATTTGCAGGGACCATCAATGTTAAAGGACATGAATAAAAGCTATAAAAGGTTGCTTTATAGGCAGCCCACCTTTGATCACCAATGGTAAATGGGCAGAGCTAGGGTGCATTATAGGACAGCTGCCACTGATAGGAATCCCATTAGAATGTTGCCACAGAACTCTGAATAATGGCACTGTCTTAAAGTGTATGTCCAAGCACAACTTTTTTTCAGTTTTAGATAGCGTGGAGCAAGAGTTTTTTAATTGCTATCTAAGGCTCCATTAAAGATTTTCCCTGACTTACTCTTAGAGTGACAACATTATCACCAGACAGTACATAAGGGGAAATCTCTCCTAATGAAGCCCTGGATTGCCGAAGTTCTAATCTTAACCCCACTGTATGCAAAACTAAACACTTTTTCCCAAACATACACTGTAACTCAAATAAACCTTTATTATTATGGTGGCAAGAACCAGAAAGTGAACACCCAATAACTTTACCAGACCTGATAGTTTAGTCCGTTACATTTTAATTCACAAAATCGTACAGTATAAGCCCTATTGTCCTACAGGGTCCAGCTGGCCAGATACGCAATCTAATCACCTCTGAAGGACCTCTATGAAACTGCAAAATAGTAAAGGTGGAGTGGAGTCTTGTGGCACCAACACCAATATATACTGTATATATGTCATATATATATCTATCTATATATCTATCTATCTTTATATCTATAGATATATAGATAGATATATATCTATATATATATATTTATAAAGTACTGTATAAGGTATACTCACAAATAAGGAGCAAATGAACAACATGAATAATTTAGATCGCCCTCCGCAGTGCACATCACAGTTGCTCAGTCTGACACAGGTTTCAGAAATTAAAGTCTTGCTGCCTTCAACATGTGTCATCTGCTTCAGTGAGTACAGGAACATTATTTACTGCAGAGATCAATGGTGTATTGAATGAAAGGCTTTCTGGTTATGTGAAGCATTTTCTAGAGAAGGTTGAAATAGAATTCCAGAGTAACAGCTGAACACACACTTGAAATCCAAAGGTTTGGTAACTTTGTTCAGCCAATTTAGTCATTTACACCAAGACAGGTGACACACTTATTTCCTGTCTCAATTTTGCAGTCACCAATGTCATCCCTCTGCATCCTGCCTCCTCACTGGACAATGAATCAGTATTATCACCACTGTCCAAAGAGCTGGAAGGAGACTAGAAGCTGTAAAGCTAAGCCAGGAATTGATGCCATCTTCCAATGGCAATACAGTGTGGCAGAGGTGTGTGAATCACAAGACAGAACAAACAGAATTACAAACCCTTTGGAAAGTAAAACAGTTAACATAGATATGTAAATAGTTGTATGCCTAAGGTTTCACCTTAACCATTCCAAAATCAGTATATATCTGAATATATATTCATAACGGACTATAAAGATAGCCTTAACAATTCATGTGTTGATGTTTGCCAAAACACATGGTTGCATTACTATTGGTTGAAGCCGATTAATCGATTATTGAAAAAGTTGACAACTTTTTCAATAATCGATTATAATCGATTATGTCGATTAGTTGTTGCAGCCCTAGTATTGGTATAATCTAATTTGCTTGCACCCTCTGCATAATGCAGTAAAAGAGTAGTGAGAATGTTGGTTGTCAATAAGCCATGATAACCATGATAACCAATCAGAAATCTGCTTATATCAGTCATGTTAAAGTATTTGCATAGCCAAAACTGTTTATTTAAATTTTTGATGTGGTAGGGAAAGATTACAACTTCTATCACCTATTTGCCCTCTGCTAGGTAGATTACCTTTTATATTTGTCCTGGTGACCATTGCCATCAAGACAGAAATTGATGGGAAAACCAACATTTTAGATTGTCACCAGAAGAAGAAGTAAGCTTTTCTCCTTCATTGGGGACACCTGTTCTACTGACAACTGTCTTAAGAGGGAAATTCTACTTATGTTGTAGACATTAGACATGTAAATGTCATTTAGTTTAGAATGGATATATGAATTTTGTTAAATTTGTACATTCGGATGCATCTGAATGTCTGAATTTGAAGGCGCCTGAATGTGAACAAATCTGAATGTCCGTTTAACAAAATTCTGATCTGCCCTAATTTAGTTCAGAACAATACTAAATCGGACATGTGACTGTTCTCTGGCCAATCAGATTTTTTTTAGGCTGTTGGGGGTTGCATTACAGGCAAGGTCATGTGACTTTTCGAAATTAAAATTTTGATCGTTCTGAAACGAAACTTCGGATGCGAATAACGAATTGAATTGCATTTCAGATCTGAAAAATGAAAGAAATAAAAATCTGAATCAATCCGAAACTAAACCGAACTCTCGTATAGGAAGTAAAGGGAAATCTCCCCCCAACAGGACACAGACCCCAAAAAATAAAATGCCCAGCAAACCATTCCCTTATTTCTAAACAAAAGCTTCCAAATTGGCTTTCAAAAAGACCAGAAAGAAGTGACAACCTTTAGCTCCCACAGACATCAATGGAGTTCATTGCTATGTTTTGGTTTAGTGGATTTTTTCCTGGGTTTCTCAGACTTCCAGTGAACTTTGTTTGGTTTGCTCATCACTCGTTTTCATCCCATGCTACTCTGACAAAAACTACAAACTGAAACTTTCCATATAGGTTACAGTCTAGCACCCAGGTGCCTAAAATGCCCAGGGCCTTTGAAATGCACTTGTTTCCTGGGTCAGTCGTTAGGAAGCCATACCCAGAACAAGTATGGCAATCAGGTGTTCCCAATTTAAGGGGCACTTCAATGTGAAGGGGGAACCCCTTATTTTTTGTGTTTTTGCGTGGGGTTGCCCCTATCTATTATATGTTAGACTGGGGTGCCTCAAGATTTTTCATCATTTTAAAGGGTCCTGTGGCTGGAAAAAGGTTGAGAAACACTGAGTTAAGCAATGGCAGCAGCTTCTGGTGTGGGTAGAACTATGGTGAAGACAACTGCTACAGAAACCAGCATGCCAGCCGTTTACTTTCAGAAAGGTTGAGAAACACTGAGTTAAGCAATGGCAGCAGCTTCTGGTTTAGGTAGAACCATGGTGAAAACAACTTCTACAGAAACCAGCATTCCAGTCATTTACTTTCAAAGAATATACATGTACAGTATACTAAGCTTCCCATATGGAGAATAGAAACCTATTTACAAGTGATTTGTTGCTTTTAGTTACCATCTATTACTAATGTATCCAAAGCAGCAATGCAGAAATATACAGTATGTACGCCCTTAAATGGGTTGCTTGGTGAAAAAGGAACTTTTCTGTAATTCATGCATGTGTGTAGATTCACAGCCAGCAATGCTAGTAGCACAAACCTCACAGTGTGTAGACTAAGCAACAAATGTTATGTTTACATGCAAATTGACAAATAGGTGATGCTGGATCCTAAAGGATTGCTAAACCCAAGAACACAAATGTCATATATTGTAGCTTACTGGTCCTTAGATGGGATGGCTGTATTAGTTTTTATTTTTCAGACTAGTACAGAAAATATCTGTTGGTCTTGCCAGAAACGCAGTGTTCTTGTCACTTCTTGTGAGTTGCACTCAAAAGCAAAAACACAGTTATCTTTTTTTTCTGTAAACTACTAACCTACCTATTTCCTGTGTAATGTATATAAACAAAGGCAGGCATATTAGTAGATCATGGCTCCCTGCATAGGTACAGTGGAGAAGTGAGCACAGTCCCCTTAGGACAGTATGTATGTTATCCACAGGTTTCTTGGGTAAAAATAGCTTGAAAAATAACTAATGCTGAATCCTCATCTAAGGTCTGGTAAACTGCAAAATATAACATTTTTGTTTTTGGTTTGGATACGCTTTAAAGTGTAGTGTTTTAAAGCTCCAGAGGTCAATAAATATTTAGAATGTACTGCTCTTCAAAACTTAGGAACCTGCAGTGTGCTTGAAGTACTTTGGATGCAATCAAGAAGAAAAATCAAGAAGCTCCAAGAAAAGGCAGTGGGACAAATAGCAGCCACTGGGTTGTTGTATTTATTATCTGTCAACTGCATTTAAACTGCAGGAGACCTACACAGGCAGTATCTGATTCTACAGTCAGCAGTCCTAGGCTGCATGCTTCTATTTCAAAAGCCCCAAAAAAGGCGGAGATGTGGGGATGTAAGAACCCTAAAAAGCACAGGATTTTTTACATCATTTTTCAAATGCCAAATTATCCCACTGCGTTTCCTTGACCCTCCTTTTTTTCTCTTCTTTTTCATAAGCATCTAGAGCAGGGGTAGGCAACCTCAGCACTCCAGCTATTGTGAAACTACAAATCCCATGAGGCATTGCAAGACTCTGACAGCCACAGGCATGACTTCCAGAGGCAGATGCTTGCTGGGATTTGCAGTTTCACCACAGCTGGTGTACCAAGGTTGCCTGCCCCTGATCTAGAGAGTCAAACCTAATAAAAAAATATACCTAGACATGTATAATTTTTTCCATTATCTATGAATCAACACACTCAAGGCTGTTTCTGCTGTGGGGAAGGGGAGAGGTGGCACCCTCTAGGGGTGGAATGAGGCAAGGTGCTGACCTCACATCATGGCCTACCACTAATACGGAAATTGGGAAAAACATCTCAGGACGCAAATTTTCTTCCCTGTACTCCCAAAAACCGACTCAAAAAGTTTGCAGTTGTGGGCGAGGCTTGACACAGACAAGCCGTTGTCCTCACTGTCGGAATGCTCTTGTCTTGGAATGGACATGAGCAATAAAGCTTCTTCTCATTTTCCACTACAGTGCTTCAGATTTCTTGTACCTTATCTCAAGCCTCACGTTTAGATTCCCCTATTGCTATTTTATAGAAGTATCTATGTATCCGATTTTAATTTCCCCGAAGAAACCTGCAAGCTGTTTATCGATCTCTGCATATATAACAAGTCTTGCTGTCACTCCTTTTAGCAGTTTCATTCCTTGCTTCCTCAGTATAGAGGATATATCTAGGCCCTCGCTGTCAGGAAACATGCTAAGAAAAGTAGGGCATTTCCTCATTAGGATAATATTATTCCACAAAAGAAACACAAGCAAGAACACATTTACAAATCCAGGCAGCAATTTCATGCAATGAAGACGCTGGAAAATGCTCATAGTTTTGTAGAGGCAAAGCAGCTGGATCTGTTCATGTCATTCACCCCTCTCATTTCATTTTATGTTCCCATTTCATTTGCATATTGAAATGTATTACATAGTAGCATGCCCTCCTTTTCTCTGCTGTGTTTTTTTTCCAGCATCCTCCAGATATTTTGTGTAAGGCAAAGTGTTAGCTGTTAAAAGATAATTATGCCGCATAAATGAAGGAATTTCCACAGGATTTAACACTGAAGAAATGATGCAATGTTTTTTTAACTTGAAATATGTACATTTCACTCTCTTATGGTGGTCATTTTACAGGCATAAAGCATATAAAAAGATGTAGCTGTAGCCATATCAGCCCATTCAACTTTCATGGGGGGTTCTGCAATTGGGGGGGTGGGGGGGTTATAGAATTCATAGAGGGGAATTAAAATAGCTGTAAACCCCAAAGGTATACAGACATATAGCTATTCTTCTGAGCTGTCCACTCACCCCAGACCCCTTGCCTAACAAATGACTGGTAGCTATCTCCTCCCACCAGTTCAAGTAACAATAAACTCAGGAGTTAAATCTTAAAAATGCATTCAAGTACCTTAACTATTAACAAAAATGTAGCTTGTTTATGTATCGTTCGGCTGTAGATCCTCATTCAATTCTGAATTTGTGCTGACCCTCCTTCTGGAGGGTGGATACTTTTGTTCCCCATGGTCCCTGTGTGTGTCGTAAAGTAGCCACCACTTCAAGCTTACTCCCGTGATGGATTACACTCTAACATTTAGTTTACTAATTTGTGTTGAGATTGTAGTCCATCACGGGAGTGAGCCTGAGTGATGGCTACTTTACAACACACACAGGGATCACGGGGAACAAAAGTAGCCACACTCTAGAAGGAAGGACAGTGTCAGCACCAATTCAGAGATGATTTGAGAATCGACAGCCGAGTGATACACGAATAAGATACATGTTTGTTAATAGTTGGGGTACTTGAATGCATTTTTAAAATGTAAATCCTGAGTTTAATGTCACTTTAAGACACTAATTTCTACAGCAACCAAGCAGGTAGCAGCTAAATTCTGGGAATCCCACACCTGCATTATCATGTAGTCAAGAGCAGAAGGAGCAGAGGACCCTGAGTGTGGTTTCTCTTCCAGTGGTTTCGGGCACCCTATCTCGCCCCCCCCATTTTCTGACCCTCTCACCCCTCATCTCCTTTCCTTTTCACTCATATCTTGCTTCTAGTCAGTTTTCTCACCTAGCTACTGAGTGAGAAGAGGTTCCATGGTTTTCTCTTTCTCCCCCCCTTTCTTTCTTTCTTTCATCTTTTCTTCATTTCTTTCTTTCATTTGCTCTGGAATGTCTTTAGACCAGAAAGCTGTTTTTTTAATCCATGTGGTCAAGTTGCAAAATTGTAACCTGTTACTACTATATTTACACCTTTGCCAAATTGTTGATGTTTTCTGTGTACATGACTTGTCTCTTGAGTCCAGTGTTATCTTCCATGCAGCTACTGTTCTCCTGCCACTGGTCTGCTTCTGTGTTGTAATTTTGAAAGTCCTCTTTTTGGTTTTTCTCTGGTCATGAGCAGACATGGTGTAAGTCTCTGGCAGGTCTTATGGGACGATGCATGTGAAGACGCTTGTGTCTTCACATGGGTGGGTTTCCTGTGCATGCACAGGCACACTGCAAAGTCTCTATCAAGTCTTTGGGTATGTTTAGGTCTCTGGTAATGAGAAAGGTAATGCCTAGGCACAGGAAGTGTACTGCTATTTTAACTGAGGAATGTCATACAAACATTCATTTTTTCACGGTACTGCTTTGGTAGAATTACCATTTGTTATGTTCCCCTATTACATAGCAAATCATAACTTTTTGAGTCCAGGTCCACATTACCTTAGATAAGGACAACATCAGCTGTGAAATAATAGGAAGCCACTGTTGTACCAAAAGTAGGTCTCCTAAGTTTAACAACAGTTAATGCCGTTTTATAAAGGCTCTCATCATGGTGCAGTTTGTTTTGATGCTCCAGAAATGCAGAGGTCTTGGCAGTGGGATTGCCTTTCAGGGGAATTCCAGGTTATACCTTGTAATTTTCCAACAATAACACAGTGTTAGAACTATCATTTTGACAAGGATATATTGTGAATGAATTAAACAAAGCATGAATTATACACCGGTAAGGCGTGTTGCTGCCTTCGAGTAGTCTACATTGCTGCTCAGCATGAGCCTTCCAAGAGTTATTTTAATCAGAACCCAGAAATATGGATTTTTTGCTTGTATGTGAGAAATAACATTATTATCAGTTAGGATATTTATATGGAAAACTTTTGGAATAACATGCAGTAGAAATACAAGCACTGGATGTACTCGAATTACAACAGCAATATATGGGCTTAGTCAATGAAGACGTCTTTTTCTTAAAGTGTATGTCCACTTTTGCAGCCAAATTGGGATAACACCTACTTTATATTTGTTACATTTTCCCCGTCAGATAGTTTAACTTAAAAAATAAAAATAAAGTGGATACTTTTCAATTTAAGATATTAAAAAAATGCTTATATATCTCCAATGATATGTCATTATGAGGCAGGAAGTAGAACAATCAGAAGTTTATTTTAAACTCCATCAAAAACAGATTCTCCTTGCTTATTTTCATGACTTTAATGACACTAAATGCAGGGGTTAATCTTAAAAATACATTCAAGTACCTTAACTATTAACAAAAAAGTATCTTATTTGTGTATCACTCAGCTGTAGATCCTTAAATCATCTCTAAATTGGTGCTGACACTGTCCTTCCTTCTGGAGGGTGGCTACTTTTGTTCCCCATGGTCCCTGTGTGTGTGTGTTATAAAGTAACCACCGGTCCAAGCTTGCTTCCATGATAGACTACAATCTCAATACAAATTAGTAAACTAAACATGAGATTGTAGTCTATCATGGAAGCAAGCTTGGACCGTTGGTTACTTTATGACACACACACACAGGGACCATGGGGAACAAAAGTAGCCACCCTCCAGAAGGAAGGACAGTGTCAGCACCAATTTAGAGATGATTTGAGGATCTACAGCTGAGTGATACACAAATAAGATACACTTTTGTTAATAGTTAAGGTACTTGAATGCATTGCTAAGATGTAATTCCTGAGTTTAGTGTCACTTTAATAGCAGGTGCACTTTATGACCCCTCAAAAATAAAATGTTTCCTGTAGTAGATAGGGTTTATCCTTACAAACTCCTCTTTTATAAATCAAATATATTACCCTGCACAGAGAACACTGCTTCTCTGCATATTTCCTTTGTGATTTACAGCTGGCAGTGAGCTTGCTCTGCAAATAACACAATCCTTTCTACAAGGCAAGAGTCGAGAGTGCCCTCCTTTTATTAAATTATTATCTTACAAAATGTGTTGATACAAATAAACTCCAATGCGCAGGAGTTATGTCATCCCAGCCTGGCCAACCAAGATTGCCAAAGATGCCAAATTCTAAAGAAGACCGGGTGAAGATGTTGACGCCGGTGAGGGTGCTCACAGACTTTACCTCGCTGGAGGGCTGGTAAATAGAGGTGGTTTAATTCCATTTAACAGACACACATTTATAGCTCCAAAACGTGTCTCATGTGGAACGACTGTCCCGCTTTTGTACATATATTCCTCTTTCCTCCTCAGATGTCCCCCTTTTTGGTCTAATGTACAGAATACAAAAAGTTGTATTTCACTTTCCAAAATGTTGTAGTACTTTTAGCCTTTCATCCAACCTCAAATTTTTTGCATTTGTTATTTTTGAAAAGTCGGTATAAAGGAAAAGTAGTGCTGTGATATAACCAATAATTTGTTGTATAGCTGAACCCAAAGACAAAAATATAACATATTCCAGCTTATGAGACCATAGATATGGTGGCTGCATTCATTTTCTTTTTTTTTCAGTCTTTTTTCTGATTGTGCCAATAGTACACTTTCTCTCCTAGAGTGGCAACACTTACTCACAGCACTGTATCTGTGAATGAGCAGTTGTCTCATGATGCTCTCCTGATTTGGACTACAAACACTCCCTTGTCTTCTCATCTCCATTACATAGGGAAGAGATGTATAGGTCTTTCCTATCTATGCTCACGGAATATAGATAGGAAAGTTTATAATGTTCATGATATCAGTTCAGCGCACAGGAAGTGACAAGGACACTGAAATTCTGGCAAGATCCATGGGTATTTTTCTTCACTTGAAGAAAATGTTCTTAGTCTGAAAAATTAAAACTATTGTAGGAAAAATGATTCAATTTTTGTTCTTGGGTTCAGATATCCTTAAATTCGTGATGGTTCATATAACTTGGGCTTGGCAGGGGTGTGCCTTTTCCCTACATACTTGCTGAAAGGTATCCCTCTATCTCACCTCAGAAGGTCGGGACAAAGCTAATGCTTTTTGAATGCCAGCAACTTTGAACAACATGGGTTTCCTCTTGTTTCCACCTGAACAAAGCTCTGGAAATATAAACTAAATTTAAGCTCATTCAACAGTATCTGAATCTGTCAGTAAGGTGTTATTGAACACGCAAGCTCACGCTTGGCATAATTACTAAGTAGATTTGGCGTTCAGTAATGCCACTCATGTGAAACTCCAATTCTAGTTCTGCAAATTTCTAATACTTAAATCCTTGGATAGTGCTCTAGTGTAATTGAGTAGCACCTGATGGCATCATGGCACTGAAACCTACCAGTGTTGTGGTTTGACAGGCGGCCGTGTCATATAATTGTCTTTCCCTGATATGCTAATAAAAAGGATGCAGGGCATATTTTGACATCAGCCTTCTTGTGTCAGTCCTGCAAACTTGTAGGTGAAATCCTAAATTTACATTAAAACAGTCTTCCATACTATATAAAAAACAAAAACAGAAATCATTTTCTTTGAGGTTTTCATGACCAGGGAAGGATTAACGTGATTGATCCCCATCGTTTAACAAGATGGAGAGGTGTGAATGCCAGATTTAGACTTAAAAAAAGTATGGCATAATGGCATATATAGGGCACACTGGATCACATGAATACTTGAAACCAAAAACCCAAAGATGTCATCATTTTGATCTACTGGATTCACTTTTTAGTTAGTACAATATTACTAGTTAATGTGATATATAGACATATAGACGTAAACGTGTTACTAAAGTAGAAATCCAGCCAAAATGTTTTTACTTTGGGATAGTGTAGGGAAGGAGTAGAATATCTGTCAGGTTTTTTACTGCTTTTAGTTTCTCTCTTGGGGAGACCACATAGGAAGTGAGGAGAACTCTACCCAAGAGAACAAAGCCTACCAGATGTTCTAACCTTTTCCCACCCTACTAAGAAGAAATGTTATTTTATCACTGCCTGTGTTTGACAGATTCTGCTCACTTTCTGAAAAATCTGCCCAAACACGTCATTCTAACCAAAACTAAAAAAAAATAAAGTTTGTAGTAGAATCCCTCTTTCACAAATGGCTGTCTACTATTGAACAACCCACAGGCGGTCAAGCTGACCTGACAATCTCATACACACTGGGCCTTTTTGTAAATACCAGACTTTCTATCTTTCCATTCTGGCCCTGTGCCCTGCTGGCAGTCAGTTAATCACAATTCCTGCCAGTGATGCCAAGGTACCTAGCACTTACCTTGTATCTATGGATGGAAAGAAAGCCAACAGACCATTCGCATCTTCATTTTTTTCTTTGTATTTCATAAATCACCCTTAAAATGTTCCAAATAATCTCCAGCCTCTGCATCAGTGGTGACTATTTATTTGACAAAGTACCTGAAACACGACACTTTTTTTTTATTTAATCTGAAATTACTTGAGGTAGTGTGAATGCAATTCTATCAGAAAACAAATCACCTATCATTCGTTTTACCAAAGTCGTTAAATCATTAAGAACATTTGCAAATTGATTCTCATTTTATTTTAATGCAGATGTTTTGCTAAAAACTGCAGTGTTCATGAAACTGTGTCAAGGAAAATAATTTTCCAGGTAGTTTGCACAAAACAGGCTGATTCTCTGCTGGAAATTATTAGTATACAAATAAATAGAAAATACCATTATTTTGCTTTATAGCCATTGCTACGGAAGTTCAAGAGGCAATTGACTGTCTGCTGACCCGTGTGCCAGGTGCACATGACTAGCAATAGACCCATGGGCTAATTATACACTCTAGCACCTTAATGATTTTTCCTTTTCATTTAAAACAATGCCCAGTTCACTACGTATGGGTTGTTGGTCCACTTTAGTTTCCCCCGAAATTTACTGAATTATAAATCTGGGTAACTTCATTGGGTTGGTGAACATATTCTAAGAAATGTGGCTCCTGCCATCTGAAGTAGCAAGCATGGTAGGCTGAAAACACTGTTCCCACTGACAGTTGGTGAAGTCATTCTACATATGTATAATGATATAATGCTACAGTATGTGCAAATACACCATTTCATGTTCTGTGATGATGTCCTCACACTTTATATTTGGACTCAACGGCTTCTGTGTTCGTGAGGTTGCCTCACATCTAAAACAGTAAGAAGATTTTGAACTAAAATATCTATGTTTCTAGATGTGTCCAGTCCCTTCTCTAAATGCTTATAGATCCACAGAGCTTGATTCATTTGTTTGTAATTTGAGATTATAGTCAGGCTGATCATATGCTGTTAGAATGTTGGCCGATTCACAGGAATCTGCTAAAATTCTTATGGCGTGCGGCCCTGCCAGCTTGACTTTTGTCAAAGGAGCTGGGCCAAAAATTTGGGACCGAACAGTGACTGTAGCCAATCAGCGTGCGCCGGCTGTCAGAATACAATAGCATCTGCAGAAGATTTGTCCATTCTAGCTGTTTAGCAACGACAGAGGAATCTGTTTTTTTTTTTCATTCAGGCAGCATGCTGAACTAAAAAAAATCTACTAGTGTATGGCCAGCTAAATGAGATTTTCCTAACATGTGAAAACCTTGTCTACATCATGGCGCTGGGTAGTGATAAGCAGATTGGTTAAAAAAAATTAGGTGAATTGTGATTTTTTTTTTTATGTGCACACTTTTATGCAACTCATTTGATCATTGGGCAAAGGATCCATAATTCATGAATGTCAACAGCCTGGGTTCCTGAATTTCTTGACTCTCTGCAAATGAGATAGATCATCATGATACTATTTGGGCAAACCAAAAATAAGAAATTCTCCCAATCGCTAGCACATAGTATGACCCTCTGCTCTGCCTGGCTACTAGAGACGTGAGAGACATTTCATCCAATTATTATTGGGAAATTCACTGCACCACTCAATTGTAGACTTGTGCGCCGTGTTCCGTTTCGTAATATCCATTATTTCGTATTTCGTAATTCGTATCCGAAACTCAATTCGGATTCGTACGAAATACGTATTTTCGTTAGTTTCGGCACATTTTCGTAACTTTACGAACATTCGTTATGATGAAGTTAAAAAGCAAAAATACCTTTGTTAATATTGGAGTCGATGTGGTAGTTGTTTTTTTATCCGAAATACGAATTCCGTTAACGGATTCCGTATCCGAATTCCGTATTTCGGACTTTAAAAAAAACTACCATCAACTCCAATATAAATGTACTTTGCTTTTTACCTTCAATATAACAAATGTTCGTAATGGAACGAAAATACGTCAACGGAATTTCGTATTTCCTGCCTGTATTTGTAATGCAACTCTCAGCAGCAGCGGATCCGTATTTCGGATTTAAAAAAAAATCTTGTCATGTTGTTCAACCTCATTTACAGGGGTAATATTAGTTCCTGTTTCAAAGAAATTCGGATCCGGAATTTCGTATTTCGGATATAAAGTCGGAAACTGCCATTCGGATTTCGTATGCTTACGCATCTACGAATTTCAGGAAAATTCGTACGAATTTCGATTCGTAACGAAACGAATCGCACATGTCTACTCAATTGACTAATTGTAAAGGTTGGATGGAAAGGTGACAATGAGTACATGTCTTAGATCGCTTACAAGTTAAAAAATGTTGTCCAATCAAGGAACAGCTCTTGTTTGTCAAACAGGATGGTCATTGTGCAGCCCTCTCAATCATTTTGCTACTTGATAAATATAATAGTTCATTTTAATCTCCACGTATGGAATTTGTTACTGGAGGATTTTTTTAATGTACAGTAAAATATAGGGCTGGCGTGTTAGAACAAATTTTTTTTTTCCGCTTAAACTAGATAATCTGGTGAATCCATAATGTCAAACTGAAATATGAAAAGCAATAACATGTGGCATTTTCATAACCGTAGAACAGTAGAAAGGCATCATGGCACACTCACAAACTAGCATGTAAAACAACTTGTCTCACCACTAAGGACAATGACAGAGGTTTGGATACACGTCTTCGATGGAGACTCTCATAGTTTAGAGTTAGGACCGCACTATAAGAGGTGCCTTGGCGCGGCAGTGCGGCTTACACATCCTTTGCAGAAGACGTGTATCCAAACCTCTGTCATTGTCCTTAGTGGTGAGACAAGTTGTTTTACATGCTAGTTTGTGAGTGTGCCATGATGCCTTTCTACTGTTCTACTGTTCAAAGCCCATTTCGTGTGCACCTTACTGTATAACTGGTAACAAATTGTTGAGTGCGTTTGTCGTTTGTTTTGATTTTCATAACCGTGCCTCTAAAAGTAGATGTTCTCCTCCTACTTTGGATTAGGTAGTTTATTATCCGATCCTTTGCATTCTACCCACTTCTCCTAGCCCAACCAGACAATTTCATTTTTTCTTTATTGCGGACGCTGCCGCTCGCGCTCTGTGAATAGTTACTTATTGTTCTCCTTTTCTTTGCAATGCCTGGTACATTGTGGAGCATTCCTAGCATCATATAAATAGGAATATATTCATATAAACCTGGAGAAGCAGAAAGAGCTGCAGACAATATGTTGAATGATGTAATCACTGCATATTTTAACTAGAATTTCCTTCTCTTAGTGTGTAATTACATCTGTGATTATACTACTCTTACTTTCCAAAGCCTATTCCTAAAGTATAAGTACACTATTAAATCACCTGTCTTCTTTATATATCCAGGCATATCAAGGAAATATGTAGATATAAGTCACATTTTAATGTATTATGTTGTGCTGTAGGAGCTGTTCTGGGCTCACTAAGGCTGAAGTCACACAAGTGGTTCTGCTGCTGGTCTTGTGTCACCCAGAAGAACCTTCTACTTACCTCTATAAAATCACTTCCTTGCACGCCCCTTGCTAGTGACAACTCACTTGGCCCAACTCAATAGAGACAGGTTGGTGGTCTCTTAGCAATCCTTTTGCTGACATGTTGTCACCAGTGACAGGATAACTCATGTGACATGGCCCTAAGGGTACTGCCTGTTCAAATGATCTTCTATATACTTATAAAGTAGATTAAATCTTGCCCTGCCTCAGAAAATTTCCTTTTGTAATGCCTCTTTGAACTACTAGATGTATAGCTCAATGTAGACCTGAAATAAAAGGTGTAAATCAGAAGAATGTATTTTGCTTCAAAACATCCCACATAAATAATGAGAAAATATGTGCACCTAATTAAAATACTTTATTAGAGCAATTGGTAAAACATGCTTTAATAATTGAAGATTCTATTTACATTAACCTGATTACAGTCATTCATATATTATGGAGGAACCCTGGGGCTCCAAAGAAAAAAAAGCCCTCTGAGATAACAGGCCATTTTTAAAGGAAACGCTCAAATTTATAAGAAGACATAATTTATGAAAATGTAGCGCTCACCCCCGAAGGAGCCGCTGAATGCCTGGTTCATCTCTAGTCTGCCTAGGGTATGATCTTCAGCTGCCCACCCATTAGCATTAACTTCCCTTCTTCTAGTGCCCACAAAAGCTGATGTCCGCTCCAGTAGTATACTGCAGAATAACTTTTATTGAACATCTTCACTGGGAAGAGAGGGTATAGGGATTCTAAGCTTCCAGGTTGTAACAGACATAAGCTGCAAACTCACCAGACCTGGTTGGCATATCAGTGTAGATCCACTTGGGAGACAGTGGATAGCAACTGAAGTAGCAGATGGGCAAGGATAAATATAGATCCTCAACAGGAAAGACACAGGCCATACTCCTGAAGTCCTGATTCCAGGAAACTTTAAGAGCCATCCTTGGTCCTGGGTCTCTTCCTCTGACAGCAACACAGACCTCCTCCATGTTGGAGGCCTCAGGGAAAAATTTCCCTAACACTATGCCCACCCCCAGGCCTCAGGCCTGGCCTGGGGGGCAGGCTGAACAGCACCAACCTTATTCCATGACTGGTCCTGGCTAGTCTGAGCACATGGCAAATCCCTCCAGTATATGTACCCTATCACAGCATGCACCACTGGTTGAGAGAAACCCAGTGATTGGCTGCTATATTGTACATACACTACAGTGTCCCTCATTGGCTGTCCCACAATATGACAGAGTCACACTCCGCCCAGGGGGGTACAGGCAATGTCAGACACCTGGAATTAACCATATACCTGCCACTAAAATCCCAGTCAAGGCTGACTACAGCCCTGGATATCACTAAATGTCTAGTAGCCACACCACATAAGGTGATGGTGGCTACAAAAAGGTCAGGCCATGGCACCATGGGATTGGATTGTTTAACTAGATCACACCATTTCCACAGATTTGCAAACCTCCCATCCTGTTGTTGGACAATCAACATCTACCTTAACAAATTCCATGGTGATTGGTTAAGGGGACTGTGCTTCCTGTGTGAATAGAAGTGCTGGGGTATGTCCCTGACACTCATTGGAACCAAATAAATGGCTTGGATAAACTGTGAAATGTCTTCAACATAACAGAACAAGATCAAATGAATGGGACTACCACTAGTTAGAACACATCTATGCACATTCACCATTCATCTACCCTTTTGTTCATGATAGGTGATACCAGTTTGCAGCCAGGAAGCAAGTGTATTTGTATGCAAATTAGCATTTTAGACTAAAAATCCCTGTTTGAAGTGTGATGAATGTGAAATAAAGCAGGATTGAGCAAACTTGGACTCCATAATAATTAGTGGTGAATCGTTAATAAAATATAAGTCTCCGTCAGTTTTTCAGGCAGACCCAATCAGATGCCCAATGTAAGTGCCCAATCTAAGTATATGGGCAGCTGAGTCTAAACGGACAGGCACCTGGTTACCCCTGACTCCTGCCAGGTCCGGAAAAACAAACAAAACAGAGTTCCACCTTGCTGGATCTGATCATGCCAGATTGGGGGTAAATTTATGTTTACATCCAACCCTCCATAGGCCGGCGGTTGTGACATCTGGTCCGTACTACTCCGATCAGGAGCGGATCCGTTGCACACATCCTCGCCTGAAAAGCCCCTGTGAAAGGGGCCTAAGTTTGAAATGATTCTGTCACTTTAAAAAAACAAAACTTCTGATCAGTATAAAGTATAGGAACCTAGAGGTGTCTGCACAAACTTGTAGCAGCTATCAGTGCTTCCACGAATATATGTTCCACAATATGTTCAGATCGTTTAAAGCTTCAGCACCACCTGGTAGGACCATACCCCCCTCCAACAGCATATTCTTATTGGCAAGTGAGCCAAAAATAATTATGTCCCAAAAGGATTGTAGTGAGGAGGGAGCATGCAAGTTCTGAAACTATTGTGGAAGTGTTGAAGCTTTTCCTGGCCTGTTTGGTACAGTATTTGGGTGGAGCAGGAACACTAAAAGCCACTGCAGGTACTGTATGTATATCAGCACCTTGATTCTTGTGAGGTCAATGCACCACAATACAAGTTGTAATGGACATGCAGTATTTTTGTAATGCAGTGGACCATGACACGTGGCACGTGTATCGAGTGCACTGCAGTGCAGGTGCGTTGTCTGATACTGAACTTGTGGGTTGAGGTGCCATTTCACATAAATAGCACCTTACATTACAAAGTGCCATGTACTCACAAGAGATGCTGTAAAACACACTGTTCCACAACACACGAATGTGAAGCCAGCCTATAATACCGTTTGATGTCTAAAATTTTCAGTCTCTACCTGGATGTGCTCCTCTGTGATGTTACGAGTTCCATGCAGAAATGAATTACTTGTACAGACTTTTCATAAATACAGCTTACTTCCGCAAACTATTTTGTTACTCGTGGTATTTAACCTGACCTAGTTTTTAGCAGTGTTTCAGCTTATATTTATCTAATGGCATAAGGAACCTTACTGCTTTTCCATTCAGGCAACAAAGATGTTCTTCAATATGGAAACACCATTAGTAAAATATTTTTGGGAAAATCAAATTTCAAGCAATCACTTTCCATGAACTTTTCTTTGATACAAATTTGATATTTAAGCAGTCCAGATCAATACAACCACATTCTGCTTCACTCTGGCAGTGTAGCTGGGGACCATTTCACTTGGTTTGGGTTCTCCAAGATCACAGCTCTGGAGACACATTTATTATTGATATGCTGACATGTGTTTCTCTTTCACTGTCAAGTGAGCAGGCCAGAGCTGACACAGGAATTACAGAGCCTAAATAGTGGTGTCACCTTTGGAATGTGTAGAAATAAAGAGTGGAAAAAGAAAAAAGAACTGATAAGTAATGCAGTTTACATATTTTTTAAAGCTCTGGATATTTAGAAAACAGTTGCCCCCCACAGACTGCAAGGGTTAAATGCTCATTAAGTATAGGGTTATAGGTATAAGATGTAATATTTAAATTATTCCTTGTTCCCTTGGCAGCTAGTGTTCTCCTCTTTTCTCCGATGCTTTGGCTTGTGGATGGCCATCACCGTCCTCACATATAATGCAGGACTGTTAATCTTTCATTGTGTGTGATGATATCAGAAAGCTTTAGGGAAGCAGCTTCAGTGGACTGGTCACACAGCGTGGGAGATGCCTGCTGCAGCAAGGAATAATGCAAGTATTACAGCTTATTCTGGTACTCTCGACTGCAAGAGTACATTTTCCTGTTGTTTGGAGTAGGGCTTAACAAAATAAGTTAAGCCCAAACTTTTTTTGTTCACTTTGGATAGAATATAGAAAGGTTGGAAACCATAACCTGTCGGATTCATGCTCACTACTGGATTTGAAATATTTTTATTTGTATTGACTTGAAATCCAACATTTTTTAGTTGTCTGAGGAACAGGAATACAGGGGAACTCTTCAAATAGGGTATAATTCCAGTCCTGACCAGGCAGTCAATGTAGAAAGATCAGGTCTCTGCAAGAGCATTTGGCATAATCAGAAGTGGCACAAAGTAGTTGGCTGCTCCATTGGGGCAGGATGGCTACATAAAGTGCAAAAGTCTGTGACTGAAGGAGGATAGGTAAGGTCTGCCACCCCAAATCATGAGCAAGGATACCAGCTATGATGAAATATAGAATTGCTTACTCCTTGGATATTGGATGACTTCTCATGAAGGGTGTTCATCTTCTCATCAAGGGTGTTCTTGTATCCTCCTGAATGGTGGCCAACACCAGTAAGGGGCAGGTAAAACATTCTTCCTGTAATGGAAAGAGTAAGGGATTGACAACTGGAAGTTGCTCCACATTCCACCACAGAAGCTGCTAAAGGCAGCATAGGCAAAGCAACTGCACTTACTTAGAGGTAACTTGTATTAGACTGTTTATATTATACAGTGTAGAGAGCCTTGCTGTCCAAGTAAATAGTTTTTTTTGACCATATGAGGCCTGCACTGTTTACTTACAAGGAACTGAAGAGCTTTGCCACTCTACAGTTCCTCAAGCAGGTTATTGGATTTGATGGTACATTTTGAAGGACTGGGACATTGAGGCCAATGTACAATGTGCATAATTTGCCTTATACCGCCTGTGTTGCTTAGAATCCTGCGCATATCATGTGTATGGTGTATGTGATCATTACCCCCCACATGGCACAAAAATCTGAATAGCAGCCATATGAGGCAGCACAATACAAGTGGACTGGGGTTAACCAAGAAAGATCTAGCCCTAGATGCTCCCTTATTCACATTGCAGCTCCATCAGTCCACAGTTCACAATAATTTACAATACAGCATAAGACCTGCTTATATCTGTGAATGCTGCTAACCAGATGGTCTTCCAATAATATGGTTGTTTGCTCAGTCAGTTAGCAACATGTGTGCATTATATATAAACATGACTCTACAGTATTGTACATGCATTGATGGCGTTATTTAAAAAAAAAATGATTTTTGGTACACACATAAGGTTGTTGGTAAGCCTGTTCCATTTTCACAGCATACAGCCGGATGACACAGCTGTTTGTACCTCTGACTTTGAAAGCCTTACTAAACTTTAGTAGGTAAGATATCACTAATTATTTTTCTCATTAATAGCTAGTTACCATAGGGACAACATTATTATTGTTAATGTATTCGTTCCTGGTACTGGTCCCCTAGACTACAACTGAGTCGCACTGATTTTGGTCCTTGGAGGTTTTTATATCTCAGATCAGTTAATTGTGTATATAGTAATTTACAGCAGAATTATTCATTCATCAGAACATGGGGGAGATTGGAATGTAATACAGATATCAAAGCAGCCGGCATGGCGGACACAGAATGCATGATTGGAATAGAGAGGAGGGAGTCGAACCGCAGTATAAGTGTACATAGAGTAAGACATGGGTCATTAAAAAGTCATTAAATTGGTTTTATTACAGTAGATGTATTACAGTTGTTGGTGATTAAGCTTACCACCCTTCTTCAGTATATGTGGTACTGCAAGCTTTTTATAGTTTTAAATATTAGTAAAGTATGTCCCAAATGCGTTTTCTCCAATTATCATTCATATTTACTCTTGTTACTATTAAAGGTCAACTCCATTTAAAGACTGATCATTTAGTGTTAGATGGGCACGGGCTGGGTAAAACAACTGCTAGCTTCCAAAAATTATTGGGAACTTCTGTAATGAAATTTTCCTGCACAACTTTCTCATTTCGCCTTAATTAATGATATAACAAAGCTGTTATTTCTGTCCTTATATCTTCCTTTTCTGTTCATTCTATATTACACTGAATCCATAGAAAGAGTATGATACCATCATTTGGCCTTATCATGGCCTCTGCTTCTGGCCAGAGCTCTGGGAATTGTGGTGCCAATAGCTGGCCTTGAGAAATATAAGAAACCATCATCAACTCCTTAGCATCCATACAGGAATGGGTTTACATGTGTGTGGAGTTGGCTTTTTGGATGCCATTTGTGTTTTAGATATCTTTGATTTCATTCAAAACAAAGGTGTCTATATTAGCATACATGACAGCCAAAATTAACATTATGATCAAATACATATCAGAGAATCTTCTTCGTAAAGAGATATGTTGCTCTGAATATATAGAAAAAAACAAGGGAACAAAAAGGAGTTTAACGCTAACTGAGACCAAAAAATATATATATATATTTGACCAAACTTCAGGGTTTCAATAGACTACTCAAAACAATATTGTCCCCTGTGAAGAGAAATCCCTCAAAAAGAAGATGGTATAATGAATAGATCACAATTAATTAAGTACTATAACAAAATTTAATAATCATTTATACATAAAGACACCTATACAAAACATTTAAAAACAATTAAAAAAGCTTCCCTGGA
Source organism: Nanorana parkeri (assembly GCF_000935625.1). Lineage (NCBI taxonomy): Eukaryota > Metazoa > Chordata > Amphibia > Anura > Dicroglossidae > Nanorana > Nanorana parkeri. The sequence goes on along the minus strand of NW_017306320.1, from coordinate 576,800 downwards.
ATCACCTAAATATAATGATACGGATGTTCAGATATATAAATCTCCTAAAATGCAGGAAGTCTCTGGTGCAGGCAAAATGGTGATATATCAAAAATAGACTAACGGAGCTGTACTCACGTTGTGTTTTTAACCCGTAATGGAGTAGTCCTTGTTATATCCCACAGCGATACATGCATGTAGATTGTTTCAAAAAAATGTATCCGTTTATAACGATTTCATTTCAAAACGGTCCGCTCCAATGGCGGAGCAGAGGTTCCTTGAATGTTTTCCTCCCCGTCTGTTTTTACTCACACCACTGTGTGGGATTAGATTCCAATTTGAGGGAAAGGAGCCTCAAAGAAAGTTTCCACTCGTGCGGCCGCACTGTGGGATGGAGTCTGGTGGAGTCCTCACAGCAGTGTGTCCAGTGACACGGGAAGGAATAGGAGCTGTATAAATGATTATTAAATTTTGTTATAGTACTTAATTAATTGTGATCTATTCATTATACCATCTTCTTTTTGAGGGATTTCTCTTCACAGGGGACAATATTGTTTTGAGTGCTCTGAATATATCCTTTTGTCTCCCTAGCTACTGTGTCTAGCAATGTAAGATAAACTCCATATATTGCCATTTACACTAGCATTATACAAGCAGGCCTAAAGTGTATCTACACCTAGGAAAAAAACATTTATTGCAGCTTACCAGGCCTTAGATGTGGTGGCTGCATTCGTTTTCCCTTCTTCGTGCCTTTTTGTTTTTAGTTTCACTTGGTGATCTTGCTAGTAGGGAGTGAACAGGGCAGGGCTGAAAATGCAGCTTAATAAAAGCCTGCAGAGAGAACTGGACAGCTCTGAATCTCTTAAAGGTTTAACAGGTTTTTTTTTTTGCACTTATTAAATAGATATAACAAAACACTTTCAATTGTATATTTAACAGGCCAAAAGAGAGTAAATAAGAGTTCACTGGCAAGGTCTACATACACTTTAAAGTGTAACTGCAGCCAGGCTATGGACATTTAACTATTTACATAGTCTTAACAAGCAGTAAATCTGCTTTAAAATAAGCCCTTACTGACCTCTCTAGCTGCAGGCTCTGTGGTGTAATTAATCTTCAAAGTTTATAGCGGAAGTACTGAAGTCCCACTTTAGGTCAGCCCAGCCCACTTTACTGCCCCAGCCAGTGTTCCTGCTTTGTGTTTAACATTAGTGAGGGCAGGGGGAGCTGGTGGAGCTAAGCGGAGTTAAACAACAACCTCAGTGCATCTACAGTGAAACTTGGAGATGCATTGCTCTACAGAGCCTTCAACTATAGCACACCCTAGGACAAGAAGTGTGTAGGCGGGGTTCACTCTCGGAGTGTTGCGTGAGTGTTCCCTTTGGGTTGGCTGGGTAACCCCGTGCATGCAACTTGAAACCAAACACCCCACGGTCAGGGGCCACGGCCTTGGCCTCGTGCAAACACTCCCTCACGTGTAGTACTGCGTACACAGGGCCTCATGGCTTCAACCGCCTCTGCGGTCTTCGGCGCTTCCTCCCCTTAGGGAGAAAGGCCACCATGAATGGCACCCCGTGTCAGGCATAGCCCCATTGCGCACCTACCCTCCTCGGATGGTTACAGCCACGATACCGTCCAACATCACACAACGGTAGAACCCCACCTTCTCAAAGGTTGGAGGGAGAAGAACCAGTCCACACAGATAGTCTTTTTGTTGATTTTACTTGAAGGTAGAAACAGAACAAAGTATACGTTTCTGCCACCCCCAGGTGGGATGACGGCACAATTCTTGTTACTTGCATGGTAATACACTTTAGAGAGAGAGAGGTACATCAGCCCAGGTGCAGCCCAGAGACACGACTTACTTCGGCCATAGGCCCACTGGCGAATATCGTCAGTCTTCTAGCACTTCACTATTCACCGGAATCCCATCCATTGTCAGTCCTAGCACTGTGGGTTTCCCCCTGTGGGGAAACTAGGGAATCTTTGTAGCTCTACATAGTCCTAGGCCTGGTCCTGTCCTTCCCATGGACCAGCCTATATTCAAGAAACAGTCTCTCTCCAGAGACTCTGCAGACAGTCTTAGACTTCTTCTGTACTCCGTCTGAACTGACCTCCTTCCCCTCTCAGGCGCCCCCTATAAATCAACTCTCCTGGGATACAGAGTCTTCCCAGGCCAGAGCTGCATCTATCTCCAGGGCCCCATGGGGGCATCTAGTGGCCGTTGGCCATACTGCACCTACCTACAAGTGTGTTAATGGAGGGATCACCAGGTGAAAATAAAGGAAGAAAAAGAGTGAAAAGAAAAAATATAACCACTATATCCAAGGTTCAGTAAGCTGCAATATATTATATTTCTGATTTTGAGTTCAGATACAATTTAAGACTTCCTGCCTTGTTATATTATGTAATTTATTCTAAAGCTGCTCCTATACATCAAAGATTAGAATGCAGAAGTGAGCACTTGAGCGCTGTTTAATTTGGCAATACACCATGTTAGGGAACATCACCTGTTGCTGTAAAAGTATTTTAATCACCATGGTAACCCAACATCTTTACATTTTTCAACCCTATTTGTCAACATGTCAAGGTCAATCAAACAGTTTAAAATTGAAGTGATGGAAGGTACAAAGAGATTCAAATTCACGCCAACTAAATCTAAAATATTTATCAACCCATGTGATTAAAAAAATGTTTTTGTATTATTATTTTTGATCGGTCTCCATAGGTTGTGTGTGACCTTCAAAGGAGATTTATCAATGGCAACAGTGACATCTGCAGACTATTGAAGGAAACTACACTACATTCAAATATACCTACAAAAGAGCATAACTTTTGAGTTATACACTAACCCATTGAAAGGGAAGAATGGTGCCTTTTTAGTGAGCACATATTTTTAGTTATTTAATCGTTATTAACCATGACAGAATATTTGCTGTGACTCTTATTTTTGTAACTGTTTGCTTTTACAACTTTGTACATATTTTAGTATTCAATGTAGATATTTGTAGATTACCTCTGACAGCTGTGTCCATTAGCTTCTACAATGACTCTGCCTAACTGTTTAACATTGCCTAAGATGAGGTAACAGCTCCATAGGGAAGGTATTGTTTTTAGAGAGCTTGATGACTCAGACATGGGGCAGGAAAAAAACAATCATTGTATAGTGCTGCAAATGAAGATGCAGATTCTGAGCAAATATTATTATTATTATTATTATACAGGATTTATATAGCGCCAACAGTTTACGCAGCGCTTTACAATATAAGGAAGACATTACAATCACAATACAATTCAAGACACAATGGTAAGGAGGGCCCTGCCGCTGAGGGCTTACAATCTAAAAGGGAGGGGAAATTATATATGAGGGGGTAGCTGTATGGCTGCCCCTATGTACAAATACAATAATTTTCTTTAAATTGTGCTATTTTACATGTATGTCTAAAACAATATTGAAAACTTTATACATTCCCTTTAAGGCAGATAAATCCATTGCACATTGATACTGTAGCTTGCAATGTGCAAAGAAACGTGGGATACCTGTATTGCTCCTCTGCATATGTACCTGCCTTTCTGCTATGGTGTCACTTAGCCAATTTTTGTCGCCACTAGAAAGTCACAAAGCATGTTGTGTTTGCAAGATCATCTACTCATAGTATCCTCTTCCAATTCACCAAGTTCATATGCAAATGTATTCATTTCAGTTGCACTTTAATTGACATTATGAGCATCACTGTCATCATCAAGGACCAAAATACCCAATACTTTTAGTGGACACATTCCACCATGCCCCCTTATTGGAGCCCCTGTGCAAAGGGACTTAGGTGGTCAGTAATGATTATCTGTGTGTCTCCAACTGTACCCTTCTTTCCTTTGGGGTCACATATACAAACTATGTTCATCCTGATTCAAAGCATAAAATTTGATAAGCAGGTTGCAGCCCAGGCCAGACATCTGCTGTGCCACCTGTGAATTAACCTATTTATCTGATCCACCATGCCAAGCAGTCCTATGTGTGCCTTGATCTTACAAGGCTGCAGTAATGATACAAAACAGAAGTCTTTAACCCTGGCTTAGGGATTTCTCAATGTAATAGCTCAAATACATTTAGATCCAAGAGCAGGTCTGCAAATGGACAATCAGGTAATCTTTCTATGTAAATAATTTGATTTTAGTTTTCCTTTAAGAGAAAAAATAGGTCTGTGATGCAATGTAGTTTTGAATTCCATTGATGTTGAATCCCTGTGATACAGCTGTGCAGGCTGTAACAGGAGCCAGTATACTGCCCAACCCTAAATAGATCATGCTGCTTTTGGATTTGGATCAAGCATCCTTAAATACTATTTAAGAGCTTCTGTAAAATGTTACTATCTTTTAAGTGAGATATTTTGGGGCCAATTTGTCAGAGCAGGCGGGAGATGGCCAGGAACCTTGGAACCAGGATGACTTCATTTATAAATTTAAATGTTATTTTTATTCAATTATCCTTGGTTTAATCTTAGTTTTAACAGATAGGTAGAGCAGACGCAGAGGATGACCGTGTGTGCACTCAAATCTTCCTGCCTAATGAAAAACATGAATACTAACGTCACACTGATGGACTACAAGATGGAGACAGTGGCTAGCTGTAAAGGTTAGTCAGATTACAGATGGAAAATACACATTAGCAAACCTTGCTTGCATCCTTCAAAATGTTATATCAAAAAGTCTCCTACATATCTAAATATCTGAAGACAAATGACTTGTTCCCCGTGGTCATGCAGATCTATTTATACGGAAATTGGCTTAAAAAATATGTAAATCATTTTACTATCTAAGGGCAAACAGTAACTCTTCTGTTTTAAAGAGCAACTTCATTAACCACTACTTATATTTTTTTTAAAAGAATTATATAGTTCCAATTTAATTTAGAAAAACTGTAACCTGGTTTGCTTAGAAAATTGTTATGGTGTGCCTCTAATTATAACATACATATGTACAAGTGGATTTTAGTTTCTGAGTACGACTATTCCTCCTCAGCCTTTTAAGCTAAGCAGAACTGTATGAGTCCTTTAGCAAAAAGCATTTTAGAGATGGAGTTTTTCCTGAATGATATGTACTGTGATATAATGGATGGAGTGGACAAACGTGTATGGCATGTAATAATGTTCAGTACTCTTACCATTTTAAAGGGTTGTATTAGCCAAGCAGCTAACTGGAGGATGAGAGTGACAGCACGGGAGGCGGGTTACCATCAACTAGCTGCACTTACTTGAATAGAATTCCAGCCAAAATTGTTTTCTAACAGGATGGAGTGGGGAATATTAGAATCTCTTCAGGTATCTGTTGCTCTCTGTGAGCCATGCTGTTTGTGAACCGTTTTCATGCTGACCCTCGTCACAGAAAGTAAATGACAAAACAAACTTTTACAGTGGTCACTAAAACACAAGTAGAGGGAATATATTCCAAAAGGGACACATGCTTCAATGATAACTATTAAGGTGCCCATACACCTTACAATTATCTGCAGATTTTCTGTGGTCAGATGGAAAAAGTGCAACAGATTGGCCCAGGTGGAGATTACTCCATCCACACAGTTAAGTGTAGATGGAGGAATCTGTTGCACTTTTTCCATCTGACCACAGAAAATCTGCAGATAATTGTAAGGTGGATGGCCAGTTTTAGAGGAACCATTTTTCCACACTTTGGGTAGCTTTCCACTCACTTTATGTTGTGTTTCTGGGACAGTAAATCTCCCCAATAGGGACAAAGAGGGCAGTAAAGATGTGACAGAGGATCTAAGCCTTCTACACACTATCCAAAACTAAAATAAAATGTACCAGAGCTGATTTAAGTTAAAATATTCTGCATGATTTAATAGGATGCAAAGCTTATGCACTGTATTAGAGATGGAGTTTTTCCTGAATGATATGTACTGTGATATAATGGATGGAGTGGACAAACGTGTATGGCATGTAATAATGTTCAGTACTCTTACCATTTTAAAGGGTTGTATTAGCCAAGCAGCTAACTGGAGGATGAGAGTGACAGCACGGGAGGCGGGTTACCATCAACTAGCTGCACTTACTTGAATAGAATTCCAGCCAAAATTGTTTTCTAACAGGATGGAGTGGGGAATATTAGAATCTCTTCAGGTATCTGTTGCTCTCTGTGAGCCATGCTGTTTGTGAACCGTTTTCATGCTGACCCTCGTCACAGAAAGTAAATGACAAAACAAACTTTTACAGTGGTCACTAAAACACAAGTAGAGGGAATATATTCCAAAAGGGACACATGCTTCAATGATAACTATTAAGGTGCCCATACACCTTACAATTATCTGCAGATTTTCTGTGGTCAGATGGAAAAAGTGCAACAGATTGGCCCAGGTGGAGATTACTCCATCCACACAGTTAAGTGTAGATGGAGGAATCTGTTGCACTTTTTCCATCTGACCACAGAAAATCTGCAGATAATTGTAAGGTGGATGGCCAGTTTTAGAGGAACCATTTTTCCACACTTTGGGTAGCTTTCCACTCACTTTATGTTGTGTTTCTGGGACAGTAAATCTCCCCAATAGGGACAAAGAGGGCAGTAAAGATGTGACAGAGGATCTAAGCCTTCTACACACTATCCAAAACTAAAATAAAATGTACCAGAGCTGATTTAAGTTAAAATATTCTGCATGATTTAATAGGATGCAAAGCTTATGCACTGTACTGTACTGCACTTTTGTTCAACAAGGCAGCAAATACAGACCAATACATGCTTTGTACAGCAACTCCATACCATAAAATAAACAAACCATATGCTCATCAGAACACCTAACTAAACTCAGGTCAGCTCCTTACTAACATGTTGCTTCCAAATGGGTTCCCCAAAATACCCAGGGAGCTCTTGTACTGTTTTAGGGTTTTAGGGTTCTGTCAGTTGTCAACGTTTTTAACCTGCAGCCGGCTCACACAGTAGAGAGAGCATGGGAGAGAGGCCAGAGCATAAGTCTGCTCACATATTTAAAGGTATGTGCACTGCTGAGACTAATAATGAGGTATGGCTACCAGACAAGATGTGGACCTGGGAGTGGAGGCTTATTCCCTCCCAAAGCCCTATAAAAACCCCAATTTAATATTCTGGAAAAACAACAAGTTTGTTTTCTTTATATCAGTTTTCAACCCTGGAGCCTTTTACTAGGTGACAATCCTAGGTGACATATACAAACACTGTGTGTAACCAGCCACTGTCTCACAATCATAATATATATATACAGTATGTATATGAGATTGATCAGATCACTATCCTTGCAATAATTACATGTATTCCCTCTCTGGTGGGATATGAGGAACAACAAGGTCCACAGTAGAATGACTGAGCAATTAGACTGATACGCAGTTACACTGTACTGGCTTCGTGTATTTACATATGCATGGTAATCTTTGAGACAAACATATGCTACTGGCAGGATCTACCACATTGACCGGTTATGGTTCCTTTGATCGCTTGTTTGTTCTTCTGTGCACCTTGTTGTTTCTCATATCCCACCAGATGGTGAAAGTGAATACATTTTACTGGACAGTGGTTTTGAGACATCCATCGCTTATTGATATTACATGGCCAGCTGTGTTTAGAACCTGTTTAATGCATTCACCTGGATCTGTGGATGTGCATATATGTATGTATATATATATATATATATACATACATATATGCACTTCCACAGATCCAGGTGAATGGTATCCAGGTATATATATATTGTACATTCACAGAAACACTGAGCCATGCTCTTGTATTACTGCTGATCCTGTGTTTCCATTGCAAACCACAATCACACCAATATGTAGACTGTGGCTATGTTTACGGTTTTTCCCTTCTCCCTACACCTCTGCACACTCACCCTATGCTGCCCACCCTGGTGATAGGATGATGCTGATTTACTAAAGTAGCTGAGAATCTTCACTGAGATAAAAGGAAAAAGATTCACTTTAATTATCCAATCATGTGAAAGAAAATTGCAGTTTATTGCATCTGAACATGACTGGATAATTGAAGTGAATTGTCACTCTTTTTTGAGTGAATTTTCTCAAATCCTTTAGTAAATCAGCCTTGATATGTTAGTGCATTATGGTCTGGGCAGGCTCTCAGAATATGAGCCATGTGGCCCCCAGCAGTCCAGGGTATGGGGCAATTCAGAGTAGAGTACAGAAGGAGTTCACTGCATCTGTCAACCTGCGACCTTACATACTTGTTTGTAATGAGGCTAAGGCTGGTTGGCTCCAGTGCACTCTGCTGGACTCCCCTTGTCCTTTGAGGGATTCGGCTTCCAAGCCTGATCCAGCATGACCTGCCCACTATTACACTTACAGACCTTCCACCTAGCCCCCACCTTCTCTTCTCCAGCAAAGTCTGCATAGTCCCACCACACAGGTATGTTATGCACATTGCCAAATCACCCAGATTGCTAGGTTAGTAAAAGATCAATTCTCTCCTCCACATACTGCCAGTACCCATATCCTACATTACTTTAATCATGCTGTCCTCCATCATGACCTACACACTCCTCTCCTGCACATATTTCCTGCTTTTCACCTTCTGTACTCCTCTCCTGTACATACTTCCCACCATACTCTCCGTACTACTCTCCTGCACATACTGCTCACTGTCATACCCTCCATTTCTGAACATACTGACCGCCATAATACCCTACACACAAATTGCCCATCATCCTGCCCTCTGCAGTCCTCTTTTCTGGCACTGCCCACCATCATACCCTTTGCACTTCAGTGCTTCACATACTGCATGCTAACACACTTCTCCTATAGTGCTTGAAATATTCCTAACCTTTTACAAATATATGTACTTTTGGGGGTTATTTTTGTGTTTTTACAACAGAATTTCTTCAGATAATAGGCTTGCATGCACATGTACTGTGAAACCCTAGGCTTCCACAAATGTATGTCTACTGGTAAGATGTTATAGCAATAAAACCAGAAAAAACATCCTCATTTTTTTATACTGTTGGACAATGGCAGAAGGATGTGGAATCTGCCACCCCACTTATAAAAAATAATCATGGTTTTATTAAAACATATTTTTGCTCTGAATCCACTCTTCTTTTAAGGACTTTGATCAAGGGCAACATTTCTCTAACAGGCGTTGATCACGTATAAAAATAGTCCCTGGAATGGTTGGGTCAGACTATTGCCGGCGCCAAACAAAAGTGATCTGTCTGGTTGTCAAGTTAATGAGCCGTATCCTATAATAATCATCAAAATCTGTTATAATGGGCCGAAAAAAAAGGATAAAAATAAAGCTATCAAAACGATTTAGTAACGCAACAGTTTTACAAACCACAAAGGGAAGTTTGGGATGCTGTCCAATATAGTTTAGATTATGCCGTGGTATCAGATCCAACATTTGGAATTCTTGAATTTCTGGCACATCTTCTGCTTCAGGCAAATTTTTTTTTTTTGCCGTCGCTCTTCTAGGTTTTGCTTTGACACATGCTATATAGGCAAAATTCACATGTCTTTAGTCTGTACTGACATTTAGCTAAGTGTCTCACTTGTGCAGACTCCTTATGTTCTTTAATAAAGAGACTGTTACAAAAAGAGCTGCAGACAGATGATCTATGTTCATATGTATTGATGCACAGTCTCAACTTCGAGGATCCATTTTTCACCATCTTTCCTCCAGAGATTCTGCGTCTGGACTGGAGTGGCGTAAGTAAGCGTTTCATCATCTTTTGTACAGAGACTGAGCAATTTATAGAACTATTTTCCCTTGAATACATAAACATCTATTTAAAGGAAATCTATCATCTCTTTTATGTGTTTTACTTTTAGGCATGTGTGAAAGGGAATGTATAGTAGTTGTGTACACTTGATTTCTTTTATTATGGTCTGGATAAAAAAATAAGTTAACACGTTATCAAGTCATATACAGACAATAGGTAAAGCTTTACGCACATGTTTTCTAGTTTCCCATTTCCATCTCTAGTAAAACATAAGCTTGTTGTTTACAGAGCTCAATAACTCATCCTTAAAGGATAAATAATATTTCTATAGTTAAGCTTTTATTTACTTCCCAGCTGTCCATACTACTGTGTTGTCTGAGCTACTCAACCACTGAACCTGATATAAATATTAAAGCAGGTATAGCTGCACTACTCACGTTCTCTCCGGCATTGTCCTGCGCAGATGTACTGCTCTGCAATATAGCACTAGACCTTTTCCTGGCTGAATGACACCTAGCACCCACTTCCTGCAATCCCAGACCAACCAGGGCTTTTACCCCACCCTGGACACATAGAAGAATTCTGCATAGAGCAGCGTCACATGACAACCTTCTCTGCAGCATTCTGGATTTATTCACTGCCGGAGAATGAAGAGAACCTGTGTTGTAATGCAACTGGTTTAAAGACACCTAGGAAAATAGGTACGTATAGAGTTAAAAAGAAAAAATGGTGCTCCAGTGGGGGTAGGGGTATATAGGGAATGACATCAAGCCTGTAGTTGGGCTTTAAAGTATATGTAAATCCAATCAATAACATATTTATCATGAAAATTTAACTTTACATTTACATTACAAGTGTTTTTACAATATTTTATTGCTATGGTTTTCATTTAAAAAAACATATGGTGATCCTGCTATGAAAGCCTTAGTTCAAGCAGTCCTTATTATAGGGTGAAAATGCTCTGTCCCTGTCTCCCAGTTGTGGTTCTGCTGTTCCAGCCTCTCACAAGTGGCAGTTCCAACACAAATTACACAGGCATGTTCCACTGTTGTCACCATCTTAAGAAATGGAATGGAGCAGCTGTAGGAGGGTATGTAGGCAGGAAGTGGTTGCAAAAAGACAACAGGAGATTAGCAGTGTTAACATGCAACAGTGGATTAAAAAAGGTGAAAACAGGTATAAAAAAAATCATTTTTTTTTATATGATTCCCAATGCTTCCCAAGGGTTCATTCATTTAGGCTGTCATTTATTTTGGGTTTTCATCTACTTTAAAGTGGAACTACAGGTCCGTGTTGTAATAATAACTCAAGCATGTGCTCACGGAAAATAAATATTACTGTGCCTTTAAAGAAACCCTGTAACCAAATTATGCATTTAGAAAAAATATTTCCATAAGGTTCCTTGTGCATTTAATGTGTTTTATGCATGTTATTTACCCATAAAAGCTTTTCTTGTATCAAAAATCAAAAGCCCTGACTGGGCTTTTTGCTGCTGGGCGGGGCCATGTTGGATGTAATGTCAGCAACCAGTGGCATGGCTAGGGAGGTGTGGTCCTATTAATGTACCACCACTTACAGGATGCCATGGTGCGATATGCAGTGTGCTGAGTAATGGAATATAACCTGCATTCCAGCATCCGTCAAAGAAAGAAGGATCTGTCTAGCATCAAACCATTACACTGGCAGTGGGAGGCAAACACAGGCAGCTCTGAACTGCAAGGCATCTTATTGGACACCTCACAGCTCAATCATCAGAGCTGATAATCTCCCTCTGATACCCGGAAGAGGGGAGTGCAGGCGAAAGGTTTTATTTAAACATGCTCATTTAAGACCCTCCCACTGTGCAATTTGGCCACACCCACCATGTTATACTCAAAGTATTTTTTTGTATGGGGTGTTTTAAAAATTATTGGCCACAGGTGACAGCTATACTAGGTACGCCACTGTCAGCAGCACAGACTCAGAACAGTAACTCAAGTGATGCTAACAGGGTTATTCATAAAAGGGTGAAGAGTTTGGAGACGGCAGGAGAAGTGAACAATCTAGGACAACATATTTGAACCGCAAAGTGAGCTGAATTAGAGAATTTTTCCAACCTAGCCAACCTAGCTAAATCTAGGCACTGCCTAGATTGTTCACTTCTCCTGCCTTTTCCAAACTCTTCACCCTTTTGTGAATAACCCTGTCAATATCAGGGGTAGACAAACGTCGGCCGCCCAGCTGTGGTGAAACTACAATTCCCTTTAGGCACTGCAAGAGTCTGGCAGCCACAGGAGTAACTCCCAGATGCAGATGCACGTTGGGGCTTGTAGTTTCACCACAGCTGGAGAACTGAAGTTTGGCTACTCCAGCTGTAAAGTATTCCCCTTCCCTCCCCCCTGGCTAGCTGCATAACAGGTGACATAGGGAAGTAATGAAGGGGTGAAGGAGCTAGGCCAGTACAGAGAGTAGTCAAACACTCAGAGAAGAGGAAAGGCATGCAAGGAGTGAGGCGGCTGTGATACGGAATTGACCCTTCTGGACTCTGGAGTGGTCAAACTTAATAGCAAGTTCAAAGGCATATTGCAAGTGAATAACACATTTAACAATAACAAAAGCAATTAAGGGAAAGAAAAAACACTGCAAAAATGTTAATCACAGCCCAGGATTCAATATGCTCTCAGTTTTGCTTCTCTTGTAATTGATTTTCTTATATTTATTCTGCAAAGTATGCTGATTGTACTGACTGATATGCAGATGGGAATAGCCTCTGGTGGGTACAGATTTTTATATTAAATGTTATCTCTGGAAGTATATTACAAATGTAAAATTATTAATGTCATATAAAATAGCTACACAAGTGCATTGATACAATTGTAATACCTACTGAAAAACATACCTCAGTAAAAGCAAATCTGTGCTTTACAATTCTATAAAATAAAACAAACAGGAAAGTATTCATTTTGAATGTCATAATGCTACAACAGCATATGTGTATACTTCTTTTATGCTTCTCTTTTTGAAAAAAGGGGTAAGAAATGCTGTGGGTTCCACCATGTTGATGCACAGTCACTTTGGGATGAACGCCACTGTCAGTTACAGCTGTTCCCCATTACAAAAGTCCTTTATATGTACACAGTAAAATCCTGACTCACAAAGAGAATGCAGGGAACATTTGTGTAGGGAGCCCACACAAGAGTAGACTAGTATGGCCCAGTAAGGGGAAATTTACATAACGTGAACATCAAAGGGAGGGTGAACAAATATGGAGCCACCACTACTTCTTGCACATGCACTTCTACATGCAAAACTTTACTGTGCATGTTTTGGCATCTACAAAGCCTTTATCATAGATTTGCAACTAAGTCTCTGTAGATCATGTCAGAGGAAGGGATGGCTGATGTGTTTGTGAGCCATTTGCACAATAAAGTTTTGTATGCCGAGAAAATAGCGATGTACATCTCTATTTGTTCCAATTGCACACGGGAGGAATGAGAGCCACGCGTTTTTCCAGCACCCACCACTTGAGTGTGGCATGGGACCTCCGATATGAGATGGTATTGGGTATGCGTATTCATGGGGGACACATGGACAAACAGTAGGTGGAGTTTAGCCATGTTCATTGGGTGTTAAAGCAGGCTCATTTTACATTTTGACAAAGGGAATTGACAGAACATTTCAACATGGATAGCGAGCAATTAAAGGCAAACCAGTGGTTTAAAATCAACCTTACTTAAATGTTTTTGTACGTTTATAACAATATATGTATACAATGTATTGTGAGGCACAAACTGGCAGGATTGTGGATGGTTAATCTGTGTGATCTAGGTTTCTCACCTACTTCAGGGTTGATGACTGATATGGAAAAAACAAATTGGCTGAACTAATGTAATTTATCATGACATTGTGACTGAGCCTAATGTCAAAGAAAAGTTAAGACAATTCTCCTCTACAGTGGATGGCTCAAAACAAAAGCAACAATGCAAAGGTCACAAGATGATATCTCATTCCTTCAGTCTTTAAATGTTATGTCAAACACAGGCCAATGACTGTGAATGCTGATGGACTGTTGCACATCCACTATATGTTGGCAAAATATCCTCCTTCCCACAGATCTGAACAGAGGAGGAGGGTATGTGAGGCACTGGCTGGCAGGATTGTGGATAGTGTGTATACATCACCTAGGTTTCTCACGTACAAGGTAAGGGCCTCCAGGGTTGATACTATATGCAATATGGAAAGGCAAACTTGTTCTGTTCTGGGTCTTGGAGCCCGGAGACTTTGTAGAGCTCTGGGTGGACTAAACCTCCATTACTAGGTCCACATCGTACCTAGTAGCTAGTAGCCAAACCAGGTCTTTATATATATGTGAGCTGACTTATTTTCAGGACTCTCTCGCTCTCTCTGGTGCTGGGTGAAAAGGCTGACTGCTGACAGAACACTAAAAAGGTATAAGTGCTGCCTCTTTGTTTTGGATCAGGAACTGTTCTCAGCTGAGCCATTTAGCTCTTTAAACAACAGATAAGGATAGCCAGGAAACCAGAAAACATTTGAATATTGTAATAATCGTGCAGTATCCCAAGATATATATAGCGGAGAGAAATCCATGATTAGAGGAGAGACGAGCCTCATAACTTTTACAGGTCAGGTGACCGGGTTCTGAACCTACCTTTTTTATTTCCCGTAAACCTATTCATTTTAAATGTGCCCCACTGCCTTTATTTTTTAAAGCAGATGCATGACCACAAAAGCCTACATCACTACATTATAAATGTCCCCCTAATTCTTCTTTTACAGGTTCCATCTAATTTATTTTGAGATAGTGACAGGGTGTCTTTAATCAAAAGGAGTCAACAAAATAACACTTGGTGGTTGTCCTCCACGGTATTATCATACAGGCAGTCTGCTGTGTAATGGAAAAATATAACCTTTCACTTTATCTCGTACAATTTAATATACTCTGTTCTGATACTGTCCTGAAACTTATACATATGTATCCTTTAGTTTTACTTAAATATCTTTTTGCATAAACATCTGTATAAAAATAATGTTATGTTTTATGGATACAGGCCTTTTAAATAAGGCCGAGGTAAAACATTCAAAATCTTTTGTAATGAATATAACCTTTCTGTAGTAATCTTCTTAGTTTCTTGTGTTTATAATCTAAGTGTATTTCTTCTTTTAAGCCTGATGCCCTGGGTATTTACTATCCTTTTAAACAGAGAACTAAGCAGTGAGGTAGAAAACCCATCAAACATCTAATAAATAAAGCACTTTTGATTCCATTGTGGCAAATTCACATCTAGTCACTCAGTCTCGGTAGGTTGAACTAGGCAAATTGAATTTCGCAAATTAATTTGATCAAATTTGCTACATCAAGTGACTGTGAATTTTTTCTAGAATTGGCCACATTCATGTCTTAAGAAAGGATGTTCGGATGAATTTGCATCTTGAAAACCAATTTGATCTGAGAAGAAAAAAAGATAAATGGTGGATTTGCACAGAATCAATGTGGGAGGAATCCTTTTTAATGCGAAAGCTTCAAAGCGGATAAAAATAGCCCTTTGTAGTCAGTGATATTTTTAGAGGGATGGCAAAATAATTTCAAAGGGTTTTAACTTACCGACTACGTTTGTAATTTGTAATTTGTCACCTCCTGGGCAGCTGAGGAATCTAGGCTTTAAAGCAGAACTCCAGGCAATTGCGAAAAAATAAAACTCATTCTAGTCCGGTTATGCGATAAATCAAAATCAGTCAAATGTATTTTAGAAGTTGTTGGTATAATTGCCTAAACTCTACTTTAATATTGACCTACCAAAGTCACCTGCTTGCCAGAATCAGAAATGTCGACTGTGGAAATGTAAACACTGCCAGCCAGATATGTTTCAGGAAATGGAAGCTGAAGATAATAATTTAGCAGGTCTACAGTAGGGAGAGGGCACATCTAGCTAGCCTACTAATTAATTGTCACACGATATAAGGGTTTACGGCCTTTGTACGCTATTTCTGGTTGCCACCATGCTAATCTGAATCTTGAAATGGTTATCTAACTTTTATTATTATTTGTTTATGTCTATGTCTCTGTATCGTTGTTGTCAACATTTTTAATAATTACTGGCAACCTCACATACTTCTGTCCCAGATGTCTTTTTTAGGTTTCATTTTCATAATCATCCTTTGATCTTGTAATTTACCTTATCTGCAATCACTTTTCTCCTGCCTGCTTTAAAATGATGAAAAGTGTTATCTGCTCACTATAAGTTACTACAATTAGCATTCCATTGTTGCACTTATAAAAAAACAAAATTGCACTGCATAAAGCAATATAAAAGAAAGGTAATTACTTTAAAATACTCCATGTCATTGAGAAAAAGTAACCATGACCTTTGGTTTCACTACCATCTATTGCCGACTGGCCTGTGCTCTGCACCAGCGCCTTTCTATTGGTGCCACCAAATGTAACATGTTATTTCACAAAGGAAGTTGATGTAACCTTATGCACCCTTGCTATCGTTAAAGTCTTAAGCCGACACAGTTCTCATATATTTGCCTGGTGTTGATAGGCTCACCATGTGATGTAGACAGCCACATGACCATCTGCCCCAGAACATAAAAAAATACTTTGGCCCTCATGTGCTAGAGGTGACAAATGTTTTTTTTTCTCTCTCCATCTGTCTACTGTATCTATCTAATCTATCTATTTTATCTATCTATCTAATCTATCTATATATCTATTGTATCTATTTATTGTATCTAGAGGTGCACCAAAATGGACATTTCAAAACTGAAACGAAACCAAGATAAAAAAAAATGTCAGGCCGAAACTGAAAACATTTTTATTTTTTCAAAATGTTTATAATATTTTTTCACTTTTTTATATTTATTTATTCATTTTTTATTAAATATTTTTATTTTTTACTTTAGTTTTAGGGGCTTAGGGGGAAATATTAGGGATCTAAACAGACTGATATTTCCCTTTTAAAATAGAAAAAGAGGTTGAGTCCTCAATCTCTTTTCTGCAGCCCCTGTTATCAATGAACAGAAATCCTCTATACTGAGTGTTCCTGTTCATTCATAACATGAGAACAAAGTATGTTTGCTATAACATGTTTGCTATAATCACTGATCGCTGAGTTTTTGCATTGGCTCTCCTTCCTGACAGCTGTCACAGGAGACTGAACGAGCGGTGCAGGGAGAAGAGCTCAGCCTCCTGTGACAGCGCGGGCTGTCTCCGCCCACACACCGCTCTGCCAGACTGTGACATGAGGCTGAGCGGTGTGGGAGGAGAGACGCCGGCCGCTCACAGCTCTCTCCTCCCGCAGCGCTCGGCCGCCTGTGACACTTTCTCTCCTCCCTGCTGGGACACAGAGCAGCGCCCAGCGGGGAGGAAAGAAAGCAGGGATGCGCCGCTGTATCAGCAGAAAAATTGCGCTTTCGGCAATTGGCCAAAAGTGCAATTTTAAACCGATATATTTTGGAGGCAGATATATATCGGTGCATCCCTAATTGTATCTAGCTATGTAATCTATCTATCTATTTATCTATCTAAAAATTCATCAAAATGATTACCAGTGGAACTCCGGCCAGTACATTTAATTAAGTTTCAGCTTCCATCTTCTGAATGAATAACTTGAGAAAGGTCTGGAGAAATGAAATATAGACGCTGTAAGCAGCAATAAAGTTAATCTTAAGTGAAAGATAAGCAAGTAAGCACTCTGTACTCACCATGGGTTCATCCTATAACACACATATAATCAGAACTGATTTCTTCTATTGTAGGGTTTTTCTGTATGTGTCATTCTATGATGAGAATTCTGCTTGGTTGCTATGGACAAAAGTTTAATTTATCTAGTTTTTACAAGTCAGTCCCTTAGGGTTCTATGAAGTAGCGATGATATACATGTTGACCAATCAGACACATTTTTCTAGGTGCAGTTTTAAAAAAGAAAGTGTGATTTGGTTAATTGCAGAATTTCCACTTTTGCAGACCTAATTTTAGAGAATACCACTCAGGTAACACTTCTGCTAAACTGTTTTCCATTTAGTTGTCCTCATTCCAGACCCAACCTGCTATTTTACGCATTAAAAATATTCCACGGGAAATTAATTACAACGTTCTAAATTTAAACTCATACAACTGTCAAATTTAAGCAGTGTAGCTGTGCTTCCACAATTACGGGTTCCAGTGAGAGAGCAGAATGAAAAGAAAAAAAATGAATCTTGCTGCATTCATTCCCTAATCCCCTATATTCTCATTTGCTGTTTCTGTACATCAACTCAGAGAATATATTGAGAGATTGACCATTCCGGTCAGTAGTACAATAAAGATTTTAGGCTTTTTGCAGCATTTGTCCTGTTATATCAAAGTTGTTGACACACTGGCAGGAAGTTGCCCTAAACATTGACTTGCTCATTACTGCACTGTTGACCTGGATTTATCCAGAGGCGTATAAATATTTACAAGTCCAGACCTGTTAAAGTAAGGGTTTGCAAAAATGCAAATAATTATAAAAAGTATTTGCAAATAATTATAAAAAGACATATAGTGTTTCTGAATGGAATATAGTCCAGTTCAGTAAGTAACATTAGGTACCATTTGAGCAAATGCAAATGGAAACATTTTCTATGGCAGGAGCATTGTTAGACCTACCCTGTGTCTTCTACTAAGTGCTCTGGGTCTTCTTGGCAGTAATTGTTGATGGCATCCCAAGTGGAATCCTGTAGACAATCTTTGCGGAGATTATCGTACCATAATCGCGGGTGATCCCGCGATCGTACGATAATCGGCAGGTGTATGGGCATCGTGTGACCGCTTCTACTGTAAGGTCGTACAACTTTCGTCTTCCAAGCACACTGGAAAACCTGCCGAAAATCATACGCAAAAAAAAGCAAGCGCACACTGCCTGCTCAGCACTGCAATCATCGGAAGCCCTCCTTATTAACCCCCCTTAAATCCCCCTTATTAACTCCACCCACACACATAAAATAATATACTCCCCCTTATTAACCCCCCACATAAAATAATATACCACCCCTTATCTGCATGTGATTACTATGTAATTGTTTACATAGTCATCACGTGATCAGGAACCATCCTGATTGGTTCTCGATTGTTAGCGAAGATAAAATCTCTCAGTGGCTTTGGGGATCAGCTGTGCAAAGTGTCAGATGGTAGCTGTTGAAGGAAGGACATTAATCAATGTATCCTCGGCATGAGGCATAATGCTTAAAGAGGTTAGTATACAAACTGCAAGCAGAAAGAGGTTAAATAATACAATATTTTTAAATGAATTACAGAATTCTTATGTTTACTTTATTTACAGTACATATTTCTTTTTAATGACCGTTGACAGACACTTGAAGTATGCTATATCTAGGGACAATACACTTTTAGAACAACATGTAAAATTTCTACTTTTGAATGTGTTTATTTTATTTAGGCAATAAGGCATTTATTTTCAGTATTAATTTCAGTAACATAATTATGTTTATAAAATGAGTTATGGTTATTTACGACTAATTGGAGTAAATTAAAGACCAATTACCAAGAGCTAATATATATTTAACAAGTTAATGTACTTTCATAAGTAATTTTTAATTGTCAAAAATCTCCAACAAAAATACTGGTGATATTGTAGTGATAGTCATTGTTCAGACATTTCCTGATATGGTTCTCTCCTTTAGTTGCTTTCCCTCATTGTCACCCTATCAGATGCTGCTCCTTTGGATATTTTAAGTGGCTGATGCTCATTGTGCAGTCTTTGTCCACCACTGTCAGCATCAGGAAGCCTGACCTGAGTAAAGCCACCACTGGAGATGATCTATATAGATGGGAAGTGCATGCAAACATGGGCTGGAGCAAACTAGCGCCACTGAGATGAAAAAA